>NC_072778.1:21354951-21697320 GCF_022539595.1 Amphiprion ocellaris
CCTCGGGGGGTCTCACATCTCCCTCAACACAGAGGTATTTTTAAATTAAATACTATCTAATGAACTGGAAAACTGGCCCCCACCCTCCCGTGTGTGTGTGTGTGTGTGTGTGTGTGTGTGTGTGTGTGTGTGTGTGTGTGTGTTGGTGTATTTGTGGAGTATATGGTGGGGAAGAGCTGCAGAGAAGAATGAGACAATGAAAGAAAAACTGTGTGAGAGATTAAAAGAGAGAGGTATTTGCATTGCAATCTAGTGATTGCACAGCCTGTGTGTGGCGTCATGAAGCGTGTGTTCGTTAATTGTATATCTCAGCACTTCTAATTGCTTTAATTCCCTGTAATTAATCAGTAATTGCAGTGAGGAGCCACGCACAGCTTCGCTCTGAACGCAAAAGAACTTTTCAATATGGAGTACATAAATATAGATGAGAGAAAGGAACCAACGGAGATGGTGTGGAAACAGATGAAGAAAGAAGAAGAAAGGATAGTAAGGACAGACAGAAAGAAAAACTACTATATTTAGTATTCTCTGAAAGGCCTGCACCATGAAGTATATGGCAGGGTCTCATTTCTCATTAATGTATTCTGATGCATATGAAAATGAGAGATTATGGGTGAATGTGGAGCAGTCCCTACAGACTTGCAGCAGTGCCGCAAATAAATCCCCACAACTCAGAGGGAAAAACGATTTTATTGCAGAGACACTCGAAGGTTGGTCCACAATACAGCAACGCCTTTCAGGCAGCTAATTTACTGCGCCGCCTGTTTGAGACTTTGGGGTTTGGTATTGCTGTCTTTTACAGTTTTACTTGTGCAAAAGTCTTGTGCATGTGTGCACACAGGAAAGGTGTGGCAGCTGTTTCCAGGGAGATCCCTGTCCCATCAGTCCACCAGAGAGCAGGACAGACAGGAGAATCCCTCCCACTCACCATACTGTTGCGAGGTAATCCCTTCCTCCGTCTCTCTCTCGCTCTCTTACTCTCTCTCTCTCCCTCCTCACCTCCTCCCGGCCCCCACTTCCTACCTCACTCTGTCCCCCTCATTAATTCCCAATTAAGACAGAAGCCCACCCACCCACACACCTCCTTATTGCACATATTGCACATAAATGCTTTTTCTGGTCAGACTTTTAATTTACTGTGGTTTGAGCTGAGGGTAGGAGACTCACTGAACTGTGTGAATGTGTGTGTGTGTGTGTGTGTGTGTGTGTGTGTGTGTGTGTGTGTGTGTGTGTGTGTGTGTGTATGCGTATGTTGTATAATGATTGCTACTCTGTTCCTTTCCCCAACCCTGGATGAAAGCAAACCTTTGTCATTCTCGATCGTTTTTTAAATGAGAGTCGGTGGCTGGTCTTCGGTGACCTGCTGCGCCCCTCCCTCTCCTCTGCCTTCTAACTGCCCCCTTGCACCTCTCCCCACCCGCACCCACCTCATAAATGGCCCTGGCTCCCTCATAACAAGCTGGATTCTCATAGATCTCCATCAATTTGTGTCACACCAGGGATTCCCTGAACAAAGATGCCTTTGCCACATCACCCACAACATCTATGCATTATTAAGGCTAGAAAAACAGCCTGCAAAGTGTCTCCTACAGCCTTGGTTACAGAACTAAAAGATACAAAGCATCAAGAAAGAAGACGACAAAGCAGAGAGAAAGACAGAGGGAGACAGAGAGAGACTAATGATAAAAGGCCAACATTTTAAATGCCGATGTGGCCATGTGTTCCTCAGTATGTTAGTGATGTGACTGTTAAGCAGAAAGCTTGCTCTTTCTATACTGTGTTCATTCATTAAAGAGATTTCCCAAGATGCACCTCATCCACAAGCAGCTTACATCAGTGTGTCTGCGTGTTGAGCCTTGTGCCGATCTCTAAATAGTAGCACAATACCATTAAAATGCAACTTGTCAAAAGGCTGTACTTTGAATAAAGGACATTTATACGGCCTCATATT
This sequence comes from Amphiprion ocellaris, assembly GCF_022539595.1. Lineage (NCBI taxonomy): Eukaryota > Metazoa > Chordata > Actinopteri > Pomacentridae > Amphiprion > Amphiprion ocellaris. The sequence goes on from NC_072778.1 coordinate 21,356,903, forward strand.
AAACTCTTGAGAGTCCTTAAACAGCATCGTGCTCTGTGCCGTTCACCGCTGCAGCAGCTGGCACAGTTGTATATTAAGATTCATTGTATGTCCAGAAAGTTTAAAAAACAAACCAAAAAAAACATGCCATGTAACCTGAAAATCCCTTTAGGGCAACAATTCACCTTTAAACTTAATTTATAATGCCATCATCTTTGAAAAATCATACATGATTTATGAGCAGGAACAGCTTTCTGTGCCACAATTACAAACTGGACAATCAGGCTCTAATTTGGGGCTTAATTAAAGGAAGTCAAAATGAAGAGGCTCCACTGACAAAAAGCTGAAGAATATGTTAACTCAGAGGATGCTTCATTGAGTATTTAGCCACTAATGAGTTTCATTTAACGGCAGCACCGAAAGGTCAGAAACCTCAACCCGGGTCCATTTACCATAAAATAACTGTACAGATGTATTTTCCACCACTGTGGCAATACAGGATTGATAACAAAACCACAAAGAGTAAAGGACAAGATTAGACAATATAAAAGCCTGTGTGTTTTACCCAGGAAGTGTAATGAAGGTGACAGTTACACTGAAGGACTCACAGCTGCTCCACACATTGCAGTGTGGCCAAAACCACAACTGAGTGAGTTAAGTAACATGATGGCAAAACATATATGCACTTAAAAATGACAGCGTCTGTCATTTCTGCAAGGGCCAAAAAACAGCATATGTTCAGGCAATGAAGCCATATTAATGATAGTGGCAGAAAAGGGAGGTCAGGTGACTGTATTAGCAAGAGGTTGGGGTGCATGGATGGGACAACAAAACATCAGACTTTTACATGGGAGATAGTGGTTGATTTCCCATTAGCAACAAGCCAATGTTTTTTTTCCCCTTATAATTGTAATCAGTATTGTAGTCATTTTTAACCCAAACTGTCGTGTTTTCCTAATACTAATGTTTAGAATATAATGATTACATGCTGTAATATTGACATGTCAATCATTTGTATTTGCTTTTCTGCATATACAATACCTATTTCACTGAAAAGGTTGCTCTGCTTGACTGCTCTGTTTGTTTTTCCAAATGAAAGGTTAGTTTGGGGACAGAGGATATTTTTTTATGTTGTACCCTGTGAGGCAAATTTGTAATATGTGACTTTGGCCTGTATAAATGATATTAATCTGACTTGACTATCCCAGTTATTTTGGTGTCGAAACAGATTCACGTTTTGGGATGACAAGAAGGCACAGGCAGAGATCAGGAAATGATTCTATGCCGTTCTTTGGGGCAAATTATGTATTTTGTCAATTAATCTGAAGTAGCTGTTGATGGGTTGTTATCGCGATTATACACCTTGTTGGCTAACCCCTCCTCTGATCTGGCCCTGCTGCCTCATACACGCACACACAAAAACACACCTTTCTAAATGCACACTGCACCGTTACCTTCTCAACAGTCGCAGTAATAAGATCAAACTTGCTCGGTGAAACCCAACCTTTGTTTTATCCGATGGAAGCATGAAATGAGATTCTATTAATATCCGCAGCCCAATTGGGCTGGCTGGCTGACTCCCAGCGGAGGCAGCACTGAAAAGGTTAGGTGCGGCAATTACGCAGGTGGAGTTGCAGAAAAGATGGAGGTGAGAAGGAGATGATTCTGCCTTGATCACTGGCTCTGAACAAGGTGTTATCAGCTGCAGCAGGGAGAGGGGTGTTGGGGGGAGAGAGAGGGAGGGAAGTGGGGGATGATGAGGGGAAGTGGGATGGCTGCCAGAACAGCGTTAATGATTCGCCTTGTTTTTTGAAGCGAGGAGTTGCCTTTTCAAAGGCAAAGCAATTAGATGGGGACTTGTTCAGTTGTGCTTGGGCTACTGCAGTGACTTAGTAAAGCTGTCACCTACCGACCAATCAAGGGTGGACAGGAGTGACTGGTAAAACATTGACACAGTGACGTAGTGACTGCTCTATGTACTCAAAGTCCACCTTAACATACCAGAGCAACTTCTGTGCAACGACACTCTTTAAACACATATTCCTCTCACTCATCTTAATGAATATGTTTGTATTAATGTGTGAACGCATGCACACATGATGACATGTGTATCCGTGAAGTTATTGTATGTGTGAGTGTCTCTACGCATTCACATAACATATGTGAGCCACAGGTGACGCATTATTGGAACCCTTCAAATCTCATTATGCTGCCTTGCTCAAAAGAAAAGAGAAAACACTGAGAAATTTGCCCCTACTCGCTCCCCAACCTCTCTTTTTGTCTCTTCGGATTATCCGGTAGCAGCAGCACACCCACCATTAGTTTGCTGCTGCTGCTGCTGACCCCAGTCATTCATTTAATTGGCTGTTAATTGCTATTCTCTCTACAAGACACAATGTATATGTGCAGCTATATTTAGGCTCGCCCCTCGATGGCTCTTCATGCTAAATTACAACTTTCAGCCAGGCGTTGAAGGGCCCCATTGTGGCCTGTCGTTCTCCCCCTCTGTGACTGACTGACAGGCTGGGGAGGGGGGGAGACATCCCTCCCTCCTTCTATCCATCTCTCCCTCCCTTTCTTCTCCTCTTCTTCCCTCTCGCTATTAGTTACTGTACTGTACAGACTGGCACCTGGATCAGACTGCATGTCAGTGCCTCTGTCCTCATCTGTTTGACACAACAGCAGCAACTTTTCATCTGTTATTAGGGACGTCTGAAGACTTCACCCAGTCTACATCAGCTTTTCATTAACCTCTGTCTGGTGTGGTGAAGGAAAGAAAGGCTTTTTCATTTTGGAAGGATTTTTACAGCATCGGCTGTTAAAGTGGCTGTACAAAAACAAAATTGGAGAGTATTTTATCATCTGTATGATGCACTAATTTCTCTACATCTGTCTCTTTAAATCCAAAATCGTAATATCTTGATGTATAATTCCCTCGTAAGACATTAGATTCCCCAAAACTGGTTTGTTTTTTGTATTTCTCCACCCTCGGCTGTCTCTGCACATCTACTTCAGAAGACCAGCTGCATCTGAGTCATGTAGGATTGCAACACACACGCACACGCACACACATGCACACGCACACACACACACGGGAATGTTTGTGACACAGATGTGAGTTTGACAGATGACATGGGCCAACTGCTGAAGTCACACAGTGGAAATCCCGGATTACTCAGCACCTCACACCCCCCAATCTGTCCCTCTTTCAATTCTTCTGTCTTTCTTTTGCAAAGTCGTTTTTGCACCGGCGGAAGAAGCAGAGCTGCTGTTTGTCCAGGTTAGATGAAGATGGGAAGGGAGGGAGAGGGTGAGGGACGTGGGGAGGGGAGTGGCGTGAAAGAACCTGTGGGGGTGTGGTGAGGTTGGTGGGGGTCCTGATTTATGGCTCTGACTTTTCATTTGTAATACCCTGATTATCTCTGGGGAGCCGGGTGGGAGAGTGATGAGGGGGGAAAGAGGGGTGGAGCCCTGACACTGGTGAGAGGCCTGAGCAGCTTAATAATGTGTACATGCACAGAGCAGCGGGGGGATATAAGGCAACAAAAATGCTGCCCTCTTAAAATGAGATGGGGAAACGCTGGAGCAGAGCAAACCTCCCGTTTCAGCAGATTTAATTGTAAAAGAGCAAGTCTTTGATTTCGCCTGCGAACCACTTTTGTCCCCGATCATGTTTTTGTCATCATTAAACACCTCTGCACCTTTTTGATAAACTGAATCTGATGAAGACTTGAAATGTTTCCTTTCTTAGCTTTAGCAGGATGTGACTCCAAGGAGACAGACAGTGATGAGATAATTAGCGCAAAGTCTCTCCTAATGACAGCTACCAACGTTAGTCCCACAGACGCAGATGTGTCATGCAGGAATGGAGATTCATGCAGTTAGCAAAGTGGGATAATCTCTCTTCTCACCATTTTCTTTAACGAAATAATTCACCAATCAGGACAAACTGTATTGTGGAAGTGATAATGCTACTTCTGTGTGAAATGTGACAGATGATATCTCTTTCACACATAAAACGATTTGCAGCGGATGAGACCACTTTCTGTTACACTGGCTTTGCTCGCTTTCTTTAACTCACGCTGACACTGATGCGTGCATGCACACACACACGCAGCTGTTGAACACACAAAAAGGTAAGTTCAGGCCTGGAAATAACACCCTCATCATCGCTGCAACGGTCCTAATAATAATCATCACAAGATACACTGTTGTTATCATAATCAGATCTGCGGTGGTACACAGCTTTAACGAAATGCAGCATGAACCCTGCTCATAATAATTGGTACGGTTGTGCACGCACGTTCGCTGGGAGTGCATCTCCAGTTTTCACATGGTGCTATTATCCCAGCACATAATACCTTGCTGATTATCCATTCAACAAGGCGTAGCTATCGTAACTGTTATGATAATAGCATGTGTGGCTGTGATAATCCACACTACCGGTGCTCTTTCTCTCTCAGATGCTAATGATGATAGTGGGTGGTCATATACACAAACAGCAGTAGCTGGTGGGGAGCTTCTCCTGGTTCAGTGGTGAGTCAATTGAATGGCAGACTGCTGCATAAATCCATTTGACCCCAGACGGACCAGAGCACCGGACAGGCTGACGAAAGGTCAACGTTGGAGGGGGGGCATCATGCGGTTTCGTCAACTCCTTGTCTCCTGGTCTGTGGATCATATCACAAGCTTTGATTAGCTCACTTAGCTGGATTGATTAAGTTAAAGGGAGACACCTGTTTACTCGACGGCTTGCTAATATGTTGCCATGACAACAGCCGAGGGCCCAGTGTCTCCATCTCTGTCTGCCCATCTCCCACTTCCTCCTTTAGTCTCCATGTTTATTCCTCCACTGGCGAGGCTCTTGCTCTGGTTCTCGCAGCACACACAGATGTCTCTCCACTGAGTTGCTCCATCTGAAGTTGCTGAGGTAAGAAGATCAGGTTTTCCACTCAATGGAGCGAGAGCGCTCTCACCTCTTCCCCACGGTCCACCCAGCAGCACCTGTGTGTGTGTGTGTGTGTGTGTGTGTGTGTGTGTGTGTGTGTGTGTGTGTGTGTGTGTGTGTGTGTGTGTGTGTGTGTGTGTGTGTGTGTGTGTGTGTGTGTGTGTGTGTGTGTGTGTGTGTGTGTGTGTAGGTGTGTCGGCGTGTGTATGTTTATGCGTCTGTGTGACATTTCGGGTCCTGGAGAGGAGGAGGCTGCAGCACACAGGTGCATTTGATACATCTATAAATCCACTATGTGTGTGTGTCGTGGGAATGTGCAAGGTATAAATCATCGGGCTTTTAAAGTTCTTGGCTGGTGGATCAGCGGATGGATTTTTCAACCAAATAGCCACAAATAAAAGCAGTGATAAGCAGGTGTAATTAAATGCATTGGTTTAGGTGGGAAATGCTCAATTTTACTCTCAGCTTGATACAAAAGTTTGCAGAAATGGACACATCACAGGCAGTTCACTTGGCTGTCTTGTGTTCATACCTTGTGTTCATCCTTTTCGCCTCCCTCGCTCCCTCTTCTGTTCATTCAGTTCCCCCCTTTTCTCACCCTCCTTCACTCTGTTTCTCTCTTTCACACCTTACATCCCATGGTGGTTGACATGTGTCTCAGTAATGTCTCTGACTCTGTCGCTCCCGTTCTGTCTCACAGCTCCATTTAGGTCAACTCCCGAACCTGAAACAATGTGACGGTCTCCCGTCTCACACCCTTTTACATATCTCCCTTTCCTTCATTTCCTGTGCTGCCCCTGTCTTTTCTCCTTCAGTTGTTTTCGTTTTTTTTTTTATGAGTTGTCAGTCTGTAGTTGCACTTGTAGTATCTGTGTTTTGTTGATCTGTCACATTTCGTCTCCTCCTCTTCTCTTCATCTCACTCCTCTTTCCTCAGCTGTTTGTTTCTCCCCTTGACTCTGGCGGACTCATTATCTTTGTAGAACAGCAGTGTGCGTTCGTCAGCAGTGATTAGCAACGTTTCATTCTAACATCGTTAAGGAAAGACAGTTTGATATTTGACGAATGAAGATATGGCATTCTCTAATCTTCCAGCGTAAAACTGTGTCACAGTAGATAGAGGCTTCGGTTAAGTTTTCCATAACATTAAAGCTCGCATTGATCATAATCCAATTAATGAAAAAAAGAGAGAGACGGACAAAAAGGACAGTGGGGAAAAAAGAAACGCTTGCCTGAATAAATAGAAAGAAATCAACTGTAATCAAATTGCTGAGTTCTCAGAACTGATGAAGAGCACGCATTTAAAGATCTAATGGAAATTCTTGCTGTTAACATAATTAATTTGCAGCCCTTTTGATAAGTGGTAATGACTTGGAGATTATTGGTTTAAATTAATAGTTTTGTTGTACAGCTGCAGCAGAGGAGAGAAGTTGAATGGGGGTGGGGGGTTGTAAAGGGGAAACACGATCCTACTTTCAAAGTTCCTGAGGAGATGAAGCAATGTTTTTAAAACACAGTAAGGCAATTAGACTCCTCTATAAACTAATTACTGCCGCTTTAATTCCTTTTCAGATTAAACTAGAATTGTAATAAGACGTCTCAAAGGAGATGTTTGTAAGCAGAAAGGAAAGACACATTTGTAATTAAAGGTGGAATAATGTTTTTCTCATTAAACAAATATTTGCACTGGAGATAAAGGTGCATGCTTCCATTCTGAAGGCACTTGTACTTCTCTCTCTCTCTCTCTCTGTTTCTGTGACGGTGAATTAGAGGAGATGTTGCTTTGCATCGCCTCCAGAAACAGACTTGCAGCCTGCTAACAGGAGGTGAGCCAGTCAGACATCTTCTCTGACAAGATATTAGGACACGATCCGATGAGTGAGGATTGTTTTGCTCTGAGGCTAAAAAGTGGGACACTTAACTTGCAAAAAAAAAAACGAAAAAAAAAACAGGAACTTTTCTTTTATTCCTGCAATGTTATTATTGTGAGAAAGCGCTGGTAATGTTATTATTGCTCAGATCCACCGCAGGCTTTTTCCCATGCTGTCAGCTAATGTTGATGATGCCCTCTCCTCGGTCGCCGCTCCGCACACAAACAGCGTCGCCTCTGATGGACTCAAAACAACTAGTTTCAGCACGACTGACTTTCTCTTATCATAATTTGATTATTTTAATGATCTTGTTACTAAACCTCAGACGCAGCACTTGCATACACCCTGAGGGAAGCCATGGTTGAACGCATTGTATGAATCTCACATGAAGCTCAGGAAATGTCCAAGGGTGACAATATATAGTGGTGTGTTTATCCATGTGTGTACGTGCGTTAATGTGTGCATGTAAATGTGCTTATGTACTAGTGTGTGATTTTCCGTGGACAAACACAATCCAGCAGCAGTGACCATGACCACGCCTCCTGACACCGAGAACAAGATGAAGGTTATGGAAAACTATTTGCATAAAACAGCCCAGTGCACTATTAGTCAAACACCAGAGCCAGAGGGGGCTTGATTGTGGCGTTTTATCATCGCCTATTGAATTATCTGGATTAATTTAACGCATTTAGGCCTGTGTGTTTTCCCTAGCTCGCAACTCTCCCGTCTCTTCGTTAGCGATAATTACACTAAGTGGGTCATCTCCTTCTGAGCTCCTTTTTCTTTTCTCACTCCTTACATAGCATTAGCATCTTTCAACTTTTTGAAAAAAAGTTTGGCAAAAAGTCTAATGATATAAACATCGTGATTCACTCTGCATTCTGTGGATAAATGCCTTGAAAAGCAGGCGGTTGACTCAGAAAGTGGAGGAGTGGAGCGAGAGAATAGCAGGGTTGAAGAAAAGGTTTTGAAACTCACCTTTAATTTTATTTTTCTCACACATTTGAGTTCTGAGTCAGAAACTTGTGTGTGCCCCTGCTGCTTTAACCCACGTGGGCACTGCTGGTCAGTGGAACGACTAATGCTGAGCTATAAAATACTATATCACAAGTCATGCTGGAGCAAATTTAGCAAAGTAGGACAGATTATGTAACAAATGCCAATATTTTATTCCTGTAGCACTACAAAATGGCTACAGTGTGTTTCTCAGATCCTTTACAAGCTGTTCCACTGAGCAACACAAACACTTTAAACAACTAATAGACAATAGAAGGAATCAAGTGGTTGCCATGGTAACACCAGCTTTAGAAATGAAGGATATACCGGTGCCTTTGATTGTTATCAGCAGTTTTGTATCAGATTGGTTTGATCTGGTAACACTCAGTTCTATTCCTTTCCAGCTAGCCAAGACTACGTTTGTGCACCAGACCACATCCTCAATAAAACACCAGACAATAACTGAGGTGAGATCAAGAGAACAAGACACAAAGTCAGGTCACAGCCTTGCCCACGAGCTTGACAGCCTGAGCTCGTGCAGCGAAATCTCACAGAGGAAATATGGCTGTTAGGTCATTAGGCAGCTCATTAACACATAGTTTAATTGGTGTCTAATTGATCATGGATGTTTTATAAAGCTGTGAACCTCAGGGGTGTGTGGCAGCACCCAGCAGACTCCCAGGGGAGCCACGGAGTCAGCTGTAAGTCTATGAATAGACTCACAGTGTCGATGTTGCTCCACAGCTGCGTCAACCACTCAGCCAAAACTTTAACTGCTCTTAGATTTCGGTTTCTGTTTAGTCAACCTCCAGATTAGGTTTCTACATCACAGTGATTCATAAACGGATGGTTTATTTCATTCTTAGCTGAGGATTTAGTCACCACAAGACAGGAACTTACAGTGGGAAAATGTGAGCAAATAGATAATATGAGGAGAAGCCGAATGAAGGATCAGGGACAGAGGGGCTGCCTAGTTTTAAGCACACTTTATTCTTTTTTTACTTTTTTGATTTGCACCAACAGAGTCCTCAGCTGTAGTGAAAACCCCTCTGTGGACCAGATTAGCATCTCATGTGATAAAGTGACTCTTTTTCTTTTCATGTTTCCTGTCATCTGCCAAATACTGATGATGACAAAAAAAACAAAAAACACACAGGGGCTAAAACATTGATTTCAATTATTTTCCTTCAGTTAAAATTTCTCACCTGCCAGATAAAACCAACTCACAATGTGTGAGCCATATGCTGAAAGCCCCGGCTGTACGTTTCCTACGGGGTTCTAAGCTCACAGACATAATCTGTGGCCTCTGCATGAAAGTCTTTATAAGTTAATGGAAGGCATGAAGAAATGCACCCCTGCATCATGTTTCTGGCATATGCCTTCTCCTATTTTTGTGCTTGTTTTTTCATTTGAAGCGCTCCGCTATCTCCTCCTGTCATTTTGAGACGAGAGCTCACCTGTGAATAATTCATGAGGAGCAGCACATATGATTACGCTGGTTAAAAAGTAATGAGGCATAGCCATAATAAAAGGTTGTCTTGCATTGTTTTACCAAGTGTCGCTCACACACCGATGTCATTGCCGGCCCTGAGTTCACATGAAAGCACATCCTTGTCGCCCTGACAGAGCGCAGCGTTGAGAGAAAACTAGAAAACACAAGCACGGCCTGTGGAGCAGGTGGTTGGAAAACAGGCCCTGCAGAAGCCCCCCCCAGCACAGCGGTGTGATCTAGCCCAGGCTATGAGCTGTCACTGGGGGCTTTTCATGTCTGAGCTTGGGAAAGATCAGTAGACTCCCCGTCTGAGCTCGGAGCCCTTTGATAATCAATGGAGCTTACAGTGGTGCTTTGTAACGACAGAGACCGTTCATGGCCCAATCAAACTGCACCGCTGTCCTCTCTTGTTTGTTCCCAGGATTGTGCAGGCTATTTCCTGTTTGACGTAAAATGAGGCCTTGTGTTTTATGAGCATGTCAGCGTTGACGGCGACGAGATGCATCGGCATTACAAAGCTCCTCCTTTTTGAGTCTCGGTACAATGTCTGTTTTCAGCACAGCTCGGCATTGTTGTCTGTGTAATTGGAGCAGATGTACAAGGCTGACAGTTTTTTACATAACCTGTACTTACATTGTGGCTTTGGTGGCAATGAATGAACTTCTTCATGACACAAAAAAAGTATTAATGCCATTAGTCATCCTATGTCATCTGTCAGACACTAGAGAATTACAACTAATCGAGTATTAGGAAAAATGCAGAATAAGTTGTAATGATTGACCTTAAAAGGACACTGTGAGGCAACACTTTCAAACATGGTTGTAATGTCATTCACTGGAGTGAGCAGCTGTGATAAGCCTGAATTCTCTTAAATTACATTCAGATTTTCTTTTTAAACAAAGCCCTTATAAACTTTTCAGACCTCTCTTGCCCCACAATGCATTTTGTCACTATTTATATGCACTCAGTGTGTTTCAAAACTATTTACTTTTTAGTTTTACGTTTTCCTTTTGTTTTTAATTTAACACATTAAACATGAATATAGTCAAAAAAAATGCAAATTTGGTGAAGAAAAAAATTAAATCTGGCAAAACTGTGACAAATTATTGTACCCATACCTACTCATTTGTGTATTTATTAATATTTTATATAATGGCAATTGTATAGTCAGATTAGGCATTCAGACTGTTTAAAACTGCACATTCCAGTGGAAAAGAACTGCAGGTAAACATACTACGGTTCTCCAACCAGGAGGCAACTTACAAAACTTTTGACTGCCACTAAAAGAGTAAGCCAGAGAGAGAGAGAGAGAGAGAGAGAGTGTGAAAATAAATTTTGGGGGGGGGTATCACTTTAACATCCGCAGGACGCTTGAATTAATGAGACTGACTAAACGGCTCGACACCAGGAAATAGGAAAGAAAAACACAATGATTTCCAAGACGTCGAACAATGTGTCAAATATGTAATTTCAGGTATTCTCCAGTTCCAATCTATTTTGGTCACACAAATACATTATTCAGTGGCTGCGAATCTAATTAAGAATTGAACATGCACAGATGGTGCTCTTGACCTCTTGAGTGCTGTGCGTTGTATGTATATACTGCAACAACTTACACACGTGTCTCTGTTTGCATGTGAACACACAATACTTGGGTGTGTCCATGAGTTACTGTGTACACTCGAAGAATGCCTTTTACTATACTTGGCAAAGACGTGCCATTACATTTATGTTTTTCCCAAGTGTGCATATATAAATATACATTCTTGTGTGTATGTGTGTGGCATGTAATCATAATGTAATTCATATAATGACAGACTAAGAGAACCTGTTCATTTGCTGTGTCCCTCGATTGGGTAGAACTAGTTAAGTCATCGCGCCTGTAACACTTTGACATTTCAAATGCTCTGAATGCATTACACACGAGTTTGTGGGTGTGTGTTTGTGTGTGTGTCTTCCCCACTGCTTTATGATACCCACTGAAGAGGACAAACAGTACAGTGGCACAAATAATGCATACAGAGTGAGAGAGAGACCAAATTAATGGACGAAAGAGAGGGGAGCACATTGATTGAATAGGAGAGATATAAAGAGCCCACGTAGTGGAGGCACACAGTGTTCACTGTGAGCTCAAGCTCCCCAAGGTTGTTTTGATATTTCCGAGCCACTTCCTTCAATCCGGTTGTGTCTGTACAGTAGAGAAAAATTGATTTATAAGAGCACATTTATTGCAAGTGAGTGTGTGTATTTGTACCACGTCCACTTCGGTGTCCACATCTGGCTTCACATCTTGCGGTTCGCACCAGTTGCAACTGAAATGGAGACATGCAGGGACCGTCTTGAAAAAGCTGCAAAAAAAATGCACAAAGATTCAATTTTTACATTGTTAGATAGACCTTTAAATGCATTCTCCATGTTTTACACTTCAAAATGGCAACATCAAAAAGATAAATGTGATCTGACTGCCTACAGCTCCCTTTCCTTTATTGCCATCCATCACTCTTTCCATCTCTCTCCTTGTCGACATCAGCCTCCACTCTTCTCATTTAATGTCTGCTGTAGGCTGGCCAGATCAATAGTCTAAGACAAACATGCGCGCACATAAACACATACACACATTCATGCTGACATAAACTCAGGGAGAAGAACGAACTACACACACACCTGAAAGGAAACTATCTGGGCCCATCAGTTATAATCACAGGGGCTCTTACTGTAAGGATGAAATTGTTTCTCACCAATGTTTGACACCATTACAGCACCTGATTGTTGAAGAAAGACAGAAATAGACAACCCTTAAGCAAAGAGTGAATAGAATAGAGAGTGAAAGGGAAAAGAAAAGATATTCCAATAGGTAGACTAAAAACCATCAATCCAGCCAACCAGCTGCACAGATGGGCTACATTCACACAGACAGCATCAGCCAGAGAGCGCAGGGCATGATTACCATCCTGTGAATGTGCATGAGCAGAGTGGAGCTGAGGTGAAATGACTTGTGTCATGTCTGTGGACCACTAGCGGCTGACGGCCTCATCACACATAGCCCCAAGCAGCCCACATGCAAGCCGTGCTTGCCCGTTTGCGTAAAAAACCTGATTATGGCTTTTTAGCTTTTCAGATTGTCCCTGCCGCTCGCTCAGCAGTGGATGCACCCAGTCACAGTTACTCAGTCCGGGCCTCTGGACGATTAGGCACCATCTCACTCCAAGCATGACCGATTCTTCTGCTCCCCTCTCTCACACTCATCGCTCCCTAGCAGGGTCTGGGTACAGACGAACTGAGGACTTCATTCCTTACGCTTCTGTCGTTTAAATCAGGTCGGATGAGTGTCATCCTCCCCTCCCCTTTAAGAGCATGGTAATCTGATTCTTTCTACTCATGCCTCTATCCGCTCTCCTCTGCCTCCAATTCTCCCAGTTTATCGCGCAACTCTGTCTCTCTGTCTTCATCACAGCTATGATTGAATTATGCCCTCTGGAGTGTCTCTACAACACCAACAGGCCTATGTTTCCCGTCCATATTGTCCAGACTGTTCTCTCACTGCCCCTTGCTCTACAGGCTTGCTCGTCCTATCCGCCCTGCCCTGTCACCTTGGATCACAAGGGAAGAGTGAGGAGAGGGGAAAAAGAAGGAAAACAAACACTGATCTCACAGCAGCTTTTTGCCTGCAAAATGTTCATGAGTGTAAATATAGCAGGAATGGAGAAGCGGTACAGTTGTTTTTATCTGAAGAGTAAACCTGAAATGTTTTGTTTCTGTCTCTTTTCTTGCCTTAAACTTCCACACTGCAATTAGATGTTAGAGATGAACAAATTGGGTATTTTCCTGCCATCTGTTGCCTTTGCTCAAACTAAACTAGATATAGTCACTGTTACACACTTGCCTGCATCCCTGCGCTTTGTGATACATACAAAGGACTGACGTGCGTTTGCAGCGGCAGATTCAGGCAGAGTGAAGTGTGAGGGGGGTTGGGAGGCAGAGGCTATCCAAACAGACTGGTTAGAAGCATGTTGTCTTAATTATGCCTGACAGCCTCCTCAAAGAACATGAATAAAAAGCGTGGAGCCCCAGACCTGGACTCATACATAATGGTTTGGTGTAACAAGTGTGGCTTGCACTTCAGACACATGTAATTAATGCACAGATAGCGCAGAAGGGATGTGTAAAAATGTTTTCAAGAAAAAAATATAAAGAAATGTCTAGGACCCAGTCAGATGTGGCATCATCTTTTGAACATACTGCACTGTTCGTACATTGGAGGAGAAAGTAAATTTATTCTCTAGTTATTCTATTGATTCTTCCACTTTATAAGACATGCTCGGAGAGCAGCACAATATTTGGTCCATTGTGTTAAACTCTTTTCAAAGCTTTCAGAAGAGAAATCACTTTTTTTTCTCTTTCTTTCTCTTCAGAATCGCAGGCGACGCTGAGTCGTGGCCTTTGATTTTCATCACACTTTATCAGGTTGACCAGATAGTCCTTGAGTGACTTACCTTTACTACACTCGCTTCCTCTCTCTCTCACTACTGGGCACTCAGAATAGTCCTATGCTGGTTTCCAAGGCAACCAACGTGGACCCTCGTCCAGAGAGGGTTGACAGACATTGAATAGAAGAACATGAAACTGTGGTTGCTCTCACAAAACGCCCTTTGCTTTTATTTATAGATTGCAACCTTCTCTGTAAGATTGAGCGATACAGTGCAAAAGCGCTAATGACATGCAAGCTTTTTTTTTTCAGGATCTGTAAGGTCTAACAAAACTGTCTGGTGTAATGTTTTCCCTCACCAAATGGATGAAGCAAACTAGCTGCAGAATAAGCTGCAGCCCCCCTGGAGGAAAAAAGGAGACTTAATTTTTGCTTCCACTGGGTCAGCACGCCAAGTAAGCTCCATTAATGTAAAGACAGAAATTAGAGACTTACAAGAAGTGAAAAAGAAAAAGAAAACTCAGTGGGCCAGCACTAAGAGAGAGCACTACTATCAGTTGTCTAATTAATCTGTTGGCTATGCGATGTCCAGGTAGCAGAGAGGGGAGGAGGAACTGCAGTGACAACAACAGACAAGAACAATAGAAATCTCAGTCACACTTCTTCACTATTATTTTGAGCAAAAGAAATAGACAATTAAAGGCAGGACACTCAGCATAAAGTGCTTCGTTTGTGTCAATTCTCTAAAAGGTGAAAACACAATGAATAAACAAGAACATACTGTTTAAGAAAGTTAAAGCTGTCACCTCACACTGCAGGTCACAAGACATAAGGTCAACCTGAGGTCATACAGTTTTTTTTCTATGCTGCCCCTCAAAGCAATGCTGTTGCTCTCCAACAGGGGGTGCTGTTCTCTGTCTTGTCATGAGGGTGAACTGTTGCAATGGACTCTGACTACAGAGAACACAAGACCTCAGGCCAAGTCACCCTCCCAAATTTATCCCATCATCCGTGCTGACACAAGCCCCAAAAGATCAACATGAGTCATAACTAAATTTCTCCTCTTCTGCTCATCACGTTGAATTGAACCTGAAAAAAGGAGAGTTTTTTTGTATTTTCTAAACCTTTATTTAACCTTTCGCAAGAATGTCCCATCCAAGACAGGCATTAACGCAAATTAACAGGTCACAGACTATTTAAAGAAGATTCACATAAAGATTAAGTGTGTTAGAGTGTCATAAAACCACAAAAATATACATCACGAGTTATGAGTGATAAAGATGATTATGTGAGTCACACCTACCACGTACATCCAAATATGTGTCCGCCTCTAAGTCAGGTAATGTCCAATAAGCACATCTTATTTTAGTTTTCCTAAAATGGCTGCAGAAAAAGAGAAAATAAGAGAAGCATTACTGTTGCAGAGTTACTTAATGTTTAACTATAATACAACATGCGATCAAAACTTAAACAAGCAATTTTTCACATAAAGGAGAAAGTACAGAATCAATGAACGAAACAGAAGCTGTTAAATTCAAGGCTTATGGGCATTACTGCAGCCAGCAATCGTCACAGCAGCATTACTCGCTGCATAATCCAGCTTTCGCTGATTTCAACTCTGTGCGGCGCCTTCCAGTTTTAAAGATGATGTTAAGGACAACCAATGTTACATGTAGCTTCCATCTATAGAGGTCAAACCTGTTCAAGGCCAATTCAGAGAAATGGACAGAGAAAAACAGACACTGCTGGGAGTTTATTTACTCTGCTGTTGCTTGATATTGAATTGCTGGTACCCAGTCAGATTCACTTTACAAGGGTGTTTTTATTATGCGTAAAATATCAGTCATCAGAGACTTATAGGGCAAACCCAGGTTCAGCTTTTACTCCTCCAGACCTGCAAACTACAATACGCAGGACTAGATGGCAGTCAGTATGAATACTACTGCAGTTGTAAAAAGAAATTCTCTCATGGAAATTTCTCAATAATATCCTAAATCAGTACAAAAGTTTTTAAGCCTTTTAAAGTTTTATTGGACACAGACTCATCCAGTTAACAAGTTATATTTATATTTACCTGAACAAATTGCATACAGGATCATAATAATAAATAATGTAAACTTCTGTACTTCTTCTTACATTTAAGTTTATCTTGTGATTTTTTCTTTTTCTTTTGTGGCATGAGAATATGAAATGATCAAGGACATGCTTCCTTTTGACAATGTGGCCCTAGTTTTCTTCTTGTCATCCAAATTCTAAGAAAAGTGGTGATTGAGTGACACTCCACCTCCACCTGCCCATCAATAAGTGAAAGCCATATAGAAGAGATCCAGATTGCGAGAGAGGCAAGCAAAGTTGCTGTGAAGAAGGTGAGTCCTGAAATTCAGGTCTTGTACAGTAGATTAGGGAAGTCACAGTCCTTCGGTTTCTTAGAGTAACCCTGCATTTCCCTGTGACGAAGCCTTAAAGATCTGACGAGCATCAAGAGACATATCTGAGAGAAGTGCCTTCAGTTTTTATTCATGTTCCTTCCCCTTTCTTTTTCAAGTGATCTGCAGCTTCAGAGAGAGAGGACGGTGAGGGAGAGAGACAGAGAGAGAGAGAAGGAGGGAGAGGGGAGAGAGAAGTGTTTTCCAATAGAAATGAGGCGAGTTGAAGTAGACTCTTCAGTTGGACTGAGGCTGTCACTGCTCAGTTCAAAACGTTCCACCATGCAAAACAGCCAAAAGCTCAAAAAACCTGTTACATGACTTCACTTTGAACATCAGGGAAGCTGATTCACAAGCAGGCCAGATTCTTTCAAACTTTGAGAAATCTTAAAATTGGTCCAAAAAAACAAACAAAAAAAGACACAAATCAGTGAAGGGCTGTTAAATTTCAGGTGGTAATTTTCTCCAGTTACTTTTATTTGTTGGCCCATTTGTTTGGCATTTTATGTTTCGTTGTCAATGAAGATCATTGTCTTGCTTATTGGCAAGCAACAAGGAGTGAATTTGTCATAACCACAAGCATGCACTACGAATACACACAGGCACACACACACATGCGCACACACATGGTTCTCATATTCTTGAGGACAGCTGCAGGGGTGTGGAAGCCTTGGGAAAATGGATCATGGAAACCAGCCAATCAACTTCCTCTGTAGCCAGCACCTGTTTGCCTGTATCTGCTGCTGACAATTTCACAATACAGAGTGATTATACAAATGCACAGAGATTAATATGCACATTTTGCAAATAAACATTATCAATTACTGTCACAAACACGCCTTTTTACATCATTTTTCATTGAAGTCGTGCAAGTACAGTAAGTAGGTATGATTTTCTGCTTGCATGTTTGTGACTGGGGTTTATTCAACAGAGATTATACAAATTTGAGTCTATTACACATCCTGGCCTAATTCACTAAACCTCGTTATAATTAAGACACACATCCACCATGGAGAGAAACCACACACAAACACAGGCACGCCACAATAAAAAAGTGTTACCTTGAAATATTCCCTCGACCAAAAAGAGAGATGAAGAGATGCCGAGATGATGACAGTTAATACGCCTTGATGTTTTTGTCACTTCGACAACAGAAAATCTGTATGTGTGTGTGCACGCACACATGTGTCAGTGTGTGATGTGAGAGAGCTGTGCACGTGTGTGCATGTGTGTTCGAGCTGAGGAGGGGGTAGACGATCTTCTCTGAAGCTGCCCAGGCAGGCATCAGCACTCAATCATCCCAGATCTGCCAGACGACACCAGCAGAGAAAACACATTACCCGTGTCGTGTCGCCTCGTCTTCTTCTGTTGTCTTCTCTTTATTATATTTAGGGCTGCCTTGCCTCAGGGTCAGGTGACAATCTGCATTCGCTTTCTGCAAGTTTTCACAAAACTGTCTGGAGTTTTGTTTTTTTTGTATTTTATTTTTCAACGTTTTTTTTCTACCTCTCTGTTAAAGGGGAGCTGTTGATGGTTTTTAATCCCTACATGAGTCCCTTTGCAGATGACTCTGCTGGCATGGTGTCAGAAAAGAAACTAACAGAGAGCAGCGCTACGCATTAGACAAAAGATGAATACCCTCAGAAGGGAGGGAGGGAATAGAGGGAAGAGGCAAAGAGCCTATTTGAAGTGCTTGTCTAAGTTTTAGTAAAAAATGAGTTCTTTATAACAGCATATAAATATATAAATGAAACACTTAAAGACATTATCAGGCACTTTCATTCCCCCTGCCTTTTGTGTGCTGGTTGAGGTGGGAAACAGAAGGGAAGTAAACACATCTGCATATCTGAGTCATTGGTTCCAAGGGAGCTGTTATGGGCTGTCTCCGCAAATCTCTTCTCTGTGTTGCTTATAGCCCACCAACAAGAAAATCATCCCCATACGCCACTGATGCCGGGTCAGATATTTCAACACTCTTTTAACTGATGTGGTTAGATCTGAGGGTGGCAAATCTGATTTCAGATCTCCTGATTTCAAATGGCTGCGCACCCTTTTGGTTTATCTTTTCTCAGGTTTGAGCACATGTGCCCACAGTACACAGCAGAGGAGAGGGGCGTACGTGTCGCCGTCGTTTAGTGTCCAGTTGACGGTAAGTTGGCACAGTTGGTGTAATAGAGTGGGCCAAGACCGGTCAGGCCCTCTGTCTCCATGGTAGCCATCACCTGGACAACCAAGCATGCCAGCCCTGAGGGATCAGAGTAACGGCATCAACTGGCAACAAGTACAAAGATGGTGAGGTTTTCGCTCTCTATCTGCTTCGCAGCATACATACAAACAGAACACACGGAAAGACAAGTTTAAGGCCTGCAACATACAACACAGATCCTCCCAGTTTTTCGTTGGTAAGTACTCTATGCCAAAGTGCTTCTCCTGGCGACATGTAACTCCCCTGTATACCATAAAACATCGTATCACTGTCTACAAAAGCTCAAATGTTTGAAGCACTCAAAGAAAATGCATCTGTCCACATAGCACAGGTGGCAGAAACAGTAAAATGTGGCTTTGATCTGTTGCTGAAGACCCTACTCACCCGACCTGCACCGTCTGACTTCTGTTTCCCAAACTGAAATCCCACTTGCATGGTCACCATTTTCTGCATGATGATGAAATAATGCATGCAGTTGAGGACTCCAGATGTGGCCTTCTCCTGTGAAGGGATGGTAAAGTTTGAACATCAGTGGACCAAATAATTTGAAGTTACGAGAGACTCTGTTGAGTGTCCTGGTGAGGCCGAGAACTTCTTGAGGTCTCCTCATATCAGTGCTGATATGTACTATACTTACACACGTGGACAAAATTGTTGGTACCCCTCGGTTAATGACAGAAAAACCCACAATGGTCACAGAAATAATTTGAATATGATAAAAGTAACAATAAATAAAAATTCTATGAAAATTATCCAATGAAAATCAGACATTGCTTTTGAAATGTGGTTCAACAGAATTATTTTAAAAAATAAACTCATGAAATAGGCCTGGACAAAAATGATGGTGAACTTAACTTAATATTTTGTTGCACAACCTTTTGAGGCAATCACTGCAATCAAACGATTTCTGTAACTGTCAGTGAGACTTCTGCACCTCTCAGCAGGTATTCTGGTCCACTCCTCATGAACAGACTGCTCCAGTTGTCTCAGGTTTGAAGGGTGCCTTCTCCAGACGGCATGTTTCAGCTCCTTCCACAGATGTTTAATAGGATTTAGATCAGGGCTCATAGAAGGCCACTTCACAATAGTCCAGTGTTTTCCTCTTAGCCATTCTTGGCTGTTTTTAACTGTGTGTTTTGGGTCATTATCCTGTTGCAAGACCCATGACCTGCGACTGAGACCAAGCTTTCTGACACTGGGCAGCACATTTCTCTCTAGAATACCTTGATAGTCATGAGATTTCATTGTACCCTGCACAGATTCAAGACACCTTGTGCCAGATGCAGCAAAGCAGCCCCAGAACATAACAGAGCCTCCTCCATGTTTCACAGTAGGGACATTTTTGTGTCTGCCAAAAAGTTCCAGTTTTGTCTCGTCTGTCCATAGGACATTCTCCCAGAAGCTTTGTGGTTTGTCAACATGCAGTTTGGCAAATTCCAGTCTGGCTTTTTCATGATTTATTTTCAACAATGGTGTCCTTCTTGGTCGTCTCCCATGAAGTCCACTTTGGCTCAAACAACGACGGATGCTGTGATCCGACACTGATGTACCTTGACCTTGGAGTTCACCTTTAATGTCTTTAGAGGTTGTTCTGGGCTCTTTTGTTATCATTCGTATTATCCGTCTCTTCAATTTGTCATCAATTTTCCAATTGTGGCCACGTCCAGGGAGGTTGGCTACAGTCCCATGGATCTTAAATTTCTGAATAATATGTGCAACTGTAGTCACAGGAACATCAAGCTGCTTGGAGATGGTCTTATAGGCTTTACCTTTAACATGCTTGTCTATAATTTTCTTTCTAATCTCCTGAGACAATTTTCTCCTTCGCTTCCTCTGGTCCATGTTTAGTGTGGTACACACCATGTCACCAAACAGCACAGTGACTAACTGTAACCCTATAAATAGGCCGACTGATTGATTACAAGTTTGTAGACACCTGTGATGCTAATTAGAGGACACACCTTGATTGAACATGTCCCTATGGTCACATTATTTTTAGTCTTTTCTAGGGGTACCATCATTTTTGTCCAGGCCTGTTTCATGAGTTTATTTTTTAAAATAATTCTCTTGAACCATGGTTCAAAAGCAATGTCTGATTTTCATTGGTTAATTTTCATAGAATTTTTATTTATTTTTACTTTTATCAGATTGAAATTATTTCTGTGACCATTGTGGGTTTTTCTGTCATTAACCGAGGGGTACCAACAATTTTGTCCACGTGTGTAGCTCTGTAAATTGAGTGCTGTATCTTGCAATCTAAAGTCTCACCATACAACTTCTTAAAAACAAAAACATACTAAAAGCACAGTATGACTGATCAGTTCTCCTACTGCTCATAGCAAGATGTTAGAGGAAGCCATGGACAAATGTAGCACTTTGTATTCCTTTGTGTGTGTTTCAACAGCCATGCCTGGATTTCTTTTAACCTTGAGATGCTTTCGTCTATCTCTTGTTAACTCTCTCTTTGTGTTTGTGTGTGTAGTGTGTTCCTTCTGGTCAGCGAGAGGATTCTTTCTCTATGGCTGTCACCCACAGGACCAGGCTCATACAACAGGAATAATGAGCAACTATTCTGTTCTGTTGCAGTGAACAAAACGAGGTTTACAAGAAAGACGGACTCCAGGGGTCAAGGCAGAGCACTGATTCACTATCTCCCCGTCTCCCATATGCCACACACACACACACACACACACACACACACACACACACACACACACACACACACACACACACACACAAACACACACGTGTATACGTGATTTCAGAGGACATAACTTTGACTTACGTTATTTCCTGGACACTTATTCTAACTTTAAACATAACTATTACTCATCTAAACCTAACTTTGAAACATGTCTTCAGCTTAAAATTTAATAATCTTGCTTTTTAGTCTCACATTATGACTGTGTAAATGGATTCAGGTCCCCACAACATGAGTAATACCTGGACCACACACACACACACACACACACACACACACACACACACACACTTCTTTTTACTTCCTACATATGTCCCCAGTGTGTAGGGGTCACCATGGTAACCTTGTCTTCTGCAGCAAATGGCTAGGATGTTGTGATGGGGTCTTGACCAAAGTTTATTGATCTACAAGATTTGGTGCCTGTTTCCGAGGAAAAAATCTTGTTCTACGTTGTTGAGACGTGATCGATCTGAAGAAATCCCTGGAAACAGACTTGATGAATTTATACCCTTGAGATATTCAAAGTTTATGGTCTGTATTTATGTGCTATTTCTGGCCTGTTGTTTGTTCCAGTAGATCACTTTCATTGTGTTTGGTTTTCTTTGTATACTGGCTGTGTATGTATATATATATATATGTATGTGTGTGTTCCATGGGTACTTCCTGTGGTTATGTCTGTGCAGCAGAGATGATTCATGACTTTCAGTGTTGTTTCAGAGAGAGAAAATTCACACTATAAATTTGCCTCTTTCCAACACTCTATGTCACACTCATAAACATACACACACACACACACACACACACACACACACACACAAATAGAGGCACGCACTCTTGCACTTGCACTGTTCCAACTCCCACACAAACAGACAAAAATGAGCGCATCTTCGTTTTTGGTTTTTAGGGTAACTGACACAAATAAACCAAAAATATCTCTCACATGCACTCATTTTGCATTTCCAATGACTAGCAGCTCATGGTCATGGGGATAAATATCATAATCACATAACAATAGACAACATTTACGCAGCGGTGTCTTATAAATTCATTCATGTAAATAAGCAGTTTATATAACAGCTTACTTTCAGAATTCTGTCTCTTAATTCAACGTTCCAATGTGTTTTATCAGGAAACATTGCAGCACATTTGTGTCTACAGTACAGAGGGTTTTTTTGTGATCCTGGACAGGCTGCGTTTTGTGCTGTGCATTGCGAAGGTCATGGCAAAGAATGGCCCACAGGAACTTAGAGTAGCCACAATGGCACAAGAATTTGAGAATATAAAAGCGAACAAATACGGCCGATGTGTGTGTCTATATATGTGTGCGTGTGGTTACTGAAATAATTTTGTGCAACAAAGTGAAGAAATTATTCCACCGTCAGGCAAAGTAGCAGCAGTAATATTAGCAGCCATACACTCAGTCTGTTGCTCACCTTATCACTTCTGCCTATTGTGTTATCTCAAAAGGGGAAAGTCCGCACAAAGGAAACTTTGCACTTCACTTACAGTATCCATTTACAGTTCAGTCAACTATTTTCCTTTTTCAAATGAAGCCACAACTTCCTCATTGCTGATTTTCCTCGCGTCTCTGTTGCTTTTTTTTTTCCCGAACGTTGCGTCACTGGGTTGTGGTTTTCTCACTACTCACAGAGCACAGGAAGTGTGTTGTGGCAAAACAGGTCCCTGTCACTGTTTCCACTCTTCACTGAGGACCACAGAGCTAAATTTAACACCACTAACAAGATCACAGGTGCCCAAAATACTTACTTCCACATACATAGAGGTTTAATTTAACTACTCTGAGCTATTTATACTTAACCATGTTAATATGCTTATGTCTGGGTTGAGGTTAAGTTTACTGTGTGACGCAGTCAGCCACAAAGGAAACAGCCTAAGCCAATTAGCGAGCCCTGGGGTTAGAGAAGAGCTAGTCAAGTCAAAACAGTTAGCCAGCGAGGCACAACTGCCCATGATGATCACATGAATGAGGTCTGGTCAGGAAATGGACTGACTGAGCGCCAGTGCATAGTTTTGACGCAGATGTGGTCATAATCTATCAATTTATTTGCTCAGTGATTTACTTTGGGTGAAAATGTTCCCAAGACAGATGAAAACACAACAACTGACATCTGCTGTGTGACAGAAAACACTCATGCATCACGGTTGAGTTCAGGTCAGTTGTCTTCCCCATCAAGCAGATTTCAGGAACTGAAACACCTTCCACCCCGAAACCTGCTACATCTGATTGTAAAAATAGACTGTGAACAGTTATTTTAATCACATGTTTGTTTCAAAACTTCACTCTGAAGAAAAAAGGAACTAGGAATGAGACTTTTGCTATTGGTAAACAGAGGAGAAATGAAAGCAGTGAATGGAAAATACAAATTAAGTGGAAGATGGAAAAAAAAGGAAGCTACAGTAGAAAAATAAAAAATAAATGTCAAAGAGTGCATGGGTCAATCACACTAAGAGAAGACGCGTTCAGATCATGTCCGGGAATTCATCGGTAAAGGAACAGCAGTATCAATATCAATCCCTTTATATGGAGCAGCTCCTCTCACCACTTTGTCTTTGTGTCGAGCATTTTGTGAGGCCTCGGCTGAACCCACTTCTGTGTGCTGGCAGCGTATGCTCAGTATCAGTGCGATGAAGGAGGGGTGGTGGAGAAACAGGCCTTTGGACTTGGACCGCAGCCAAGGCCAGAGTGGGTTTTACTCTGGCTAAAGTTACGTGCTGCTCTCTGTGACTGCCTCTGCTAACTCAGTCTGGCTGCGAGATGAAGCCAGAAGTTGGGACAATTACCCCGGACACTGTCGAGTCATGTCGGTCAAAGTCTGGTCTGGGTTCATGTTGGTCTAAGTTCAACCACACACATGCACATTAAACTACACACATGCTGATCTGTTCAAATTGTAGAATAAGGACATCATAGCTTCAGTTTATTTCATTGTTTTCCTGTATTTTCTCTGTTATTTCCTCCCACCTACTCACTTTCTCTCTCTCATTTTATTCCCTGTTCTGCTTCTTCATCTCTTTTGCTAATGTGGGCCGAGGATAAGCTAATGTCAGGTAGATGTGGTGGGACTTTGGAGAAAGGAGATTATCTCTTATTGTCACTTAAAAAAAAAGAGGCCGACTATAAATAAGCAGATTTACTCCACCCCACTCCTCAGAGCACGGCGGGAGATCAGGCCCAGGAGTGCAACTTTAAGGCCAGGGTTATTGTGTTTCTATGGTGACACAGTGGCGGTGGCGTGTGTGTGTGTGTGAATCAAGGGGTGAGGGTGTACGTGAGTGTGTCAGTGTTTGCGTGCCTCCCCCTCTTCGTAGTTGGGGTCCTGTCAGCAGCAGCCAGTCTCCCAGCCCCCGCTGAGACAGAGCATGTTGGGTAACAGCAGTCTGGAGTTCCCCTGGACTCACTCCAGACCTCCTCTCCCTTCCCTCCTGCCTCTCTCCCACAGTCCTCCCCTCCCTCTCCCCTCTCACCCACCCGCTTCCCCTTTCTCCCTGCTGGCTCTTTCACTTAGGAGCGATATGGTTTTATGTGTGCGTGTGTGTGGACATGGATGGCTATTCCCAACAGTCCATACAGTAAAACTCCTGGTTTATTTGTCCTGTTCACAGCAGGTCATCTCCTTTTGACATTTTTAGTATTTTCAACACCACCCTTCCTCAGAAAGCTGCTCTTGGACCGCTTTTCTATTAACCCCTGCAGGCTCCGTTTCCCCATTAAACCATCACGTAGAACTGATCTCAGTTCAGTGCCTGCTGTCTCAGCATCTCGACACATCTGCTCTGACTCATTTGCTCTAGTTCCCCATTCTAAAAATGAGAAACAAAGGCAGCTTTAAAAACAATTTGTGCCTATTTATGGCTCTGGCCAAGTACAGTCAGAATACCATCATCAACACAACAGCCGTCATCATCATCATCATCATCATCATCACCATCATCATCATCATCATCATCATCATCATCATCATCATCATCATAGCAACAAATATTGGCTAATCGATGATGAAACACTTCAGGTCAAAGTGTGTAGCATCTCCTGGGCAGATTTACAGTAACCTATAAACGATTAACTGATTCAGCTCCCAGGGAGGAATTTATCTATTTGTTGTTTGAGATGATTTTAAAGGTCAGCGATGACAGTTTGATTCAGATTTGCTTCTTTTTTCTTTGGAAGCATGAATCCTCTACCCGGCCAGATCCCAAACTCAGAATGATGAGAGATAATGAGAAAAAGTAGGTGTACAAGCATGAAAGATGTCAACAAGGCAGCGCAACCACTGACATGGCCTGACATGTTTACCTGCACCCACTCCATTCAACGCTTAGCCTTCATGCCAGAGGAACAAGCTGCTGCACGCTTCTGCCACAAAAGCACACAACAGTAACTCACCCTGTGTTGCACCCTGCGCTGACAAAGCACAGCGTCACAGTTTCCGAAACCTCTCCTTCCACTTTTGCATCACCCTGCATGCAAAAAAAACAGAAATGCGACTGTATCAGTAAACCAACAGGTTTACACGCCGGATTTTAGAAAGCAGATTTAGTTATATGCGTTACAGTACAGTACGTTAAACGACAACACACAAACATTTTCTCTGACTTATTTCTCAGCCTTTAAAAGACAGTAATGTTAACGTGAATATTGCATTTATTTATATATGCTGGTAAAAATAGCATTGCTCAGTTAGATGCGTTATTTACACACAGTGTAAGGAATATGAAGCAAATAAAACAACAGTTAAAATGTCATCTAGCAACTGCTAGTATTTGTGGGAGAGACTTTGCTGATGTCAGCAAAGTCTCTCCCACAAATATTTAGTGTTTATGTGATTAGAAAGATTTTTAAAAAAAACTTTTTGTGGTGATTCAAGATGGTCATCTGTGAGCAAAACAGGAGATGAAGACTATATGTGACTGAGTAGATAAGTGACTTAAAATGGAGCTTTTTATTTGTCTGGCCGGCCTTAAACACGACCGCAGAGTCTGGGACGTCTGAGCCACAGCCACTGAATGAGAACGAAACACAGACAACTTCCTCTTTCCACCCATCAGCCACGCTCCTCTCTGTCTCTGTCTTTTTTTTCTTTTCTTCCTTTCATTCTATCGTTTCTCCGACTCCAGCCCGTGTTATCACGGAGCAACGGATGTGATGTCAATTCCTGTTTGGTTTTCAGCTGCGCAGTTGGTGACTAAAGAAGTAGCAGCTTGCTGACAGCTGTGAGTGGAGCTGGAAACATGCAAATAAACAGGGTCTGATTGTAAGTGTTTGCAAGCTCTCACAGCTGCTTTTTGAAGCCGTAATAGAGTCACTTAACTTTTTTTTTTGGTTTGTTTTGTAGCTGTTGCTAGGTATGTGGCTACCCTTTAGCTTGTTGTTTGTGGCTCTTGTACAGATGTCTCCATATCAACTTCTGCAACAATGCAGGTTCACAATTCACTGTGGGTTAAATTTCTGCATGGCACAACAAGTAAGGCCACACAGCTGGAGGGCAATGCTCTCTTTTATTTACTCTATAATATTATATATATATATATATATATATATATATATATATATATATATATATATATATATATATATATATATATATATATATATATATACATATATATATATATATACATATATATATATATTCTGTGTTATTTCTTCTGCCAAAAAGAGCGACAGTAAGAAAACTCAAACTCCTTTGCTTCATCATCTGTCGTTAGTTGAGAGTCTTCTGGTGACAGACAGGCAGGCACTGTGACACCCAGCCCTGGTAATAGAAGGCAATTATAAGCCCTGGCGAGAGCTGTGGCAATGGGGAAAACTTTTATACAGCCCCCCTCCTGGGGGGCTGACATGCAGACACACTGAAATTAATTGCTACAAAACATCAGACGAGCTTGACGCACACATGCGCATAGTCAAACTCCTGGAAAGGAGAAGGATGAAACAATACACATCAGGCGACGTTGCATTGATGCTCGTGAGGAGGAAGAAGAAGAAAGAAAAGGCAGCAAAGAGAAGCAGCGAAAAACAAGTAGATCCCTTCCAACAAATCATGTTTTCATCTAAATAAAGAAGCCAAAGACAATAGACTCGGGTACCTTGGAGACCAGGAGGACTATTTCTCCATGGCAACCAGTGTGGTGTGTGACAATGCCGCAGTGTGAGGGTTTGAACTGCTAAAGCTGTCTGGGAATGCAGAGATAGATGGGGAGAGAGAGAGTGAACCTCAGAGAGTGAGACCCATGGAGGGCTGTCGGTGTGCTCGTAATGAGAACACACACTGTCACAATCCCACTGTGAGAAAAATGGAAGTTCATGACTTTCCAACTCACGTTATTTTCTTTCTTTCACTCTTTAAGTCAATACAAAGAGAAATCCTTTTCCTAACTAAATTATGACACTAAGCCTGTTTATGTTTCCAACAGTGCAAATCCAAATATCCCCGTACGTAAACATTTCTCCGGTGTTTCTATGGAGTTGTTCCCCTGTTTGGCAGCACCATGTGGCCTTCGTACAAGATTTATTTTAATTGTGCGGTGTATTGTGGCCAAGAGAATGTCAGGCTATATGCTGGGTGTGTGCCGTGCTCACATTTGTGGATACGTGCACTTGTGACAGCCCTCGGACACCATATTGTGTGTGTATGTGGGTGTATGTGTTCAATGTGCCACGTGTATGGTGTGTTTGGACAGCAAGACAAACACAAATAATGGAACGTGTTAGTGTGTGTCTTGTTATAGCCTGCATTACTGTCCTCAGCCATAAAGGTAACATAAAACTTTTTACTTTTTGTTTGGTCACTCCTCCCTAAACATGTGTCAAAAGCCTCAATATAATTGAGATTATTGCTCCATAATATTGACTCTAGCGCATGAAATTGAGACCAACAGCTACTGGATGTCTTTTCCAAACTTTGTGCTGCTGCAAGTTTCGACAGCGTCCTCGCCCATTTCTCCTTGTCAGCATCGCCCAACAACCATCAACATGCAATCTCCTTTGTGTGTCTTTATTTTTATTTGCTGTGCGCTTTATAGAAATTCATTACACTGTCTGCCGCCAGCGTAGGCAGAAAAACATTCCCTGGGCTCAGCTGAACTCTCACCCTCCTTTAATGTAAACACTGCTCACCAGTCACGTTTCTCCCATTGAGGTAAATGCCTGCATTATATATGAATCTAGTCTCCTTAATCCAGTTGCACCATTAACCTGCACACCCAGCCGTTTCTAAAGGATTGCATGGAGAGAGAAAAAGAGAGGCAACTCTGACCCTGTTAATTGCTAATAGATAATCTAAATTTAAAAGCATTAGTGCATATCAGATTAACTATAATTGCACATCACTTGAGATGTTTTATCGTCTGGCCACAGTGGACTTTATGAGATCTGCTGGTTAATCATCAGACTGAGTGACCCAAAATGACATTTGGCCCTCGAGCCCTCGACTCCTGAGAAACCCATTGTCCCATGAGCCAATGCTTTTGACAGTTATTCATTTATTTATTCTCCCTTTCTTCCATTTCTTGTTTGTTTTTCATTTTCCTTGGAAGCATACAACGGGTGTTGCAGTTATTGTTGTTTGCCGTCTTGTCTGTCGGCCTCGTCAGCCGTCAATGCCTGCTGACATGCGACGCTCTGAGTTAAATGATTATCGTGTGATTGTAAAAAGGGCTGCGGGGCTTTCTGATGGAGGCCTGTCTCCCCAGCCCTGTAGGCTATCCTGCACTGGCAGTCTCCAGCTGGGGTGGAGGGGAGGGTTTGGAGGGTGGGGGTGAGGCTGGGGGTGGAGGGAGCGGGGCTTACCCGAATCAACCTGTCGTACCTGCCCTCAGGCCCACCTGTCAACAACCCACTAACAGTCGCTTTCTCTTTCACTCTGTCGCTCTCCGGCTCTTCTTTTTCCATCACTTGCTCTGCCTCTGTATCTCTCCTCACCCATTTATCTCCCTGCCTCTCGCCCTCTCTACTCCTCCACTTTAGTTCTGCTCTGACACTACAAAACAAATAACTCTCACCTGAGAAAATGCATCTCTCTGTCGCTCTCCGACTGTCATTTTCACTTCACAGCAAGTTATTGGAAACAGCTTTGGCCATTGGACCCAGGGAGACTATTTGTCTTGGCAACTTCTGATGTGACTCAGAACTCAAACAAAACCTGGAGAACAACTTAAAGATGTGTGTGTGTTAGCTGTTTGTATAACACCAGGTTTAGACAGGTCATCCTTTGAGAGACAGGGTGAATTCAGGGCAAGTTTACCAAATTTTCATCAGCTAGCCGGAGCTATGTGTTTATGGTTCCTGGTTCAGAAAGGAGAAGATAAAAATCAAACTATCTCCCCTTTCTTGCCATTCTCTCAATAAACTTCAAGGGCCAAAGAGTGAGCGGGGTGATGACTGTCTGATGCAATAATAAACCCACACTGCATAAAGCCGCTCTTCCACATAAACAGATGTGGACTGGCTGAGCTCTTGTGTGACTGTGGACTAAAAGCAAAGTTTAAATTCTTGACAAAATTCTGAAGACTGTCACAGAATAAAAACAGCTCTGAGTCTGGATGTTTTCTGTCTGCCCCTCGACTACCGTATGTACATGAGTCACACCCGAAACGTGTTACCTAAAGACAACAGAGCAGTTGCTTTTTAAGTCTGGATGCTGAGGCCACATCTTTCTGCCTCCTTGTCTCTTCCTGTCTGTCTCTGTGCCCATGTGAAGACGTCAGCACTGTGAGCAGCATCTCCAGTCAGCTGAGTCAATCAGCCAAAATAAGGAGTTTTGACCCGGTGCAAGAAGACGCAACATCCAGGCAACGATGATGTAAACTTAAAAAGGATCTGGTCTGGGCTGTGCCTGATTTCTTCCTCCACAAAGTGACTGAAATGAGGCTGGCGAAGCTGGTTAAACATGTTAAACAAATAAATAAAAAAAGTTCTGCTACATGTAATGTAAAATAGTAAAAGACATTAATAGCTGAGAGGGAAATATAGAGTTGTGAAAAAAAATACAGTATCAGTAAACGTAACTAAAAAATGTTTTTAAGTACAGTACATGAGTAAATGTACTTCCACAGAAGTGGTTGACAGGAAGGGTTGGAAAGTTTGTGGTAGATGCTCATGTATCACTGTCAGTGTCCAAAGTGAGGAGAGCCACATCTAATCTCTCATCAGTCGATGATATTACAACAGATAAATAAAGGCCACTTATTTAGAAAAATCAAATTCCATAGCATTTGAAACAACTTCTTGCTCACTTCTTTCATTTGGTTTGCTAAGTTTCGACTCTCTCGCTAACACCGTCCTGTTTTGCATACATCAGATCTGTCAACATGCCAGGGTCACCCACGGATTAGTGCATACACAGTTCAGACAAACACATAAAAGTATTTTGTGGCAACCTTTAAATGTTAGCCGTTGCTGTACCGTGAATGCTGCATGGTGTGGGGAAGCCCCGTCATTCAACCTGCTACCAGTGACTCATCGGGAGCTGAAAGGTCAGGGGTCAGATCTTTTGTCACAAGCATCAAACAAACAGGCTGGGGATTCAGTGAGTCACATACCCTCGGGGACACGGTGGGGCCAGTTTGGGGTGGGCTTTGTGATGTGTTTGGTAATTGTCTCTCTGTCACCAGCCACCTTTCGAGGGAAACAACAGGCAGATAAGCAGATACAGTGGCCATTCGATGCCGCTGCTGTTTCTGTGTGATACGTTAACACCAATCCTGCCTCACAGCCTGGGGGGTAATATGACAGGGAGGGATGCCTGCAGTGACCGAAGTGCAAGCAGATTGTTTTTCAAACGTCACTGCAGACCTGAAGCTTTAGTAGGTCAGCTCCCGCAGTAAAAGAAAACTTGTGATCTTATAATCATATGCCGCTATGGTAAGGCCTGCATTCCACAGTGGCATTCCTGGACTCTGAAAAGAGAGAAAAAAAGGATGTCTGACTGCTTCAGTGCAGCAACAGGTGGTGTGCTGTAATCTTCTGCATTGTATTGTCATGGGCTGTGTTAGATTTCAATAAGTGAGCCAAGGTTTATGATGACTGAGGTGTGGAGTTGAGGTGTCAAGTGTTTGAGCAGATGTATAGTAATGGATGTCTTCAATGACAGCAGTTTCCAGAATCCCTTTAGATCCAGTTGGCTTTTCATGTGAGTCAATTAGTCCAGATTTTCCTTGTCTTCTTTACCAGTTTTCTTCGACGTTCTTGGGGAAATTTTATCCCTCTCAGGCCTGTTCATCTCTTTTTCCCGGCGCATCTCCCTCTGCGTGTAAAAGGTCAGGTCACACACTCCTGCTGGTGTCACTTTAAAAACTGGGAGAAAAATGACATTTATCAAATAGCCTCCTATCGTGTTCTCGGCTTCTCCCCCCGTCACCATATGACTATGGGCTAATATTCAGCCTGTCACTCTGCCCGAGACGATCAGGCCTCTGCTCTTCTCCCATTTAATTATCAACTCTCGCTGTGTATAGTGCAGGCCCCAACACATCCAGGCCCATTTAATTTTTATCATATTAAAATCCACCACTCTCGCCCCCTTCCCACTTGGTAAAATAAAACTATGATAGCTGCATTCTGTGCTCCAAATAGCCAGTTCCTCTCTGTTTTCTCTCTCTGTCATTACATTATCCCTCCCTCCCATCTCCTCTGCCACATTATGTAACATCCAGGCTTTGGTAGCTGTCATCACCCACCTTCTAATCTTGGTCCGCCCATCCTGGGGGCACACCAGGCTGAACACACCTGTATGCTAATGGAAAGGGATTGCACCACGGCTCGGTGTGGGCAGCCGGTTAGGTGAGGAGTTGGTTCTGCTTGTATGTCTGTCCTGTCTCCCTGACTGACTGACTGCTTGGCATTGGCTGCTGACAAATGCCAACACAAAGCTTGGTATTTGCTCCCACGTACGATATGTGAGTGTGAGGATTCTCTCTCAGATTCTCTCTATTTTCTATTTTCCTGTGACTCTCACCCTCTCTTCCCACCTTCTTCAGCTCTTTTGCTCAACCTACCTCTTTGATATTCTTCGATATCTATATGTCTCCATGTCTTTGCTTCTATTGTTTTGCTCCGGCTCTTCTTCCACCTTCTGTCTTTTTTTGGCTCCTCTATCTACTTCCTCGTCGTTTCGCTGTGGCAGATTGGGGCATGATTAAATATTAACTAGTGCTCGTGCGGGGTGTGTTTGTGTGTGTCTGAACAAGGGCGTGGTGGCTGCGTAGGTAATGGAAGACCTTTTTTTTTCCATGCTGGCTGGCATGAAGCGCTGGAGTTTCATCAGGCGAGGACTCCTCTGGCTGGTTTGTGTGGGCAGCTAAGAGGAACACACCGAGGAGAGTGAGCCAGCTGACCCAAACACACACAAACATGCGACAGTGCACACATATCGCGAGCATCTACATCTACACCTGCCCTTACAGCATCTGGCTTCCACCCCCTCCGTGCATCAGAGTGAAGGGAGGCCCAAACAGCCACTGTGAACTGTTTATCATCTTTATTACTTTATTACTTTTCTGAGAGTTTTCCCTAACCTGATTTTATTACATTGTCATCAGATGATGAGTTCTCCCATCTGCGCTCTCTGCTTTTTCTTCTTTGCTTTGCCACAAATTTATCAACCTCAGTTACTGATGCATGGCAGCAGTGCTGGATGCAGACAGGAGTTTAGATTTGGTATCATCACCTTGCCACGCCATCATCATATCTTGTCTTCTGGTCTTTTTTCCTATTAAGTAACAGCCCCATAGTGGAATGGCATTCGTCTTACTGAAAAACAAAGCGTGAATCCAAATTTTTAACTGTGTGTGAGCAGTGGGAGCAGCCATTTGCCTTCCAAAATACCACACCGCTGTGCAATGCCACATACCTTCAAAAGTGATTAGATTTGATCATTTATACGTACAGTATCTGTATGAATAAACAGCATTACATATTCTCCAGCTGCACCCTCGCCTCCAGGCTTATTTGGATTTTGTGAAGGAGCCTCTGCTCCAGATCATCCATAATATATGACAGAATTTTGCTATCAGTCTAATGGGGGTAAACAGAGAGATTTGCCAGAGGCTGAATGGGAAACGCCGGGGAGAGAATGCCATCCAATAAAGACCAAAAGTCTACTGTGTGTACCTGAATAATACTTATGTTTCATTTTGTTGCCGTAACAGTCAATCAATTAGTCTATGTAGCCTATAATCTTTGACTTTAAAAAAATGAATCTGATCACCTGTAGATAAAAGCGCAGCTTAAACACGGTCTGAAGGCTTTAGTGTGAAATCAGTGGAGTCTGAATCCTAATATTATCTGAGGATTGTTGAGTCTCACCCTGCCGGCCTCTCCAACGCACCAGCAGCATCTCTTTTCTGTCCGTCTCTCCTTCTCTCGGGCCACCTCAACGTCTCCTGCCCACGATATTTCCCAATGAGGTTGCTCGCATATAGATCCAGTCAGCAGCAAGGGAAACACATTGATTTCCCGTCAGCATCCACTGAGGAGTGCTGGCGCGCCAGCCGAAGCGGGAGCAGCCGGGGGAACATCGGTATCCCGCAGGCGTCCTGGCAGCTGTGCACAGCGTTGTTAATGCGGCCCATTAGGCCGCTGAGTGGCAGAGAGATTCCCTGAATATTGAGCTGGGGACACCCCTCAATTAGACAGATCGCCCCGCACCTCGTCAGCATCCGCGGCTATCTGTTCTCATTAATCAATGACACAGCCGAGAGAGACGGAAAGTTAATTTGGAGGAAGTTTGCTCCCATCCAGCAGAGTTTGCACAGTCATATTTCTGAGCCTATGGCCGTGGAAATAGCCTCACTTATCATCGGCTAATTACTCATTCAATAAGGCTTTAGGCTCCGGAGAAACGCACGGCAGTGTAACTTCTAAACATTCAAAATGTTGAAAAAAAATAAATTTTAATCTGGTTGGATGCTTGGATTGCGCGTCATAAATACGCAAATCGTCGTTTAAAACATTTTCCTCCTTATTAAAAATGCACACAGTCTTAAATGTTTAACATTAACTAAATCAATGTAAAGCAATTTTTCACATGGAGTTCTTTAGCTGAGCTGTAAAACACTCTGTGCTTTAAAACACAGCAGCAGGATTCTGTTGCTGACATTAGTTATTGTGAGCGCTGGACATGATTTGCAGTCCAGCCTCTCATTCACTGCCAAGCAGCGATCAGCGCTGCCTCAGGAAGCTCCAAATAAGGACAGGGAAATGGAAACCCACCGGAATAGGTCCTTATGTAGTCACGACCTTATAAGGCACGGCGGAGCCGGGCTTTCCGGCAGCAGCGCAGCCTGCTGCACAGATGGGAAATCCAAATCAAATCTATAGAGCGACGGGGAGAGAGCAAGAATTATGCTGCTGTCTGTAGGAGCT
Organism: Amphiprion ocellaris; assembly: GCF_022539595.1. Lineage (NCBI taxonomy): Eukaryota > Metazoa > Chordata > Actinopteri > Pomacentridae > Amphiprion > Amphiprion ocellaris. The sequence goes on from NC_072778.1 coordinate 21,391,331, forward strand.
GTTTGGCGATGAAGATACATTGATTCGGGACAGAGGAAGAGCGGAGTTGTCTCCGCAATTTACTGCGAGAGCTTAATATAAAGTCTCTCCTCTCTGCTTTCCCCCTAGGCCAGCGTCATGTGTCCTCCACTGCAGTGCCTAAATATGGGCTTCCTCTGCTCCAAATATGGACATCTACGTCACGGCAAGAGGGTATAAAAGGAGCGGGGAAACCTCTCAGCTCAGAGAGAGCACTGAGAGCCCACAAGAGCAACTGTTAGAGCAGAGATAGATAGATAAACCCATAGAACTCCCTGACTGAGAAATATCACACCACAAGTGAAAAGTCAATTCAAAACAACATCCATCCAAGAAGGTCAAAACCTGACTGGATAAGTAATTTAATACAAAAATCTAAATTGATCTGTTGATTAATTTTGATTAATCTTAGGGCATGAGTATAAAGGACACATTTGATTTTTTCTGAAAAGACAAGCGGATCTTTACTCATCTCTGAGAGAAAAAGGAGATCAACAGGACAACTGGAGAACGAGTCACGGAGCAGAGGCAGAAAACAGTGTCTTCCTCGACATCAGCAGAAGTGTGTAACGCTCCGTGAGCTGGGCTAAGTGATTCCCTCCACCTACGAGGCACTGCTCCGCCAGCGTGCACCCAGCCTCCCCACACTCCACAGCAACCACCAGCGCAGCCTCAGCCCTGCAGCTTCAGCACCAGCAGAGGATGGCTGCAGCCAAGACCGAGATGATCCTCCCAGCCCTGCAGATCTCAGAGCCTCTGAGCTTTCCTCACTCCCCCATGGATAACTACCCCAAGTTGGAGGAGGTGATGATGCTCAGCTCTACAGGGACACCCTTCCTCACTGCCTCCGCACCCGAAGGTGCAGGTTTTGGCTCCGGGGAGCCAGGAGAGCAGTACGACCACCTTGCTGGAGGTAAGAGATAGAGATTTACTTCTTTTGCCTTTTGTTCTCTGTCCTGCATATAAAACTGAACTACAGGTTAGATCACATCTGCTGAGAAACATTAACCCAAGAAAAGAGTTACAAGAAATAAACAGCTGTGTTATTTTTAAGTAAATTTACATGTTTGCTGTTTATTAATATTTAACAGTATTAAATAATATCTGCAGCTGACATGTTAGGATTTTTCAGAAGTCTACTGCATGTGGTTTAACAGGCTACGGGTAAAATAAAATTTTAGCTGATTGGGCACAGTACATTGATACAAAAACATTAAGAAAATTAACAAAAAGACATAAATTAAAAAACATTTTACTTAATATCAATTCAATGAGGGCTCTTATTCCCTGTCGACTCTCGAGGACTTAGGCACTGCTCAGTCACGGCATGCTTCTAGACACTCCTACAGCTCAATGCAAATTGCATTCCCAAAACCAGCTGAACTGCAGTTTCGGAAATCAATTGCCTCTGGCTCTGTGATGGGCTCTAAGAATCTGCTCGTTTGTGTGTGTGCGTGTGCTTGTGCAAGACAGGAAGATAGTAAATGAAAGGAAGATCGAGAGAGTGTGAGCACATGAAAATGTGAGTCCAGAAAGCTTGCACAGCAGCTCCTGTTGAGATGTATGGAAGACAGTTTCAGAGTTGAGGGGGAAAGAGTTTAGTTGGAGGGGGTTTCTCTGCGTAGGCACCTGGTTGATCTGTTTCAGGAGAAACAAGTGACACACTGTCCACCGCTTTGGCAGGATTCTCCCACCCGCCCTCCCTCTGGATATTGACAGTTTGATTATTGTCTCTCCTTTCTCTGTGCTCCCTGCAGACACGTTACCTGATATCCCCTTCAACTGTGAGAAGCCAGTGGTGGAGCAGACCTACCCCACCCAGAGGCTGCCCCCCATATCCTACACAGGCCGCTTCACCCTCGAGCCCGCCACCACCTGCAGCAACAGCCTCTGGGCGGAACCCATCTTGGGCTTGTTTACTGGTCTGATGGGCAACGTCGCTCCCAGTTCCACCTCTTCGTCTGCTGCCTCACAGACCACCTCGTCCTCCTCCTCATCTATCCCGTCCTCCTCCACATCCTCCTCTTCTACCTCCTCCTCATCTCAGAGCTCCAGCCTCAGCTCCTCAATTCATCACAGCGAGCCCAACCCCATCTACTCGGCTGCTCCAACCTATTCCAGCCCCAACTCTGACATCTTCCCAGACCAGGGCCAGGCTTTTGCCAGCTCGGCCGGGGCAGTGCAGTACCCACCCCCTGCCTATCCCAACAGCAAGACGTGCAGCACGAGCTTCCCCGTGCCCATGATCCCTGACTACCTCTTCCCTCAGCAGCAGGGAGAGATCAGCCTGGTGCCCCCTGACCAAAAGCCCTTCCAGAGTCAGTCAAGTCAGCCCTCCCTCACTCCTCTGTCCACCATCAAGGCTTTTGCCACCCAGACTGGTTCACAGGACTTAAAGAGTGTCTACCAGTCTCAGCTGATCAAGCCCAGCCGCATGCGCAAGTATCCCACTCGGCCGAGCAAGACGCCGCCACACGAGAGACCCTACGCTTGCCCTGTAGAGACCTGCGACCGCCGCTTCTCGCGGTCTGATGAGCTGACACGTCACATCCGCATCCACACGGGTCAGAAACCCTTCCAGTGTCGCATCTGCATGCGCAACTTTAGCCGCAGTGACCACTTGACAACACACATCCGCACTCACACTGGTGAGAAGCCTTTCGCCTGTGAGATCTGCGGACGCAAGTTTGCCCGCAGTGACGAGAGGAAAAGGCACACAAAGATCCATCTGCGGCAGAAGGACAAGAAAGCAGAGAAGGCAGGAGCAGTGGTGGTTACAGCGGCGCCGGTATCAGCTGCTTCCCCTGCCTCCAGCTATCCTTCTCCCATCACTTCCTACCCGTCTCCAGTGTCTTCTTACCCCTCTCCGGTCACCTCCTGCTACTCCTCTCCTGTCCACACTTCCTATCCATCTCCTTCCGTCGCCACCACATACCCATCGGTGTCCATGTCCAGCACCTTTCAGTCCCAGGTCGCCTCCTCTTTCCCCTCCTCAGTCGCATCGAACATCTACAGCTCCCCCGTCCCTACCCCGCTCTCAGACATGCAGACCACCCTCTCCCCAAGGACAATCGAGATCTGCTAAGAGAGAGCAAAGAGAAAAACTTTTTTTAGTCTCTCCGCACCTCTCCTTCCTTAAGGTTTTTTGAGGGGAAAGAAATCAGCATCAAAAGGACTTTGTTTTTCCCTTCCAAAAAGCACTTTTCTGCTCCCTGTGCAGTGTTAGGTGAATCTTGAGATTTACCTGAAAGAAAGAAAAAGATACATGTCAAGGACTGGGCAAAGACAATAGAAGATAAAAAGGGATTTTTTTCTCTCTCTGTAAAACAAATGCAGCACTTCAAATGCATAAGGGACTCCAGAGATAGAGAGTAAAATCTGGCACTAGCGGGTCTCTGCTATTAGGTACACAAGAACCAAGAGACAAACAGATTGCCAGCAGTTTTGGTGCTGAGGCACGCTCGTCCTTGCAGGCACTCATACAGTACAAAAGACATTGAACGATATACATAAGCTATCAAATATGTATATTGTACATGTGCCATGTTTCGTTTTTATCATTCTTTGGTACCACTGATGTGAAAAATTATTTGCATATTTGCATTGTATTATTTGAAGTGAGCAGGGCCATATTTTCTACATACTTTTCTCTATTATGTAGTGATGATGCTGTGATATGTTTTGACATTGTTTGAAAAAAAAAAGCACTTAAGTATTCAAGCATGAGTAAGAGTGATGTTAGTTTCTGTTTGTAAATATCATCCACTGGTACTCTCTCTTTCTCTCTTTCTCACATGTGACATATCGCTTGGTTATATGGAAAAACAGAGAAAAGAAAAAAACATTTACAAAAAAACAAAACAAAAAAACCCCAAGACAAACGCTCCCGTTATTTGGTGCCTTTTGTGAAGCCTTGCTGATGTTGTGACTCGGCTGAGCGCGAGAGAGGATGCACTGCATCTCGCCTTAAGGGTTGAGGGAATATTTTTGTTACAGAATGTAAGTCATACTCAGAGGGAGGAAAAGGGATGAGCTATGAGGGCACCGCTTCATTTTATCAGAATGTAAGCAAAAAAGGATAAAAATTATAAAGTATATTTTTGTAAAACTTAAGTGTAAATATCCACATCTTCAAGAGCTGGAATGTTGAAGTTACCTACTGAGTAGGCATGGGATTCTTTTGTATGTTATATACATGCAGTTCATTATTTTGTGGTTATCTTTATTTTGTATTTGTGTTTGTTAAAACAAGTGACTGTTTCTGGCTTCTAAACACATTGAATGCGCTTAACTGCCAATGGGATATTTGGTGTACAAGATATCCTCCCAGAAATTAAATATAAATAAAAATATAAATATATATGTATATTTGTTTTCATACTTTATTGTTTGGCTTCTGTGTCTTCAAATATTTCCATTGGTACTTCACAGAGAGGCATCCTCATTACATTATCCCACCCATCATTTCGTCATGTACATTCCTCATACACGGATTTCATATTTTCCATCATCTTACATGTTAATTGTATGCATATTATCAGTGGATTTATAAGTTCACATCACAGAGAGCTATCCTTTAATTTAAGGAAAATCTACACAGCACAATCTTATGGACACTCTGCATTTCAATCGCTTTCCTCCAACTAAACACTGTCTTAATGATAACACTAACGCATGACTCCCATGCCTATAAACACTGAAGATGAGGAATTCTTATCTTGATCCAACTTGCTCTTGAAGATATTATGCTTATCTAAATTTCCATTTCATTTTTGATTTTCTGATATACTGTTGGCCCTTCCTGTTGAGCACACAGACTTCCAGCAATCTGATCTTTAAGTAAAACAACCAGAAAAAAAAAATCCTCTTTTCTACAGTGTACTGCTGATAGAGAAATTATTTTTGGATGGGGTTATTTTAAACCAACTGTGCTTAGACATGCACAGGGTTATTTTCACAGGGTGCAGGTGGAATCCATCACATAATAATTACCTTCTTTTCCACAAATGGCTGGTGAAATGCTGTCACCTTGTAGTGAATGAGCTGTAACACACAATTGGGCAATATCCATGTAGGTTAGTTTGAATCGTTGCAAGGGAGCAGCTGAACAGACTGGCCCTGAAGGTTTAAATGCTGTTTCTTTTGGTTTTTCAAGCTGAATATAATAACAGCTTCATTGCATCATCATTATTCATCTGCCACTGTTCCCTAGGCAAGGAATTCTTGCTACATGTTTGAGTATGGAAATAAAACAGCTTGTTTTTTTTTAGCCTATGTAGACATAAACCCTCCTCTCTCTGAGCTTTGGAGTAATTTTGTGTTGTGAAATGCACTAACCAAAATACTCACAAATGCAAACACAGCTAAAATAGAAAGCAGGAAAAACAAGAAGAGCAGATTGATGGAGGGAAGGGGAGAATAATTAAGATAATTGGTCTCCTGATCCCAAATTTCCAAAGTGGGTCTGATGAGTTGTGTTTATATCTGCGTGCGTGTTTGTGTTTGTGCACGTATGCAGGCATCTGTGTGAAAACACACACTGACTGACTGACTATAGACTCTGCTTAATGTAGTTGCTTCATGGTGAGCGTCTGCATGCTACTGATGCACAACAGCGTAATTGTGTGAAATGTGCCAACCTACCAGTCACTGTTCTACTCTGTTTCCTTGGTTAAAGCTCAACATCTGTATGAAACAAATATACCTGCATGCCACCCTCACGTGTTAAAACTGTGCATACGTTTGTCAGCTAAAGTACATATAAACACTCCCAGATGATACAGCTATAGAAGAAAGAAAAACAATGGATGCCATCAACACCACTGCTGCAATTTTATAAATATTTGAAATGCATGCACATAAGATATACCAAAGCAAATCACACAAACACAAATCAGCATTGTGGCTGGTCTCTGCATGGAGTTAAATCATTTTGATGTTTAAGTAACACTTGTTCCCGCTCAGAAGCACATCTAGCTTTTCTGGGCAAATCTCAAAACTCCTTGTGTGGCCTAAAATCCTGAAATCTCTCTTTTCCTGTCATTGTTTACAGCGTTATTTTGGTCCCTGGCTGCAAATAAAGAGCCATTCAGCAGCTTTTGCATCAAAACTTTCTCATATTACCCTGCTTTTAGAAAAGTCCTTTACTCAATGTGAAAACCACAGACTGTGCTTCTCTCAGCCCTTTCTCGTGTTAAGAGAAAGTATTTCAACCAGCGCTGGTCACACAGGGGAGGCTGTGGCACAGCTATGTCACAGTCCATAACCAAAATGTTAGAAAGACAGGCAACCAGTGTCGTTGAAAGTATTAGGGAATTGTGTAGCCCATGACATCCTTTGATTCAAGGCTCTTCCTAGCATATCAAAGCTCACGCGCTGGGCCTGTTCTGTTTAGGGAGGTGTGAGAGTACTGTGAGAGGATTTGGGAGTGCAGATACGTTGTGGCTTTACTCTGTTATAACCCACAATGGAGCCACCTCACACCCCCAAAGGGCTTCCACTTCAAGAGCCCTGCCTTTGTTCAAAAATGTATTTGTTCTCTTATTCTTTTTGGGAACTATGTAAAACAAAAAAGAACGAATGGCGAAGAGAACCATTCTCTCTCCCCCAGCCCTGCAACCCCATCCCACTACCACCTCTCTGTCTCTCTCTCTCTCCCCTCTCTGACTGTACCTTGCTCTCCCTCTCTGGTAGTGCATATTTTGCTGGAAATGCTAATGATCTCCCCCCGCTGTATCCTGATGCAAGGTCTGTCTACACTTTTCCCTTTCATCCACATACAAATGTGCTCTTATTGCCTCTTCGCCCTCGGGCCTTTTAAGATGCCTTTTTGAAATATGCCGTTTGATAAGCACATCATTGGCCAAGTCCCTGCAGTGATTAGAGCTCTCTTTAATGTGAGCAAGTTAGAGAGTGAATGAGGGGCTCCGGGGCCGGCAGCTATCCATTCTCTTCTGCCCTCACCCTTTGACATCTCCCAGGCCACTGGGGAGAACCCAGTGTCGGGTGTAGGATGACCCAGAGCCCAGCTTAGCACATAGACACTGCTGGCTGTCCTCCATCTTTCATCTCCACATGGAGATTAAGCACAGGAGAAATGACACTGGAGGATCGCCTTCATAGAGACATGGTACTGTATGCTGGAAGGCTAGATCCCTGTATTTTATCACAGGGATGTGACAGGAGGACTGCTTTCTAATGTCTTTTAAATATGCTCCATTGATCTCATGTTCAGAGCCTAACTCTGCCTCGCTGGGATGGTTTTTTTATCTTGCCAAAAGGAAAAGCTGAGACGGTCGTCAGGTGCTTTTCTCCTGTTCTGCTTCTTGTGCTCGGCACCTGTTGCGCCTTTTGGGATAAGTAGGTTATATTTAAACTGCTTGATTTCCAGCCTCCTCACAGGTACATTTCACGTAGATTGCAACATTTACACAGACATGGTGTTCAGGAAACGTGCTTAGCATATCACAGGTTGAAACAAATACCAGCAAAAACTATACGGTGCGACAGACCTCAGACAAAATGCAGCAGTCCGCCTATATTTAAACACCTTCTCATGTTGTAAATGAAAAACAGCTACAATAAAGCTAGCACAACAGACACCCACTTTGTATGTAAAGACACACAAGTGCATAATAGATTGTCAAGATGTGATTTTTTTTCTCCATTTCTGGGTTAAGATGTGTGAATGTGTTGCATGTGTGTTTCCAGTGTACCTGTTCAAACACATAAGATGTAAGAGCAGCAAAACTCAAGAGCGTCTTTGAAATTATTTGCGGCACACAAAAGAGATTTTTGACGTATCACTTCTACAATAATCTACAGGTGTCCTGGCAACTTTAGCTCTACTTAATAAGCCATGCTTGTTTGAAGTACATGGCTTTGAACAGACAACAAAACAGTGCATGCTTAAGTACCTCCAAATATGACACCTCTTCAACTCAGCATCAAGTACACTACAGCTTTAAAAAAGGCACCTGGGTGGCTCTGAAATGCAAACAGGCCCTCATAAGTCTTTATGTGTCAAGGCTAGTAAGTGGGCTTGAGTTGTTTTCTTTTCTGCCTGTGAGTTTGAATATCATATGCAATCCCTGAGCAGGGTCTGTGAGGCTGGGTAAATAAAGGCAGTCATGCCTCTCAGACTTTTTTGTTTTTATCAGAGGGACACATGTTGTGCAGCAGATGGCTTCTGACTGCACGAGAGGCTTCTGACAGCATCATGCAAGATCTCAATCCAAAATAACAATAATTCAAATGAAAAGATTCATGCAAGTGTTAAGATTGAAGATGAGTGTAAACTGTTGTAGTGGGATTAGGATAATAATGCTACAACTATGTATATTGATAGCTTATCCTGCCTTTTTTCTCGTAAATGTTCACATTTCTGTGATCCATTTTGCATGAAGCAGTAGGGATGCCGAAGGTTTAACCTTAACTTCAGTTCGATAGTTTAAAACAACTGTCTAGATGTCACAACATCACAGCAAGATTAGAGGTGAGAGCTACAGTGATGTCAGTATGTGTGCTTTGTGATTGAACATGACACAAATTTTACTAAATACAGTTAGGCTTTTATTTACATGTTCCTGGATACTGGTGGCATTTTCATATTTTCACGAGAAGCTTTTCTACAGCCGGTGGAGAATGACATTAAAACTAGCCGCCCCCCCGATCAGATCAGGGCATCCTGCGTCTCACTCCGATACATCAAAAGCTGAAAGAGACGGCTGCCTAATAGAAAATCCGTGTCTCTTCCTCCACCCTCCAGATGTGCCCTGCAGTGACTTCACCACCTGTCATTCAAAAGGCGGAGGCCAGGTGTTTGCTCCAACACCACAGCCACCTGTTCAGAGAAGCACCACACACACACACACACACACACACACACACACACACACACGCACACACACACACACACACACACACACAACCTCCCATAAGTGCACAGCTTTTCCGCCGAGTATCGGCACCGACTATATCTTAATCTTACCCTGTGTATTTGGTCCAAAAATAATCCCTAACCCACTTATTAGATAATACCTGTGGAATGAGTCAATGAAAAATAATGTAATCTGTGCAGAAATGAAGCCCTATAGTCATACAACTGAAAAAAACAAGAACAAAAAAAAACATATTAATTGTTCAGGACCAAAGATAGTAGAATCAGGACTAGCAGCAGTAGAAGGAGACATCATTTGTTCTGGTGTTTTATAGCTTTGACTAGCAACGACAACGGTACAGTGTGCCGTGACTGCTGCACTCTCATAATGCGACATCAGGTATTAAAAAAAGCAGCGCTTGTCATCCGGCCTCATTTAAAGGCTGGGGCATAATGACATGCGAATAAAGATAGAAGATTCCTGTGCGAATAGAATGTAATTGTAAATAACAGGTGTGTGTGTGTGTGTGTGTGTGTGTGTGTGTGTGTGTGTGTGTGTGTGTGTGTGTGTGCGTGTGTGTGTGTGCAAGCGTATAGGCATAGAAGTGTGTGCCTGTTTATGCCACATGTGCCTATATGCAGCAGCCATAAGGTGTTATCAGTCTCAGGGGTGACAGCATGATCGCGAGGGAGTGGGAGAAGTGAGAATTGGGGACGTGGAGGAGGAGGACGGAGGGATACGGTGAATGTGTATCATCATCTGGCCAGGTTTCCTCTCCCGCCCCCTCACTACAGCTGTCCTCCACGTCTGATGAAAGCCTTGTGCTGCTATATTTGTCCCTCAGTGATGAGGTGGAACTAATGGGAACTTTCACAACAGCTGATGTCATCAGTGTGCTGCGTCTGGGGAGCAGTAGGGTGGGATACCTGCTAGGAGCGTCGGCTGTCCACCGGCACATGTATAAGTGGTTTATAACAAGTCATGAAGTCTTGCTGGAAACTCTCAGGTCAGAAATCCCAAGGGCCTAGACTGATGCAGTGGGAGATATTTGTTAGATTAGAAAACTATGGCTGCAGGTAAATATGAAGAAACTGCAGACAGCCAGTGAGCTTAACTTGACATAAAGACTTCAAACAGGGAGAAGCAAGCTACCCTTTCATATTTACCATGCAGACATGAGACTGGAAACAATCAGAAAGCATAATTTCCAAAACCCGTTTAAAGTAATCAAATTTTCTGCCGAGTTATATAAATCTAAATCTAAACAATCTCTTTCCCTCTCTCTCTCAGCCTGTCTCCTCTTGTCTGCCTCCCTAACAGCTAGTTAACAGTGTGTGCTGTGGCAAGCCGAACACAGCCACATCTCTGTCACATCCACACCGTTAGGTCCTCATTTAGGGCCTGGGACTGCATGCAGTGGCATGCCAGCATCTGTCAGCTCTGTCAAGTGTGTATGTAGACTTTTACGCTTCCTAATGTGAAACAGTTGACAGGTTATTACTGCCAAAGTCAAGTCATGAGCCTTGACCACAGCTATAACCCAACTTTAACCTGGGAAAATTTTTGGCTCAGCGCTCAAATGCTTTGACACGGTGACAGAAAAGCAAAGTTTTCTATATAGTAGACTCAAGCATTGAGCCCAGTGTAAGCTGTGCATTACTGTACCCTGGCTATCGTGTTTCCATTAGGATACATCTGTGATCAGATCATGAACTCAGTATGCTTTCAACGCTTCAATCGTTTGGCTATAAATACCTCAGATGCCCCCTCAGTCAAATTACCCCTTCAGCAGCCCTATCTCCTCCTGCCTTCCATCATTTCCATCCTCTAATGTACGTGAAGCTGCCAGTAATGGTGCTAGATTACAAAGAGTGCGCATAGCTTGTGTGTGTATGTTTTTTTACAGCTCGGAAATATCCCTGCAGTTAAGTATAATTCACACAAAGAGGGCCACACATTTGACCCGTACACATGCGCGTACACACACACACAGTTCGCTGTGTTCTCGCTACACCTCAGGGTGTGAGTGCATGCGCTTGTATGTGTGTGTGCATTTAGCTCTGTACACTGCTGCTTAATAGAGTCCTCCATTGTGAGTAATGACCCCAGCTCTTTTCTGTTATTCTATCCAGACCAGCGGGCTAAAAGCTGCTGTGAGGATGAGAATGAGGGTCTCTCTCTTTCTCTAAAGCAGTAAAATGAGGAGAAATTGCAGTTAAATGAATGGTTGTTTACCCGCTGTGTTTCTCCCAAACACACCTCATTCATCTTCCTCTGCCAATGTTTTACATTCCCCCCGTTTGACTTTCACCTTTAACATACATTATCACCTTTGTGTAACGCTGCTTTTTTTTTCTCTTCAGACACATTCATTTGGGTCTATTAAACAATGTTCTGTTTTACCGCTTTGCTCACGAGGCTTGAATCTATCTAACACACACACATGTCCCTGGCAGCCGCAAATACCACCATCACCACTGAATCCGTGCTCGTGTTGCTATGAAGCCGCAGACCTACATGGATTCCTGCTGTGCATTGTAAGGTAATCATTCAGAGGGACATGACAGTGGGGAAAATAAGGATGTGTATGTGTGGAGGTACAGATGACCATATCTGTGTTAATGTGTGCTCTTATGTTTGTGTCATTGACTGTATTTCACACTCTTATTGTCTAATGTCCATCCTCTTTGGCGCTTTTCCTTTTCCTCTGGAGTCTGCTGCTTTTCCTTGGTGTGTGTGTGAGAGAGAGAGAGAGCAGGTGCAGGACTTGTCGTTTTTCAGATTTATATCTGATTGGAGCACTTACTGTTTACCAGGAAACATCTGTCTGTCTCTCTGGTCACTGCTGAAGTTTACTGTTTGGACAAATGCACAGATGGCCTATCATTAAGCAATGAAGCATGAGCACATAACATGGTTTCAGCCACTGCCTAAGAAAGTGTCTGGGTTTGGGTTTTGGTACCTGTTTTCACAATTTCAGAACAGGCGAAAAGAAGAGGTCAACTGGCATCACTTAAGACGGACTAACTGGGAAGAAGTCAAACCCAACCGGCAGACTCACCATCTTTCTGGAATTCACTGAAAACTAAATGAAAACAGAAGTAACTTTGAATGTCAGCACTCAAAGTGAAAAAAAAAGGAAAGAATTTAAATGATCTCCTGCTACTGTTTTGTTTTGTGGATTATAGGAAGATAATTGTGCAGTTTTCATGAAATAAAGAGTCAGAAATGTGCTCTTAGCATTGCAGATATTATCAGTAAAGCTAAGATAGCAGTATAGCACCTGATCATTCGATTTAGAAAGTCAGTGCTGAACATAATACAGCGATACTAGCAGCCCTGTGATGCTGTACTTTGGCAAAGCAGTGCTCATTTTGGTCATTTTAAAGGTAGCATATTTGGTCTTACAATAAAATAGTGGATGAAAAACAAAAAAATGGATAATGTTAGAAGGAAAGTCAAAGAATCACAAAGGTAGGAATTCAACCACCTTAAATATCGGTATCAAAACTTTTTGACAATCCATTCAATAATCTATGAGAATCTTTGTTGGTAAATCACAGCAAACCCTCCCACCAAACCAACAAAACACTGGTGAGGCTAAAATTAATCTGTTGGGCAAAACAGACTAAATCTCTCCCTTGAATAATCATGAAAGCCATAGTAAATGCAAACTGGTCATCACAGCTGTTAAACAGCTACATACAGATGCCATCCACATGTTCAGCATTCTGTCTTTAAATCCTTTTGAGCTCTTCAGCAGAACCATCACTATGCTAATAGAGCAACATGTGCTGCTGCACTGTGGTTTGCTGCCATTAGTTGCGAGAGCGAACGCTGACCTGTGAAGTGTCTGCTACAGCAACGAGTCTCTAGCTGCAGTCTGTGCAGACAGCGGAGCACAGACAGAGGGAGGGAGCGCTGGAGCTGAAACCAGAGTACGGGCCCGGCCCATCCCAACTGGCGGCCCACCACCACCATCACCACCCCTGCAGCCTCCTTCCAGCCTTCATGTGATCCTCTCTCCAGAAGCCAGCCAGTAGAGGAAATGTCAGTCTTCCAGGCAGCCAGGAAACCTCCATGCCCAAACAAGGAGCTTCCTGCCCTGACACAACTCTTCCTGTGGGCTATGTAAGGACTTTCCTGCCTTCTCTTCCCTCTCTCTCTTCCCCCCTTCTTCTTCTTCTCTCTCTCTGTGTGTCTGTCTCTCTCCCGTTCTCTCTCCCACTCTTTTGGCAGGCTGCCCTTCAGCAAGCTGCTTCAGTGCAAGCCTTTTTTTCCTTGCCCTCTCTGCTAAGTGTGTTTGTGTGTGAGTGTGTATGTGTGTTTATATTTTACTCTGGTCCATCCACTTGCAAAATAATGCAGCATGTTGAAACACAATCAAAATATTTAATCTAGAGTATATTGTATATGATGCATGAAAGTTTCCATTTCTCTGTGTGTCTTCTGTGGTCTGTAGCGAATATCTCAGGAGGAACTTTGCTGTTGACGGAGCAACCTGCCCTTTTATAATCTTATTTTTTTCTGTTTTACAGTCTAATAATCACGCATGAAAACTGTCTATAACATGACAAGAAATAAGGAGAGACTTGCTTTGACTGTCCACCTGTGGAGCCCTGTCAGGACTTTTTTGTAGTTCATATGAGAGTAATACTGAATAATGTAGTAGTTTTCGTGTACAGAACAAGTTCTGTGTCTAATGTTTCATAACTGATTATGACATCCAGGTGTTCCTATTACTGATCAGGGCCAGGCCCACTGTCTTCTGTCTCTTCTCCTTATTTAGAGCTGATGTCACTCCCAGGCTGGTATCAACCTGTTTGGTCACTGACTGAAGGAATCAGTGTTTTGTAGCCTAGCGATGTTCATGTTGGTCTGTTGGTTTACACTGAAATGTCTTAGCTATTAGATGGATTAAGACACATATTGATGATGATGAAGCATGATGACTAAGATGATCCCTTAACTTTAGGACAGCCTCACAGAGCTGCCAACATGACATCTAAGTTTTGCTTATTTGATTTTTTTTTTTTTTTAATTCTCTGTTCATGCATGAGCCCTTGTAAATATTTCATTTATCTGAGTGAAGTTAACAGGTAAAGCACTGACCTACAAATCTGTCCTGATTTTTTATTTTTAAATTTAGTGTCACAAAGCAGGAAAACAATATCCGCATGCTGCATTATTACTCCTCAGCTTACCCGCTGTCTACATGCATGAGCTCACATAAACAAGCCCTTGCATGCGTGTGCGTTTGAAAACTGTGCATTGTTGTAGTCTATCACACAGAGACAAATCCCTGTCTGCTGCCACAGCAGTATGTGGCACAGTATTTATCGTACAGCTGTAGTTAGCCCCGAGTGGTACATTTAATCTCTACCACTTTCAATTGTATTCAGACGTGGGAGTGGGAGCGCAGGGTTGCCTCGTCGTATCTGTATCTTTTACAAAGCACAGTGGCATGCTACTGTAACATTATCTGATTTACAGCAAAGGGGAGTGAGTGAGTGAGAGGCTTTGCAGCTCTGAGCAGGTTGGCAGTGTATATCAGCTGGGTCTTTTGTGCAGAACAGTGAGCCTTTTTTTCTTTTGAAATGCATTAGCACGAAAAATATTGTATCATAGATAGATAGATAGATAGATAGATAGATAGATAGTCAACACAAACATCTTTGGTTTTATTGAAGTTGTGGGCTGTATTTCATATTTTCCATTCACCTCCTGACACCAAGCATTTGATTTCTGCCTTTCTCTCTGCCTTTGGCTGACTTATCCGATGAGATATGGACAGAGAGACTGTCTAGCATTCAGTCAATGTTATAAATTCCAGATATAAGTGTGATTGCAAGAAACAGAAAGTCTGCAGTGACAGAGGGAAGCATTTTATTTGGCCTTGATTTGACTGTGAAACAGGGGCAGGCAGTCTATCCATTTCTCTGCTAACGGTTCACTGTGCTGCCTGCTCATGCACAATGCTGTAAAGTACCAACTTACTAATCGGGCTGTTTACAGTTAAGTGCTCATAAAATTTCTTGTGTGTCTGCTTTTAGGGCTGAGATCTTGACAACAGTGATTTTGTGACTTCTTGAACTCATTCCTTGCCAAGCAAAACCTTGTAGAAGCATCAATATTGAAAGCAGCCTGGATGGTTAAAGGAAACACGGCTGACGTGACAAAAGAAAGCTACAGCAAATTTTGTATGTTTCAGCCTACAAAGGCAAGGAATAAACGCAATAAAGGGGGAGGGGGACTTTACTTGGTCTTTGAAGAAACACAAGGAGACTTTTGCTACAAAGAATCATAAAGCTCTACTGACCTCAAAACATTTATGAGCGGGAGTGGAGGATGTAAGGCCATGGACGTCTCCTCTTAAAACCACAGCGATGACACTTTGTGAGAATAAACAGATTAATTGAATTCCAAGGGGGAAGAATTTCTTTTGATCTGCGCAAATTGATTTCAACAAAGTAGTAAGTAGTCATTTTGCAAAATGCAGCTGTCTGTAGCATCAAAGCTGTTAAGATTTTGTTCTGAAGGTGTTGCGGTTTGACAGGACGTTAGCTGGCTGTTACAACACCTTGGAAGGCATCACCATCATGAGACTCTTTCTCTCTCTCTCTCTCTCTCTCTCTCTCTCTCTCTCTCACACGCACACACACACACACACACACACACACACACACACACACACACACACACACACATACTCCGAGACGTACTCACACACCCTGATGCACACATACAGTAACATGAATTCTCTCATATGGCTGCCTGTCTTGCAGCAATTACATGATGTGCGGTAATTGCCAGTCTCTGAAGCGGGCTCTTCAGACACACTTCAAAGGAAGCGGAGCGCGTCCACGGACGCAATTAACAAGATCAACGGAGCCCAGATGAGCTGGCGGGCCCCGCGCTCCTCTCCCCATTGTTCTCATTTTCACTCTCATTAGCGAGTACGCTGTGGGTGGGGGGTGGGATGGGTTAGACACCTGCAGGAAAGTGGGGTGCACGATGCACCGAGCTGGGAGACGGAGAGTGACACGGAGTCGCTAGCACTAGCGCAGCACGGGGACGCTGGTGTTAATGATGGTTGTCTAAGCTACTGGAGGGAAGGGCACAAACAGCCAGCTGTGGGTGTCGAGGCATGTGAGGAAGTGAAGCCGAGAAACATAAGTGTGTGTCCCTTTGTGTATGTGTTTGAGGGACGGGCAGTTGAAAAAGTGTGTGTGTGTGTGTGTGTCTGTGTGTGTCTGTGTGTGTGTGCGTGTGTGTGTGAATGCGACTGATGCACCTGGGAGAGGATATCACCACGGCAACTGGAGTGAGGCTGCAGCTTCTTCTTCTGTTTTTTTTTTCTTCACGCACGCACAAACTCATACTCACCCGTGGACATACACTCACAGCACACGCTCCAGATAAGTCATCATCCTCGTCTGGCCTGGCCCCTGCACATCTCTAGTGACACCTAGAGGACACCAGGCAGAAACAGACCGACGGACAGATGGGGAGACGGCCCTGGATGCAGTTGATTTACTCTGCAACTCTAATGTCATTTCTGAACTGAAACCAACCAGGAATTTCATAGTTTTCCACATTTCCCTCGTGAAATTTGCCATTGCACTTTTTTTTTTGGTGGGGGATAACTGTAGTTGATCCTGAGTGTTGGAGACACTTAATGTATGTGATGATACATCACCGTTCATCAAAAGCGCCACAAAATCGCCATCCTTCATTCGTCTGTCTTTATGGTCGACCAGCCACTCTCCTCCAGCCCCCTTAAGATCTGAATATTGCATCTCTGTGGCACCAATTCAATTTCTTCAAGCAATAAATCAAATGAGTATATATATATATATATATATATATATATATATATATATATATATATATATATATGGTACACTGCAATGCATTTGCCACCACCAAAGGGGAAAACATTTAACTTCAGTTGTTGTATTCCTTCAAAGTTGGATTTCCTGCTGTCTAGACCACTTTAGTCTTTGTTTTTATTCGAATGCAGCCTGGTAGGCTTGTAAAAGCCTATTGGTTAGAGCTTTTAAGAGAGCCTTTCATTTGTTTCTCCTGAATGTTTAATGCTACAAGGCACTGTGGTGCATAAGACTTAGAAATATGTGGGGATGAATACTCAAGCGTGGCACATGTAACAGCAGCCGTTCAACTTTTATCATGTTGAGATGCATTAAAATACATTACTGCCATTCTGCTCTGGAGTACCTCTGAGATAAATGGACCGGAGAGATGAGGGGAAGTAATCATACAAACCCGACACTTTTCAGCTATTTCCATCCTTGCTCTGTCTCAAGCATTCAGTGTGCGAAGGCGAAGGTATAAGTAGGAGCCTGTATCATTTTTCACATAATAGCAAACTGAACTAAACATTTTATTCACATTGTACGGGGAAGACACATGGCATTAAAACATCCAGCTCTGACCATGCTATCCATGTCTTACTGTGCCCAGACCGCACCCTCCCTGTGCCAAACCACAAAAGGACAAAGTAGGTGGGGGGAACAGGGACCACTGGTCGGCTGCAACCCCAGTTTTTAAGAAGACTTTACAGAAAAAAAAGACAGATTTTCTTGTACATGCTATTGTTATTGTCATTCCACTTTTATGAGCTGGAATGAAAAACTGCTTGTGTGAAAACAAGGTATTAAAACCGTTGGATGTGTTTCTTCTTGGCAGTTGGCCTGTTGACGGTAATAGACTGAGCTAGCTATAGTTGGCTGCCTGACTGTTTGTACAGCAAGGCAAGTGCTTTTGGAACAAATTGTACCAAGCGACAGAGAGTATAGAATTTGCAGCGTTATTCTGGCTGCCTAAAGCAGTGGAAGAAAGAAAATCTTGGCCAATGTACGTACACGTTTCTGCCCGTGTGCACTTAGACACATTTACACACATGCAGGTGCACATTCACACACACACACTATTAAACCACTTTTGGCTGGTACAGATACGTGACATACAGCACAGTTTGGTAAATGTCTGTCTCTGCAGCTTAGCAAGAAAGAGAACACTGTGTGAATTTGTGTTTACATCTCAACTCCAATGCTGTGAAGTTCATTTCACAGCAGCCAGATGGAGATTTAGCATGTGAACATGCGCACCACAGAGATGAAAATACACATAGTGAAAAGGACTAAAACAGTCTTGCCACTCTAATCAGGACTGACTGACTGCGGCTTTTGCAACGGGTAGAAAATGTCGTTCGGTAACAGGATTTTGGAAACCGAACATTTATCGAGCAGCTGGACCAACTCGTGTCCACTCGGGAAAAAACCCAATTCCAACCATTGGATTACAAATGAAATCCATTACTTTATGTCCTTTAATCGATCATGCATGTCCAATTGGGGAAAACAAGTAAGAGGCTGACATACACAAATCAGAAGTGGTTCTTTAAGGCTGTAAAACACTGGTAAAGAAAAAAACAAGAAGCCAGCAAAATTCTGTTTGTTTAAATACTTAAATTATGTAATAGACTGTCAAGAGTCACAATGTTTTAAAACTCCAGACAGATGTAGAAAAACAGAACTTTTGACCCACATCCCATCTGAAAGTGTTTCTGTATTGGTGTGTGAATGTGTGTTTGTATGTAGATGGGAGTGGCCATGACTGGTAACAGCACCAGCAGGCAGACAGACAGAGAGCGCGCCCCGACTTTAACAGAGCCTGTGTAATTATGGTCAACCACACTCCCCACCGCCACCTTTATTTATAGGGTTGCAAACACACTGGGGCTACAGAATGCTTTTCCCTGTGCATTCCAGCACATCGGGACTTTTTGGAGGGGGATGTCAACAAATTATATTCTAAGTTGAGTGTAAAGGGGCTGGGAGCGCTTTCATGTTTTTGTGTGTCCTCTCAGATTTGAAGACGGGTCAAATTTGTGAAATAGAAATAGAAATTTATTTGGGATTTCCAAGATTCCACAGAATGTCAAGGAAAAAAATGTGGCTTTCCCCAGATGTTAACAGCAAAAATGGTCCGTTCAGTAGTTCTCACAAGAGTGCCTCTCCTTGGGGATAACTTTGATCGAGATGGAGAGTAACTCGTGCTAACTAATTCAGACAGAACTCATCAAAGAAACATGCCGTTGAGGTTTGGTCAGAATCAATGGGGACAGATGGCCTCTGGTCACAAACCTCTAAGGACAGCAGGCCCATTCACCCTGTAGCCTTTAGGCATGAGCCGCAGTAGCAGAAGCCAGCCGTCACCTTGGGGATGCAGCAGAGCGGAAGTGAACAGACGTGAGCTAACATGAAGAGAAAAGAAGGAACACACAAATGTGAACTGGTAGTTGGCTGCTTTCTTATTGGCCGACCGAGAGCAGTTCCAGCAGTGCCTCTTTTGCTTTGTGCCACATCTGCTGCACAACTGAAGGAAATGTAAAATGTTCAGGATATCCTGTTGCAATGAAACTCCAGGTTGAATGAAAGAGAGCGGCGTGGGTTGTAGTAGGCAGGGGAGCTCATGTGTAATGCCTGTCAGTGGACACATGACACAGAGGGATGACCAGACTGAGGGCCACTTAGAAACACATGAGCCCATCCTGCTGAATGTGGATGTGTGTGCGATTTGGTGGCGAGTTCAGGGGACTCATATTGAGTGCAGGTGTGCTGTAAGGAACCAAGATGGAGTCAGGGTTATAAGATGTGAAAGGAGAAAATTAGGGGCTTTGATGAAAACCAAAGACATCTGTGATTATAGTGTGTGTTCATGCATGCCTCACATATGCTGGGCTGCAGAAAGCTCAGGTGTTCTCTATCTATCTATCTATCTATCTATCTATCTATCTATCTATCTATCTATCTATCTATCTATCTATCTATCTATCTATCTATCTATCTATCTATCTATCTATCTATCTATCTATCTATCTATCTATCTATCTATCATTGACTCGACTGACACCAGTAAGATTCTTCACATTCAGGCAAATCAGAAATTCTTCATCCCAAAGGCAGCTCCTATTCAGAGGGGAGTGAAAGAGCTGGTGATGGGGCTTCAGGAATAAATCACTTAGTATCAGTTTGCGCTCCTCACTGAGGCTAAAACCTTCATGCTAAAGCTGGTGGCATCTCACCTTAGCCAGTGAGCTGGATAATTGATGGAACTTGAAATTATTTCTTGTAACATCAAACTCCTACACTTACACACAGTCACCCCTTCACAAGCCCTCTGAGGACCGACACTTTCATTCTTGCAACGGTATAATTTTCCCTGTAACGCACTGACAGAGCAGCTGACCCAGCTGTGCCAAACGCTCCTCTGGATTTAGACCTTGCGCGTCTCTGCAATGAAATGCTTCTGCACAATGCTCACTTAGCTTTGTTCGACAAATGCATAAAAACCATACACGCAGTCTCTATAGAACCCAGATGGCTGACAAATGGGGAATCATACGAGCCACAGATAAACAGAGGAGAAAAACACAGAGAGGGAGGTTTCACACAATAACAAGCGGTGCGTCGTGAGTCTTTTCTCAATGGTTGTGTTTACCCTCGCTCAGTCCTCCAGGGGTAATTTGGGGAGAGGAAGAGAGACAGAAAGTTAGACAGAGCACAGAGAGACCAAAACTAGCAAATAACTGTCAGGAGGCAGCCTGTCTCCTTCAATGTAAGGTGTTTGTGCTGACAAACACACAAAGGCAAGCACACAGCGGCACACTGAGACATCAGTGCATGCACATGCAATACTTTTCTACTTTCTGTCACTTTCCAGACACTCACACTCCCAGAAATGAAGCAGAGTTTTAATCGAGCACATGAGCATGAGGATTTGCTTTGTTGTAGTTGTCTGGCAAAGTGCAGTTAGCAATGCACCTTCAAACTTTAGCATCAGTGGCAATATCTCACTCCCATCCATCACTCTCTACTGGCTTGCAAATGTGGGAACAGATTCACACCCTCTCTTGGCCTGTTCTTAACCAGCAGGAGGATGAGAAAATACCCAGACCAGGGTCAGCGGTTGGGTCAAGCCTCTGCCGGCACATTGGTCCTATCTGTGTAAGCAAGTCAAGGTGACATGAAGAGGGTGGAGGGTGATGGGGGTACTATTCCTCGTTTCCACAGAGAGACACTGAGCCCAGGGTCAATATTGACTGTCAACCATCCGTGAGCTTGGCTGGACACCGCTTGACTTTTCAGGCTTCAGTTCATTCTGGTTTATTGGAGGGGAATCGGGGAGGTGGGGACTCCAGTGTGGAATAAAACCAAAGCTTGGCGGCTCAGGCATACACACACACTCATACCAGCCTCAACCTGCCATCTGGAGAAGACAGGCAGGTACGAGGAGGCTTTACGGTGAACTGAGTGGGAGTTGCTGTGGTTTGGGCAGACCGACAGAAAAAGGTGACAGAGAGAGGGAGAAAAAGTGAGAGGGAAAAAAGAGACTGTGCTTGAAGGGGAGGGAAGAAGGGGATGCAGTGAAATGTAAAACAGGATTATAACAGCACCACTGAGGCCTCTTATATTTGTTTTAACTGGACACGGTCAGACCATCTCGGCTGCCCGTTTGTCTTTTGGAGTGCCGCTCAAGCCTGACCTGGCAATCCCCTCACCCACCTTGCCTGCACACACATACAGCAGTGGGATCCAAATCCTTCCAGAGCTGAATACTCACACTACAGTGTTGTAGTCAGAGTTGACACCTCTGAGATATGGCCCATAACGCTCTTGGCCAATGACAATACTACATGAAAACACTTCAGACAGCACCACAAACCAACGCCGCTCAAGGGGAACTATGCTATGGCTATACTGGTACATTACAGGCCAGAACAAGACTTTACTTTAAACATGAACATTGTCTGAGCAAACCGAGGGATTCAAAATAAAAATGGATACGCTCGCTGGACATCCGTCACTCCGATCTGTAGGCTTTTCATAAAATTGTTCAAGTCTGTGCCAACGAGGGCCATTCAGACTAAACAAGTGGTCTGCTCGCTGCCTCCTGGGAAGCTGCTCCCACTATGTAACAAAACACAGATGAAACACATAAGACGAATCAGATGCTACCAGATTTTGCCATTCACAAGCATTTTGGAGATGTCAGGAGGGCCAGAAGTATCCAGTGTCAAGCCTTTTCTCATTTTCCAGCCCAGTGGATGGTCTCATTTCTGAAAGTTGAGGAAGAGAAATCAAAAAAAACATAAAGAAGCAGAGAGAGTAAGTGGAGGATAAAGAAAGAGAAGTTGTGATCATCTTGGAGAGACTGCTCCTTTGTTCTGTTGCATTAATCTGCTTTTTTCCCTCTCCCTTGCTTGTTCTTTTGATCCACTGTTGGATCATCCCCTTGATGATTCACTAACAGCAAAAGAAATTAAATACATCGGATTGACGACCCGCTCCCCCATCCCCTTCCCTCCCTGTTCCTTCCCTCTCTATGTCACCACTATCACCCTCCTCCTCTCCTTCCTCCCCCCTTTTCCCCGAGGCCTCCATTTCTTCAATAGATAAGCAGTGGATCCGTTCTTTATCGGTTCGCTCTCCATCTCTATCCTTTTTCCCTTCTCCCTTCTTTTCTGTTTTCTCCTCTGCGCTATGTTTAATCCCAGCCTCGCGGTGGATGCATGTCAGAGATGTAATTCTATTGTTTAACATGCTCTTCTGAGCCCCCACCCCACCCCAAACTCAGTCACTCCCGGGGCCACATGCATATTCATCAGCTATCAAAAACAAAAGGCAGATCACACTGTTTGTCATGTACCGCAACTAGTGCTATTCAGTTCTCTCCCTTCTCTGCTGCTTGGAGCGGATTAGCACATGTTAGACATATCTCAGACACACAAATCCTAAGTACTAACATATAGACATTCAATCACAGAAAGAGAGTCTGCAGTTTTCTCAACATGCAGGCAAAAAGCTCCTTATGCTACTTTTCCGCTGTATGAAGATACTGGGAAGTCTGGGGAGAGTGTGGAGCACAGTGATAGTCAGGGGGCATGCACAACAAAAGCAGTAGAAGACTTTAAGAGCAGTGTAGGAAAAGGGGTCAGTTATGCAAAGGGACGTGGACGGCGCTCGGAGACTGTAGGCCATTCATCAGGCAGCCCTGCGCAGTCAGAGTCTGAGTGAGAATCAGTCCTCGGGTCCTGCTACAGTCTTCTGGATGATGTCCAGGATGCACCGGCGCACAGCTCCAGGTTCCAGGCTCCAGGGCCAGACAGATGTAAACATGGCCTGACCGCACACAGAGGCGCAGTGCCAGCCTGTCCTCACCTCGCATATAAACAGCTAAGGAGGCCACACTGTGAGCCAAGGGGACAGACAGCACTGAACTTGGCTGGAGGCAAAGACAGGAGGTGGAGGAGGATGAGGAGTGGAGGGGGGCAGCAAGGAAGGAAAGAGAGCAAGAGGGCATGAGGCAATGATTTTATGCTTGTTAGAGCAGTTCATGTTTCTTTAACAAAAATAAATCAGTGGCACCAAGCCTCCCTAGCTTTAACATTGCATACATGGTATTGTTCGGATTATTTGCACTTCCTAATTGCGGTTCATGCCACCAGCAGTGTGTGCATTCGGGTGGATCTGCTTAGATTTTTCCTCCAAACGCCCTGTCGTGACAGATGCGCTGGGCTCCTCAGCGCCTGTTTGAAAACGCGTCAGGACAAATATGGGTCAAAATGAAGCATCCAACACGGTGGCTTCTTCTTGCTTGTTCTGCTTTCTTCTTTTTCATTCCCTTTGCACTTTCTTCTTTTCAAAGCTCAGCTCAGCGGGACCGTGTCTCTGCTGCACCACAGCCAGGTTGTGTGTGTGTGTGTGTGTGTGTGTGTGTGTGTGTGTGTGTGTGTGTGTGTGTGTGTGCGTGTGTATATATA
The DNA here is from genome assembly GCF_022539595.1 of Amphiprion ocellaris. Lineage (NCBI taxonomy): Eukaryota > Metazoa > Chordata > Actinopteri > Pomacentridae > Amphiprion > Amphiprion ocellaris. Next base: position 21,415,076 of record NC_072778.1, read on the forward strand.
CATTTGTGTGATGAGACGTGACAAGCGCCTTCATCCTCGCCTCAGACACCGCGTACCACAACGCTCCGACACTCGCTCCGTGTGGCGTGCTTTTCATCTTTCCTCTACCCGTTCCTTCCTTCTTCTTCTCCTTCTTCTTCTTCTTCTTCCTCCTCTCCTCTTCTCCCCTTTCCTCGCTCTCACAGGTTGAAGAAAGGCGAGTGGAGGAATGAAAGGGACAAGATTCTAATTAGAGGAGGAGGCTGAGACAAAAGCAGTGGGATAAGGAAGGGAAGCAACGATAACACATGTAAAACACAAAGCCTTAATCTTAGAGAGTGTTTGGAGGGATCTCTCATTTCTCTCCCTCTACAGTGAAGCGAGGCAGGGGGGTTGTGTGTATGGGAACATGGGGGGATAGGATGTGATTATGAGCACAGAGCTGACAGATAGATTGGCGTGTGTGTCTGTGAATATATATGTGTGTGTGTGTGTGTATCCCCACAGGGCCTTCAGTTCCCTCTGTTCACGGAGACCAACTTAAAAAAAACCACAGCCACGTAAAAAACAAGCAGGCAGTTGTACTTTTAGCATTGTTTACTTATTTGGAGACAAGAGCAACAAAGCAGCAATTTATTTAAGCAACTACATCTCAATTCTGCACCTGTGAAGAAGTTTGATGCACAAGTTCAGTTGCTCTGCTTTATCTGTTGTGATGCTCAAGTGTGGACCATTTAATGTGCTGTCAAAAGGGAAGCAAAGACAAAATATCAAGCCCATAAACCTGAATATATTTTCACCGCTGCCTCTTTGCTTGGGCTAAAAGGAACGGCTGGCTGCTTCTCAAACTCTCTCCGTCCCTCCCTCCGGTTTTTCTTGCTTTGCATGTGGATTCTGTCTATTTACTTATTTGTATTGCCTCTGAGTTTCTCCGACATGCTGCTGCACCTTCAGGGTCCTCGGGTGATATGATAGAGCTCGGGGACTTTGGTTTCCTTGCCACTGCTGTGAAACTCCATTCAGATGATGAAACTGCGGTGCAGCTGTGTCTGCAGCTCACGGTGGGATGCTGGTGTCTTTGTGGCTTTCTGCGAGGCTGAGGCAAATTCTCACTGATGAAAGAGTCTGTAAATGTGTCTCTTTAGCCTGGGCCCGTACATCTTCTCACTGAACAGCCATTGTGATGTTCATCTGCCGGTACATGCGTGTACGTCTGCATGCATTTGGCCTTTCTGGAATAAGTCTTTTAGTATGATCCTCTTTAACTGCTTCACTTGTACGCTAATACCAGAGATGCCTTGTTTTTGTAAATTCATGTGTATAGTGGGATAGTAAGCAGGTTAGACAGTTATCAAATTGCGTCTGGGAGCATGCGGCACAAATGACAGGTGAAAATTCTTTTTTCTCCCCTCTCCAAATCTTGCCATGAAGTTTGGATTTTGTGAGTCACATGGAGACTGAAAATAACAGCGAAAGATAACCTGGCAAAGCACATTTCCAGAGAGACTTCCCTGAGGTGATGCAAGACTTTAGACAAATGTCTTGTTTGTTCACCACTGAATGGCCATCTTTCAAGAGGTGGCATGCCAGCACAGGCACACACAAGCACAATCACAAATGCACACATACACACAGAGATATGCACACGGGAGCAGATCATTTTTCTCCCTCATGAAGTAGGTAGTGAGAATATTACAAACCAAAATCATAACGCATTGCCAGAGGTTGGATGAGGAGAGGAGAGGCAGCTGTGTAATTGAATTACTGTCTGACAGATGAGATAGATAGATAGATAGATAGATAGATAGATAGATAGATAGATAGATAGATAGATAGATAGATAGATAGATAGATAGATAGATAGATAGATAGATAGATAGATAGATAGATAGATAGATAATGTGGGGAGTATAAATGTGAATTTGCATGTCTGTGTGTGCATGAGAGAGAGAGAGAGAGTGACAGCAAAGAGCCTTATCCTTCATTAATAACAGCCACTAATCCCCTGATGTGATTACCTCTCCCTCCCTCCCTCCTTTCTCCCTTACTTTACCCCCTCTCCCTCCATCCTTCTCCCATTCAACAGCATGAGCCACTTGTCTTCCATGGCAGAGCTCAGCTGGTCCAATCCCCTGAACAGATCCAAGACTTCCACTGTGTTCAGCTGCCAGGACGATGGAGGTCTTCCAATTTGACGCCTCTCCTTACTAGAACTCGCCTCTGGGCAGGTGTATAAAAAAGCAAAAGTCAGTGGCGCTAGTGCAGAGAAAGGAAGCAAATTTAAACAGATTAAGACCCATGCCTCTGTTCAAAGCTCTGACACTTAATGCCGCCTGAATGAGAGGTGACGTGTGATATGAATCGTACAAGATATGGTTTTGGATGTTCAAACGTTTATGGAAATATCTGCAAGCATTAAGGATTATGGGTGTGCAAAAGGGAAGCAACAAGCATGTCAGTATAGCTATTTCTGTCCTCAATGACTGGCTGCCAAATGCAATTTTTTTTTCAACATTTGATAAACTTGCTACATCAATATGAAGTCTAACGTGTTTCTATGGAAACTTAGACCTCTGAGAAGGTTGAAATTTGCCACTTAGCTCAAGATCTGCTCAATAATAGCATGCTGTACTAAATCTTTACAAGGTGTTCACTTTACATGTGCATCACAGAGTGAGTTCAAAAGATGAAAGCTTGCATTTGCATTTTTTCAAGTCATTTTTTGAAATCATGTCACAAGCAAAAGTGAAGTTGTGGATTTTGCAAAGTTTTTCAAAGTTGTACGGTTCTGTTTTTAATTTATTCTTTACTTAACTGGTCTGAATAATCTGAACTTAAATCTCTCTCCTTAATACATCTGGGGAAAAAAAGCACCAAGCACAAATGAATACTATTATACTGTAGACAGACCGAGAGCTACACATGCGGTCCAACACATGCACACAGGCTGATGAGTCTTTTGGGAAAAACGACATTGCAGTACAACGTTGTATTTTGTTTACTTGGTCTACTTGGTGAGGTCTCCATGGTAACTGTTATGTCTGACCTTCAAACATGTTCGCTGCCTTCCATTTGGCTCAGGTTGGCTAATCAGATCACATCAGCACACACATGCACACGCACGCACACACGCACACACACACCCACACACACACACACACACACACACACACACACACACACACACACACACACACACACACACACACATGCACACGCACACGCACACGCACACACACACACACACACACACACACACGCGCACACACACACACGCGCACACACACGTACGCGCACACACACACACACACACACACACACACACACACACACACACACACACACGTACGCGCACACACACGCACACACACACACACACACTGATTCACTGTCGTTCTCAACTCATGTTTGTGATCAGTTACTGTCATTTCTTTGAATTTTATCCCGCTCACACAGAACTTTTGGTCCCGATTTTTAGGATTACCATTTCGCCTTGTTTTCATTTCCACACTGACAGGCGTGCTTTGCCTCTAACAAGATGAAAAGTTAACTTTGAGCTGCTATAGTTTGCAGGGGGCTTGGATAAAGACTTGAATCAATTAGTGCTTCTTTCATCAGCAAATAGGCCGTACCCCAGCACTCTGCATGGTTTCACAGATTGCCTCCATACCCCAATTCTCTTTTTTTTGTTCCACCTCAACTCCATGCCACTTTCATTTCTGTTCTGTTCAATACTCTCATCTGCTCTGTTGTTCTCGAGTTCATAAGGCACTCCAGGAAGGGCCAACATCTGGCAGCTGCGTAGGCCCAGGGCCGTGCATCCGTTCTGGGGCAACAGAGCCTGGAGATCAGCCCCTCCTGTGGAGCTCAGTCTTTGGTGTATGTGGTACCGTTCAGTCTCCACTTCCTGAGTGTTACTGCCTTGATGTGGCCAGAACCATAACGCATGATTTATTACAGTGTTAACTCCGTCCCCACTGCTCGTACTGCCATTATCATAACCATACTCTCCCTCCTCCATCCTTGTTCTCCCACCTGCAGCTTCACACAGAAGTCTTCGTTGGCACAGCTGACACAGCGCTGCATGGCTTACATAAGGACTGTTGTGCTGTTGCCCGAATGGATGTTTGGTCCCAGATTTTTAAAGATGGTGGGGAGTAGGGTTGCCACCCGTCCCTTAAAATATGAATCGTCCTTTATCTGACAAGTAATGGCTGGGAGCTAAGACAAATTGTTCTGTATTTTCAGTAATGCACCATACACGTCTGTCACACACTCATCAAAACTGCATAAGGAACAAAATAAAACACAGAAAATACTAAGTGCAGGCAATTTAAACTTCGAAGGACCTATGTAACGAGGACACGATGCCAGGTCCAGCAGATCACGCTGCACCCACGTATTTAAAAATGTTTACACCCGAAACTCCACCACGTCCACAGGAGCAAAAACGTTTGCAAATGTACCGACATGAGTGGGAAGAGTGGAACCCCTGGCTGTGGGTAAAAGGCAAACTGTGTTCTGTATTGCTCAATGGACTGGCTGAAGTAAAGCAGCATCAGGAGACCAACATGTAAAAAGCATGAGAACAGAGAGAACCCAACCAGCAGGTCACAGTTTATCACCCCAACCATCTCCTGAAGTCCTTATGGTAAGGGACATCAGTATCTGGTTGTGAATTTACCAGAGGATGCTTATGATCATGCTGATGTGGTCCTAGACTCTACAGTATTAGTGTAACCTATTAGTCTAACCCTATTAGTTTAGTGACTCAGTAAATGCTTGTTGTTTAGTATTTTTAATGCCTTTTAGTTTTTAATAAACATTTATATAATAGCCTATATGTAATCAATAAATGGCCTTTGCCTATCTAAAGAAAAACTCACTCAGAACTCTGATATGCTAACAGCACTAAATAAAACAATAAATACATGTATACACACATAAACAAGTTAACACATTAACTGTGTTAAGACAAGATTTACATTTAGATGAAAAAAATATCTTTATAGAATTTCTTTGTCCAGTATTCTGCATTCAGTTGTTTATGTTTTGCGGGATACAGTATTGCACACTGGTTGGTCATTACATTTTATTTCATTAGTGTGGTTTCACTGTTTAAAATGATGCCACTTCTGTTCAGGCAGAACCTGTGATCATAAAACAATACAAAATTCTTAGTTTCATGTTAATAAAGCACTTGAAGCATTAAGTATGGCTCAGTGCTTTTTTCAGAATGAAACATACCACTCCTTGGGTGGTAGTGGCCCCGAGTTCAGTAAAGTTGGAAAGATATTCACAGATTCAGATTTCTGACATCAATAACTCATTAGATATAGGTTGTCAAAACATAAACGATGCCTCTTTCCCATCATTGTAAGGTAGACAATGTGCTACAAGCCCAGTTTTATCAACAGTAGCTGTCTTTCAAGCTGCACAAATAACATTGATGTCTATGTGCAGCCGGCTGTGCGACGAATGCACAGACACTGTCTGCAAAACCGCTGCAACAGCGAAGAGAGACACAAATATTCAATAATTTCAGTCTTGTACTCTGTAGTGTCACCAAAATCACTGCAGCCTTCAGCTGGCTCCTGTTGACACCAGTGTTATTCCTGCAACTTGAAAGACAGCTACTGTTGACAAAACTGGGCTTAGAACACATTGTGTACCTTATAATGATGGAAAAGAGGCATCGTTTATGTTTTCACAACATATATCTAATGAGTTATTGATGCTGGAAGTCTGAATCTGTGAATATCTTTCCAACCAAAGCGTCCTTTATTTTCATTTCTGAAAGGTGGCAACCCTAGTGGGAAGCCATGCACTGAATGAGGTGACAAAACTGTTGGAGTGATGACACATATTGTAAACTGACTGGCAGTGGCGGATCTACTGGGGTAGCATAGGGTGGCAACTGCCACCCCTAGAAGATGCCTTGCCACCCCGGCTGCCACCCCAGTTCTGAACGATCTAATTTAAAAATATGTATATGAAAGGTTGTGGCCGGCCATAAAGAGCGAAAGTCCAGGAAAGACGAATAACGAGTGAAACTCCGATGTCCGACTGCTTTCGAATGCACCATGTAGACGTAATGTACTGTACAGTCTATGCTGCTACAGATACGAGGTGACACAACCCCCCTGAGGGGGCTGCTCTTAGACCTCACTCATGTGGATGACAGCTGGACTTCGGTGTGGCAGTAAGACACTAGTTAGACTGGATTAGACTACATGGTAATATAACTGTTCACAATGTATTAAATGCTAAAACTGTCTAAGTTCACATAGAGTGTTTGCTTGCGAGACGAGCCATGGTTTCCAGTGAGCCTGGGCCTTGCTAATTTTAACTTCTGTAGCTAGCTAGTGTTAGAGAACAGCCACAGAAGGATGGTGGGGGGGTCGTCTGTGGAAGTTTTTCTTTTTTTTTCTTTTTTTTTGACAATCACAACCTGTGGTTGTGACAACAGACTGTAAGTCAAAAGAAACCACACATTCACTAAGACTTTACATGACATTAAAGTGTAACCAAACCTCCAGTCACACCAGGTTTCCATGCACTGTTTGAAAACTACATCCTGCTTGTTTAATGCTGTATATATAATTTTGGTGTCAAGGTCATAATAACACCAACATTGATGTGTTTCATCATAGTACAGTCATATTTAGTTTACAGCTGAAAAAACGTTTACATGTTAAGTATCTCTTTAAAGGTTTAAATTATACACATCAGATTGTATCATAGTTAATAATGAAAATTATCAAAGGAAAAAACATAGTTCAGTCAGTGTGATTCTTGTAGGAGACAGTAAAGAATGAAGAGGAAGGGAACCACCAGCAGCTTTTCCCAGCCTAAAAGAAGAGAGGAGGAAGAGCGTCCCAGAGAGGAGATGGAGGAGGAAGAGTTAAGAGAAAGAAATGAAGGCATGCAGAAATCAGACAGAGAAAGGTAAATCAGAGACTATCTCTGGTCCAGCTGGTCCACATGATATGAATATTGCTTTAGTATAATATATCTGAGTAAGAGGTACACCTGTCGCAATAATTACCTTTTTGGACAAATTATTATCTGATGTAGTTAGTCTTTTAATTTTAAGATGATAAGTAGATCCTTAATTCTTAAGAATATCCAAATATTGGAATTATAGAATTATTCTAAGAAATGTCTCAAATAAAGAGCATCAAAAATAAAACCACAAATCTAAGACAATAAATAAAATGATCTGGACTCTGACTCTGTTCTAGATGAATTAATAATGTAATCATTGTGGCAGGCTGAACATAAGCATAGATCACACAAATGCAGATTTCCCAAAACAGTGCATGAGAGATATTGTCTAGTCTTAATCTAATTTGTTGCTAAATTTAAGAAACATTTTTAACATGTCTAGCATTTGGTTTCTTCAAAGTGTATAAGGTGGACTTTATTTCAGTTTAAATCTTTTCCCCTTTCTGCTAGACATATCAAATCACTATTGTGATTGGCAGCTAATAAGAACAACTCATGTTTAGGATTGGCTGACAAATACAAATGATATTTACTTATTTAACATACTTATTTCAGCAGTATTTGCGCCAATTTGATAACGCCTGCTGGTTGGTTTCATCCAAATCCATCATTCCATTTTTGAGTAATGTTGCTAACAGACAGACAGACATGTATATATATATATATATATATATATATATATATATATATATATATATATATATATATATATATGCCACCCCCTAAAATGTATCTGCCACCCCTTTGCCACCCTATTAATTTTTCTCTAGATCCGCCTCTGCTGACTGGAGATCAGCGACATCAGTTGTTTCCATTTGTGTATCCTCTCCTCCTTTGTGTGTTGACTACTGGTTTGTTGCCTTGTGTGGGTTACTGGTGGCAGGCATGGTCTGAGAAGAGCCGATGAGGGTGGGAGGTTGAGGTGGCTGGGAGGTAAATTGGTTTTTGGCTGTGTGGCCAATCAAAGGGACCTCATCAAAGTCATCCTACCAGGGCTTCCCACAACCTTCCTTGCCTCTTTTCTTCTGTTTATATAAGTGCCACACAGCAATCAGCAGGGCCTGAACAGAGAGAACGATGGATGAAAGGAAGAAGAGGATGGAGGAGTTGGAGATAGATGAGAGCACCAGGACAGGAACAGGCGCTGGTGTTTGTGTAAGCAAAGTCCAACCGAGGAGGATGAGGAAGGAGGGAAAATGGCAGCAGACAGCAGAGTGAGGATCCAGAGATGAGAGAGGAACTCCAGGAAGGAGGGATGTGGTGGAGCTGTGTTTACAGGCCACGATCACACAGCGTACTGTGACTCTGTGCATCAGCAGCTCTGAGTTTGTGATGGGTGACAGCAGCAAACCAATAATCAAGCAATATTTACACCACCATAGACAATTAGTCTTTTTCTCAGGAAGTGTAACACTTCAGTTTGCGAAGTTAAAAATAACAAAAACAACACTTCTTCCATTAGTGGCTTTGTTCTAGGACGATTTTTTGGAGACACAAATAGGAAGAAGAGGAAGTGGAAGTCCTTTTTTCTAAACATCCAGTCGCATATACATCCATTCTCACAAACACTCATCCCTTTTGTGCCGTTTGGTCCCTGCTGAGACACATGGCTTAGGTATCCCCCCTCCCCCGTGATCCCCCATTAGCGGGAGACTCCCTCACAGGCAGCTGGCTGAAAGCTCCATAGAGGTATCAGATCTCTTCCTCATCCTCCTCTGCTTAATTAGCACAATTAAGAGATTTACAGGACAGATGGATGGAAATCCAGCTGGCTGCAGTGCCTGCCCCTGAGGATGGCTCTGTTGATGATGAGGTGCGGTCTGAATGAGAGCTGGAGAGAGTTTACGTCTACTGACTAGTGGGGCTCTGGTGCCCTCTGGTGGCTGTAGGTGTTTAATAACTATGAGGACAGAGTGCTAGAGAGATGTGGAAATTAAATCTCACAAATGTGTTTTATACCTACTTAATTAGAGGACTTCAGAAAACAGAATGGGAATCAACACTTTATTCTCAAAATTAAATGTACAGACCTATTTTGAGTCAAAAATTAAGCTTTTTTCATTGATGAGATTGAAGTCAGAGGAGCCATTTATATGTGTATTTCTTAAATTAAAATGGAATATTTAAACTAAATTTAATCTCAACATAAGTACTTTGTGATTTGAAATGAATGTTAAATCCTGCTGTGGTTCTTGACACATTTTAGTTTACTCAGTGACATAAAATACATGGAAATGAACATTTGCTGTAGAAGTTTATTGCCAAAAATAAAATAAAACTATAGCAAAGCTGTAGTACCTTTCCATTACATAAAAATGTCACTTAAAAACATCACAAGTAATCTGAATACCAGCTCATGGTTATAAAATAGTAAACTGAAACAGTTAAAACTTTACACTGATTGGAAACTATTGTACAAAAGCCAAACTGCTCCTTAGTTGGTGAGCATCTTCAGGCGGTGTTTTCAAAGTAGAGAATCCCCCACCCCCCCACCCCACCCCCCACCCCCCCCACCCCCCCGGTTAGTTTTAATCAGCTAAACATGCAGGTAAAGATTTTGCAGATTTGGTTTCTTTTGCTACATGACAAAATAAACAGAAATTTCCTTTTAAGATTTAATTTAAAAAAAAAAAAAAGTAACACTTCTTTGTGAGTTTTGCAATCTTGTGCAAAATAACGCAGTTTTACAGCTCTTGTAGTGACTCAGCGCCTCGGTAACGCAGCGCTCCATTGCTCAGCCACCTGCAGACAAGACAAAGCAGTTGTTCATTGCAGTGGAGGCACCTGCAGTTAAAAGTCGTAAGTGACTTAATTCTCCTCATGAATGCAACAAATACTGCAAACACTCACATGTTCAGGTTGGTTTTTTTCTCTTTTATACCTGTGAAGAAAAAGGTTCAAATTAAACACTGGAAATTTGTTGACTTTAATGAGAAACAATGTTGCTCGGTACACTCACGTCGAAGCTGCCATGTGATTACCACGGCGACAGCCAGCATCACCAGTACCACCGGCACAACGATGGCAGCCAGATGATTGCTGTGACTCCCATCTACACTCACCTAGCAGAGAGAATTCACACACATGGTTCAAGTCCAAACCCTCACCCTCATGGTGTAAAGTCACTATATTACTAAAGTACAATTGGCTGCTTTGATTTTGAGTATTTTCACGACTTTATACTCTATTCTACACACATTATCCGTCATGACATTGCTGCACATGTGAAAGATGTCTATTATATTTATTTTTATCCTTATTGTAATTTTGTATTTCTTGCCTTGTTTTTTGATGCTTCATTTGTATCTAACTGCTGTAACATGAAGTTCTCTGATGCCGGATCAATAAAGTTAATCGCATCTCACTCCAATACGAATGTTTTAGTTTTGCCTATATTTATTTGATGGCTTTACTTCCACGTTATTTTACATATTCAGATTAACAGAAAATAAAATCAGCACATAAAACTATGTGTAATATTATTACTAGGTTAAGATAAGAGTTAGGACATTTACAAATGACGAAGCAGTAAATACAGTCCAGTTGCTACATTAAAATAATTAACACATGAATAAATCAATACTTATAATCCAGTAATATACATTCTTCTGATATTAGCCACTTAAATAAAAATATTAAATATGTTTTAAGGAAAAATCCTTTATGCTTTTAATTCAGTAAAAATTAGGATGCTGTAAAACCAAAACAATGAGCTAGAAGAGGGTAAAGCTCTGTCTATGTGAACCCTTTGACATCACCCAAATCACTGGTTATTTGAGTCCTAGTTCAATTACTTACCACAGTATCAGTATCAGGTAAGAAGGTGGTGATGAGATTGTTCCTCTGATGACCTGTCAGGCACACCCACAAAGGAAAGCAGCTAGGAGGAACTTTACAAAGTGTTGCTTTTCACAAAACTGCTAAACATGCAGAAACAACACATCTAACAAAAGAACCAATCTGAGAAATAGCAGGGCTTCCTGTTTGGGAAACTGTGACTGCGTTTTAATAAAGCTCTAGTCCAATTTTGTTTTTTTGGGCTGCCTTATGGAGTGTGAATGAGGGCCACTACTTCTGCTGTCACAGAAATTGAGAAGAAAACAGTTTGTCAGTTGTTCATGAATCATGCTGGAAGCACTAATGTAAAAGGTCCTGTTCTTTGTGGTTACCTACAGTGACGCTCAACTGAAAGAGCAAGAAAACTACTAATAATAATGTTTTTAAAATCACCTGTTTCTCCAGTGGTGATAGTGAGGATATTGCTGGCTCTGCTGGTGCCCAGACTGTTCTTAGCAAACATGCGGATGTTGTATGTTGAGGGATTTATCTCTATTATCGTGGCCTCTGTCTGGTTGGGGCCGAAGTCAACAACAGTCTTTGTGTAATCCCATGAAGCTGGACGAAGAAAAACATTTTACATAATATTACAAAACACTGACAGGATTCACAGAGTAAGTATAGCTTTTACAGTAGTTTAAACATAAAGTATAGAAGCAGAGATTTAAAACTATTTACCATTTGCTGCTTTGTACTCCAGGTAGTAGCCAGTGACAGGGCTGTCGCCTTCAAATCCAACAGTCCAAGAAAGAGAAATTGTGTTGTCTTTTATCTCCTTTAATTCAACTACTGGGGGATCCGGGGTCATTAGGCAGCACACAGCTGGGATATTTAGCAAAGAAAAAAAAAATAGACATTTTGGTTTTTTTATAGCTCAGTTTACTTTTGTGAATTTAGAAAGTGTTTCTCCTGCAGGAAGACGGGTGTTGGAGTTGTAAATATTAGATCTTCATCCTTTGGGAGACAAAGACAACACTGTATGATCTAACCTGGATTAGTGAGAGACAGTAGTTGTAAGCCCTCATTAACAAAACAAAAAGAAAAGGTCATTTGAGTGTAGTATTAAAAACTAAACTGAAAACAGAGAATATTAGCATTCTGTTGGGGTGGACTAATTGTTCATTTAGGAGATTCATTTCACTAAAAAATTAAAAACTTCACATAAAACACAGAAAGTACCTGAAGTGATACTTGCGGTGCTTTGTTCCCAGACTGTAGTTGCAGATAATGTCTCAGGTGTTGAAGTTGTGCGAACTTGGGACAGAGTAAAAAAACAAAAAAGTAATTCCAGTCATAATCAATGATTTATTGAAGAAATACTTCAGGAAAAAATCAGTTCCAGTAGCTGAGTAACACATACCTGAAGTAAAACCTTGCATCTTTATTGTGGCAGCAGTGGAAGAAGACATACCAGTTGCATCTGTGGTTTTGTGAACTTTAAACACACACAAAAAAATGTTTAACTGGTATCAAATAAATGATTAAATTCATGATTTCAGTCATATCTTTATGTCATCTTTTGTTTCCTACCTTCATTCAGAGTGGAGCAGAGAGGTGCAGTTGAGGCAGGACCTATTCCTGCATTTGTTTTGGCCTGTATGAGGACGCCGTACATCATAGACGGCTTCAGATGCTGCAGGATGATGCTTTCCACTTCACGTGTGGCTATCACACTTAAATGCTGCCACCGTTTAAACTGTCTGCCTGCCGGGTCGTACTCTCTGTAGCTGATGCTGTAACTCCGCAGGACGCCGTTTCTGAGATCGACCTTCGGAGGCTGGTTGAGAGAAAACAAACACTCTAAGCTATGCCCACCCACAAGTCTGGATAAAAGAAGTTTCCAATATTAAATATCAAGAAACATTTTTTGAGAATGTTGTTGAATGTGTCTGCAGACAAAAATTGGGATTTTACCTTCCAAGTAACTCTGATGCTGTTTGAACTGAGGGCCTCTAGCTTCATATCCAACGGAGGGCCTTCTGGTGCTGCAGAGAAAACCATTTTCAAACCCAATCAAAAAAAGCTCTACATATTGCTAACTTTGTCTTAACAAACAAATAATGCCTTAAACTACCTGCTTCTTTGGTTGTGACTGTGAGAACGTTGCTGGATTCACTCATCCCCACGTTGTTCATGGCAAACATGCGAAGGTTGTAGGTCTTGGATGGACGCAAATCCACTAAAGTCACCTGAGTCAATTCAGGATTTGGCATATCGGTGCTCACTGCAGTATCCCAGGATGCTGTGCAACAGGATTGCATTGATAAAATAGAAGAAATATTTCAGAAGATATAATTAGCTGACTAGAGTCCAGTTTCTAATAGGATTAGTGGGAGGTTTTTTGTTGCTTACCCTGTTTGTTTTTTAGATCAATCTTGTAGGCTGTAATGGGCCTGCCGCCATCAAACACAGGAGTCCAGCGAACAGTGACCGTTCTTTCCTTCACCTCCCTCGTCTCTATCCTCAGGGGATTAGGCCGCACTAAAAAGAAGTTGATTATCAATTACCAGATAAAAAACAAATAATCTATTTATCTTTGAAGTAATTTTGATAACTCAAACGTATGAATTTTCAGACATGATGAACAAAAATACCTTTTTTTCCCTCCCCTTCTTTGATTAGAACTCATCTTTGCTGGACTCACCTGCATTTACTGTGAGAGTCAGCTGATGTTTGTGGTCATTGAACCAGCCGGGTATATCCACACGACAGCCGTACATCCCTGAATCACTCTCCTCTACTTGCCTGATGGTCAGAGACACATCACCCTCACCCAGATCACCCACGAGCAGGTAACGCTCCGACAGTCTGCTGATCACTGATTCACCGTCTGACTTGATCACCTCGTTGGCACATCCTCTGTTGGGAATGGCCCCCCGACCCCAACATACAGACAGCTTACCATAGTAGTGAGCATCATATTTGCACGTTAGAGTCACATCTGTTCCCATGGTGGCTATTACTATCTCTGCAGACACATTACCTGAAAAGGCAAAGAGAGATTTTTGTTCATTAATCGTCACTGATGATGAAAATGCAAATCGTCTGCTTGACTGTCTTACCGAAGAGGAGACAAACGAGAAGATTGCAGCACAAAACCAGGTGTTTGCTGCCCAAAATAATCATTCTACAAACTCTGGTCTCTGAATCAGCGAAAGGATTTGTTCACCTGCTAGACAAGACTAAAACCAACCGCAGTGTGGTTGCAGCTTTGAAATCGTTCTACATCACATGACACCATCCTTGATATGCTCACACAAACAACTTCTGCTGACAGAAGAGGAATGTAGAAAAGAGCCATTTCCTTTTCTGTGGTTTTGGTTCCTTTTACCAGAAGTGCTATATTGTTACATTTTGATGATTAGACAGAGAAACTCAAGGTTATCCACATCCCTGTTGTCTGTTCTCGAGCCCTGTAGTCGGAACAAAAGACATTTCTGAGTTTAAAACATTCATGCTCTGAATGTTTTAAACTCAGATGGGTAATTTGCATCCAGAGAGTTGGCAGTGAACTGTGCTCCTTTTCAAAATAAGCACAACCAGAAATATAATTTCAGAAAATATTCGAAATAACTCCGAAACACTTTAAACCTAACTTTTAGTAGCAGAATGTGACACATAAGACGGTTTTAGATATACAATACGCCTTCATTTCCCAAAAACGAATACCTATTTTATCCTCAAATGGAACACTGATGAAAATAGAAAGTCTGGTTTACGCAACGGCCGTGACCTTTTTTATTCTTAGACTGCTGAGTAAACATTTGGGTCAGCTGGATGTTTAGTAACCCGGCAAAGAACTTCCTTTGTACCTACTCCCCATGAAACATGTGGCTGGTAAAGTTCGATGCAACAGTTTTTCAAGATAGATAGCTGCAGATTGTTTGGATATTGTAATTATTTGTAGGATTGAATGCAGGTAAACATGTTTTATTACTTTTGTTACCTTCAACTGATTGTAGGAACAAATGAAACTGATTTAGTAATACATAAAATATATGATATAGCTAAGAAAGTTTAACTAAACTCATAAAGGTAGTTTTTGGACCAAATTATGCAGAAATAGATGGCAGATGATAAATGAGAAATGACAAACAAAGGCAACAATAAGAAAACATGGAGATTTGCTTCAATATATAGAATTTTCTTCAAACTGATTCAGAGAAAGATGTTGATTTCTTTCATTTTGCTTATTTTGACACTGATTCCTGGAAGAAATGCACAAACAAGATATAAAGTAATTAGTATTCATAGTGACTATTTTAATGATACCATAAAAACAGGAACTTCGACAGAAATAGAGAAAGAGCATCTGTCCTGTGATGAAACAGAATAAAATTCAGTGTAATGGTTGAGTAGTCAAATATTCAAAAAAAAAGCTCAAAATTTTAAAAATACATAATTAGTAGAAAACTTTCATTAATATCTTTGTTTTAGGTGTTTGAATCAAAAAATTGTACAGTGTTTTGACCATAAACATGTATGTTTTTTTTTGTAATCATAGATGTGTATAAAAACAGCAGTTGATTATTTTTGATGATGAGAGATGAGTGTAGAGTGAACTCAGTAATATTTATGATATTAAATCCAGTAGGTGGCATCATGTTCGTAAGGATAAAGCATTAACAAGCTTTTCAGACTAATTAAATTTGCTATTGAAGAACAGAAAGGGAAACAAGAAATGGGAATTTAATTAACCTGCAGGATGCTCAGCCAAACATGACCCACAATTGCCCTTTTCACTGCAATCTGAGAATGAAGAGACAAGTTGTTTCTTCAGGTTCTTCAAAGAGCTCAAAAGATTTATCTTTACATTAACATCATCACAGATATGATTTTTATGTAAAGCTGTGCAGCAGAATAGTTTGTAACACTTATATAGTATATTAAGAAGAGTCCAAAGATGAGATAAATCAAACCCACACCTAGCAGAGAATGCTCCCATAACATTAACTACAAGATCTAATAATAAGTAAAAAATAAATAAAGTAAAAAGAAAATGTTATGATCTAATAAGTATGTTCAGAAGTTAAAGAAATGTTCCTGTGAGGTTAAAAATTAACTATGACTTAATTGAAACATTCAGTGGATGTCTGGAGGAGGCAGTACCAAACCGTTACATGATAACAAAGGAGGGACGTTCTCAAACCAACGTTCGAAAAATGTTTTTGAAGTGTTATTGAGGCCTCAGACGACAGAACATGTTTTATCAAGGGGTCATGTAATATGGAACACTTTTCCTGCAATATTCTGAGGCTGTTTTAGGTGTTGAGGTAACATATTATTAAACAAGAAAAGCACTCAGAGAGTGTAGTACTCTGCCAAGGCTTTTCATTCCCCCATATGGCATTATCAGAAATGCAGCATTTTTTAGAAACGCAGCATTTGTTTATTAGTTATTGATGATCAGAAATCACGGCACCATAGAATGTGGTCATTAATATATATGTACCCACAAACAAAATGACCTTGTGCTGAGCACAGGCGTGTGTTACGCATGTGTACGTGATGTACGGACACCAAATCGTGTGCCCTAAACATGTAGCGGGTGGTGGGAATTGATGGGACTCAGAAACACCCCCACAATTTAATCAATTGTTCCTTGTATCATTGCCGACAGATAAGTCTCGATAAGTCCACAATGGTCGATTTGTAGTAGGATCGCAATCATGTGATCGCCAGTAGGCAACTGATGTAGTGTTCACTTGTTGTCATAGTTACAGTGACGCTGTGCAGCTATTTCACAATGGTACAGATACCTTTAATAAATCTGTGGATCCAGACTGTAAGCCACATCACTGCCAAAATCTAATCACTTGGTCCTTGTGTCATTTCTGACCTTCCCTGAAAATTTCATCCAAATCCGTTATTCCGTTTTTGAGTAATGTTGCACACAGTTGAAATAACAGACAGACGTACTCCGATCATGTAACGCCACCACTCCTTGGTGGAGCAATAATCGTCCAGTGATAAATCTTAAATGTTCCACGATAACAAAGCAAAGACGTTCTCACTGCAACATTCAGAAAACATTTAGGAATTTTAGGTCATAATGTTCTAACAGTGTCAATGTTGCCCATTAATGCTTAAAACAAAACAAACAAAAAAAAAAAAAAACACTGAAAACTTTGCAGAAATTTCTCAGAGCATTATTAGAGCAAAAAAATAAAAATACAAAATCTTGCTGGGCTGTAATTGGATGATTCTACAAAACTCTGACTTACACTCAGTGACTAAGTTTTTCATGTTAACGCCAAATATTTTATAATTCTGTTCTTTTTGTAATGAAATTAAATATTGTTACTGAATGTGAAACAAGATCCTGCTGAATGAACTATGTAACTGGGACAGAAGAAGAGAAGGACGGCCCACTCTCGTTGACTCTCCCCCACATTTAGTGTGTAAAATTTATCTGAATGGCACATAAGAAACAAGATATAATCCATTTCACACTTATGGAAAATAAAGACGAGCTTTGGGAGTGATGGAGATGAAAATTGTTGCCAATGTTCCGCATTCCCAGGAAGGCTTAGATATTTTGTGGGAGTGAATCTTTTCAGGAAGGGCTGGGCCTATTTTAAAACACTTATCGTGTTGCTAAGTAAAACCAAACATGCTGAAAGATATAGTATGTGGTATAAATATATATAATTTAAAAACTGTGCTTAAAATTTGTGATGCTTATGAATGTTTGCAGCATTTCTGTGAGGAATCGACACTTTATTTACTATTTAGAGGAATATAAATTAACTTAACAATAATTACATCCAATATACTGAGTCATACGTCTGTATATAAAGCTACTGCTAACCAAACTGTTAATAACAGAGGTTTAAATCTACAAAATCACACTAGAAAAGCTTCATTCATTAATATTTTGTGCTGCCCTTTTAATCTGACCACATGGACGAGCACCAATAGGGTGAAGACATTTACTTTACTGGTGCCCAGAGAAACATGTATAAGACAAGGATTAAAGTAGCCTTCATCAGATTGAAGGTGTGATATATTATTTTAAAGTAAGATCTTTGTAGATCTTTGTTTTTGTTGATTTTATAGCATTTTATAGAGTTTTTTTTTTCCACTCCCTTGAGCCACAATGTCCCTTCTAGGTTGTAAATAATAAATGTTTTGACGATTTAAATCCCTTGCTTTTCCATTTCTCCAATTTGTGCAACCCTTAGCCTCTCAAAATGATACTTAAAAATAAACTAAACTGAATGTTCTACGATAGATTTCATAGCTTCCTAAAATTTTCAGCCTTCTCTGATAATCCAACCAGATTAACTGTTCCATCAGTTCAGTTTCCGCTGCCCCCAAACAATGATTTTGCAACTCTGGTCTCTGAATCAATCGAAGGATTAGTTCAGCTTCGAAAACTTTCCAAATGACACAGTGATGTCCTGACTGTAATAAGCCAACACAAATCATTTGTGCTCTCTGAAGAGGAATGTTGATCCTCAGCAGCAGTCAGTAAACATGAAGAATGTAGAGATCAGAAGCTGAATCTAATCAGTCAATTACTTCTTATGTGCTCAGAATAGACGGAATTCATACGAAGACCAGATTAACTGTGAACTTCTATCTTTGTATTAATGGTTAAATCTACACAATTTGCTAACTATTCACATTTTTTTTCAAATGACAAACATATAAACAAATCAAAACTTGTGCAAACATTTAACAGGTTTACAAAAGAAAAAGTGTGGTTTATTTAAGGGTCATGGAATTTTGTTCAGCTAGACTGCTGAGTAAACATCTGGACCTGCACTGAACTTCCTCTTTGATCACTCCCAAAGATTTCTGGTTAGTACAACAAACTACTGCTTTAATTCAAATACAAATAAGCAAGTAAACTATTTTTATTCCTAAAATAAAATTGATAAAACAAGTTTTTTTAAAACCTTTCATAATCGTTGCAGAAAAAAAAACAGTTGCACCTGTTAAGTGTTATTAAGCACCAAGTTAAGTAGCTCTACAATGAGATAGAGGTAGCTGCATTTATTCAGTTCTGCTCAGAGCAATAAAATGAAAAAGAAAACTTTTTCTTTAATTCTTTAATGTATATTTCAATAAGTTGCACACAGCACCAGTAATTTAAAAAAACAAAACACAAAACAACACGTAACACACTTCAGATGATCGGTCATGAGACTTGCTGTAAACACATCTGCAGGATCTTTCTCTCACTGATTCAGAAAATATGACCAGATCTGTTTTTAAAACAAAAATTCAGTTTTTAACTGGATCACTCATGGGAAAATTACACACAGAAAGCAATAAAAGCGGCACATTTTATTTAGAAAAGAAAGAAAGAAAGAAAGAAAGATCACATAAGAAGAGGTGGAAACTCATTTTACTTTACTGAATAATTTTGGTTCTTAATGTTTCACAGTTAAATTGAGCCACATCTTTCTATTTCATCATAAAATTAACAATAATGTGGTTAAATGTAGTTTACAGGTTTACATGCACCTATAATATGTTGGAAATATGTGTGTGTGGCCATAGTTATGTGATACACAGTGGAGAACTGTCTTCACATGTCTCCCAGCCTCTTATAATTTCAGCTCCTATCTTCGCTTTACCACCAAACGGTGTTTTTCACATTACTGAGGATTGTGATAACAGTATTCAGTCAGGCCAGTAGGTGGCATTGTGGCCACAAGCATAAACTAGTCACATACTTTTCAGGGCAAACACAGAAAATCAGAAATTAAAAGCAAATGAATTTATGTGCAGGATAGTGTTGCATCTTCTGACTCACATTTACCCTTTTCAGTGCCATCTGAGAATATAAGCTGCTTTACTGTGGAAATGGGTCATTTGTGTTCCCATTTCCAAAAGAGTTCAAACTGTTATTTAATGAGTTTGAGATTTTTGACACATGACACGTGGCTACTTTTGCAGTCTGAAGTTGCTTATAGAAATCTGTGCTCCAATTACGTTTGCTGTCTTTAAGGCACTGGGATGCTTTCATAGATATTCCCAGCAGTTGAGGTGTTGAGCCGATGTCCATCGTCCCTGGACAGAAGCATCCGACCTGGTTTGAAGACATACAGATATTAAATGATTTTTTCATCCTCCATAAGGAAGACCCACTCTGTGACTGCAGCTGTTCTCAATAGACGCCCACTTTTAATGTAAAATTAATCTGGCAGATGAGTCACAAACTGTAATCCACTCCATACTTACGGAAAATAAAGACGAGGATTATGATTATGGAGAAGAAAATAGCTGCCACCCTGCCAATGTTCCCCACTGCCAGGAAGCCTTTGAAGTTCTCCTGCAAAACAAAACAAACCTTTTCATGAGGGACACGGTCAGTTATTATTAGCACATATTGCAGTTTTGAATATATGTCATAAAATAGATATCATAAAATATGGTATTATATATATTAAAATGTGCATTTAAAACTGTAGCTTTAACCTACACCCACACACGTGCAAATAATGTGATTAATTGTATATATTTTTCAGTAAAAGATGGTCAAGCCGTACATTGCTTTTTGTTATGATTCATATTTTACCATATCATTCTTAAGACAAAATGTTTCTGTTAACAGCTGAAATACCGGTTGAAAATTAACAAAAAAGACTAAATGATCTATGGACTATGATTTAATGGTTTCTCTTCTTTATTATGATGTGTGATTGCAGGCCAACATTTTTCTGGAGCGCTGGAGAGCATTTTCCTTTAGTTATTCATAGCTTGCATGAAAAAAAATCACTTTTGAGACAAAAACAATACAGACTATTTTAGTCACTTGAGAGTCCTCCTGCAATTTAAATTTTCTGTGTAAATGTGAATATTTTCAGACAATATAAGGCATTTCCTATTTTTTTAATTAAACGGTACCATACCTCAACTCTTACTCTCCCAGTAAAACCCATGTTGCTCCATGACTCATGATCATCTTCTACATTTTTAGTTGCAAATGTTGTCAGCGTTCCTTTAAGAAGTTGAGACTTTCTGTTAATGTGATCCATAAAATAAATTTATGCTTAAAATAAAAGCAATGCTATGTTTTAGGGATCATTTTGATCTACATGGGCTCTTTGCAACTCATTTATACCTGTTTGTTCACCTTTTCCCTCAACGGTAGAAAGTGTACAGTTCTGGGTAATGGGTTGTTCCACAGGAGCTGAAAAAATAAAAATAATCTCAGTGGCTGAACTGAAAAACATCATATAATTACAAAAATCCACTGTGGTTTGTATGAGGATTACCTTCCTCCATAATAAGCTGTGTGTTGACCTTGTAGTCATTGAACCAGCCGGGATACTCGACCCTGCAGCCGTACATACCAGCATCATCCCACTGAGCATCCAGGATGGTCAGGGAAACGTCTCCGTCTGTCACCCGACCCTGCAGTTGGTACCTGGGGGACCGCCTGAAAGACACAGCCCCGTCCTGGGAGGAGAGGATGGTGCTGGAACATTTGGACCGAGGAACGTTCCCTTGTCCCCAACAGATACACAGGACGCCGTAAGTTTGGGCGTCATAACTACACGGCAAAGTGACATTGTGTCCAACCAGGCCGATGACTTTGAAGGTACCTGAGGACACTGTGAAGAGATGGTGTAGATTTTGCTCAAACTAGATGATACAGATTACATGTTTAATTTTGAAGCCAATGACTGCACCCACACTCCTCCAAACACGCCTCCAGCAACAAGCCCACTACAAATTGCAGAAAACACAAAAGCACAAAATATCGACTTACCTCGGATCAGGAGCAAGAGGAAAAAATAAGAAAGACCCTGCATGTATGTAGGCTATTATATAACAATGTCTTAAAGTGAGGATACAATGAATTTCTCCCCCACACACTCTGCAGGGTGGATGATATCATACAGCGAAGACTTAACTTCCCTTTTTTTTAAATCAGGAAGGAAATCAGTACGAGTCTTGTCTACATTTGGAGCGGAGTGCTGTGCAATGAGCCCAGTGGGAAAAGAATCTGCCTTTATCTGCGTTTATAAAAGTTTATCATTGGAGATACAAAGCTCAGATTTTGCCTGTAACAAGACGAGTGAAAATATTCTGCTCTGCAAAATATAAACACGGCATGCGATGCCGTTTATTCAGTATGGCAAGTTTTAAATGACAGACACTTAAACAGGAAATATGATGGCTGAGTAACTGTTGCATCAGGCACTTCTCATTTATTTATATCTTATTAGGTCACTACAATTGAGCACAATTGATGGTATGATTCCAGGCAATTGAAATGCTTTTTTTTCTTTTCTGCGCTGCTCAGATACATTTTGCAGAGGGATCATTAAAGGTTTATCTTATCTTGAGCAGTAATAGTGGTAACTGAAGTAGCAGCAATAACAGTAGAAGCCCACTGGAGACTGTTGTTGTAATTTGGCTGAAATAAATCGTTCTGTTCTGGCCTAGAAAGTGGCATTTTTAAAGTCCCCAGCTTGGCTCCAAGATGGTTTCCTTCAAAAATGGTTCAGTAGGATTTATTACAATTGCTCAGTGTATCACCATCAATGTGTGTCTTGTTACAGGAGTTCCAAATTTTTCTTTTCCCCGTATTTTTCAGGCTTTATCTTGGCTTCATTATAGACACAGCTGAAGAGAGACACGAAACAGGGCAAGAACATTCAATTACGTTTGAGATATTCCTCAAAGTGACTAATAAACCTGAAATCATCAGTGGTGATTATCTTTTGTGATCACGTTGTTTTTTTGGTTTGTTTGCTTTGCACAGCTCTTTATTTTCTTTTGTTTTGGTCTTATTCTGTTTTCACAGATATACATTTGAATAGAATATGGGCACTGCAAACAACACAATCATCCCAGTGTTTCAGACAGACATAATCTTTGTTAACATGTACCTAAGTGACTTCTGTATTTGCTCTAAATATTAAGCAAGAACCTGCTGCCACAGTATTTATTTCTGTCATTGATTTTATTTGTTCAGTTTGCATTGATAAAGTTCGCATTCACCTTTTCAGGCTGCAGTTAGTATCTGTGGATGTATGTGATACACAGTGTGTGCTACAAGTTGATTGATATGTGACTATTACTAATGAAAAGGAAGTGTAGGTGTGTGATTATATGAGGACAGCAGTCTAGAAAACTATTCCGTCTTTGCCAGCCTTTATCTGCCCTCCACTCACCTCTGACAGGCCCGTCTCCACCTCCACTTGTCAACACTGTCAGCTGCCACAGGGCTGCTCGAGCGCTCCATAGATTACTGTCCTCCCACTGGGACGTCCTGTGGTTTGTCAATTATCACAGCTGCAAATCAGTTCTCAGATTGTGTCTGACAAACAACAAACATGGTGAAACTGAAACTTTCCAAAAGACACACAAGTGATGAGAGAATTTAAAGCAGCTCCGTCTCTTAGACGTTGTGTTTCTTGTGCAACTAAATTGCAACAGCAAATATGTTTGTAAGGAAACTGCATTCAGATTTAGTTTTTAATCAGCTTAAGAAGGACGCATTGTTAATTTACATATTTGGGAGCTGGTACTTCCATCGGTCTTTGTCATGCTTTGCGGTTCTTTGTTCAATTCAAACCATTAAAATGAATTAAGAAAAAAATTAAATTTTTCTATTTCCTTTTTAAATTAATTCACAAATTAATAAATGTCTTTTAGTTTAATTTGTTATTGTTGCTTCAGAATTCAAATTTTTTTTTTAACAAAAATAAAGTGACTCAATGTTTTAGTTTTCCATCTCTGTGTCCTGCTTGTGGATGGACTGTACCATTAACACCCAGGGGAATCTACAGCCAGCCACAGACTGACAGTAGCACAGCTACATGGTGTATGTTGCTTGTCTAAACATTCAATGGGCTGATTTAATGGTTACACTCATTTGGAAATAATTGGAGGCATATGTGAACATTATTCATAGACTGGAGCCAATGTGCTGTTATGGTTGTTCAGATTGAACAGAGGGTAGCAGGACATGAATACTTTTTGAGAGACTGAGCCTTTTCCCCCAAACAGCTGCAAAGAAATGGAGGTAGAAAGAACATCCTAAAAATGTCAGATAATACATGTTTAGACTATGGCATTTTATCAATGCTTAACGTATAGGGTAGTTGGTTAGATATGCCAAATACATAAAGCAGCTGCTTTCAGTGTGTGTGTGGTTGACTGTGTGCTACTCCTCTGGGTGCAAATGATAAAATCCAACCACAGAACCAAACAATTAGAATAATGGGTCATTAATTTCTATAATTGAATTCTGAAGCAACGACCCAAACATGAACAATTAAAAGTTAAACCAGAAGATGATTATTCATTTGTGATGTAACATATAACTACTATAAGACTACTTTTCAGGCTCTTTTCAGCCTGCAAAATTGTGGTTACATCAGAATGTCACAAAACACAAATTTGTTCTTTTGTTTAATGTTTAATTACTTTTTGATAATCTGTTTAGGTTTAGATGTAGTCTGAATCAGAGATATTTCTCCAATATCATATTGCACTGGAAGGAGAACTTCAGTCCACACAAAGACATAATTCAAACACATTTATTGTGTTGCATAGAAAGTCATAAATATAACTTTATAGGCTGTGTACTGCCAATAAGAAGCTTTCAGGACATTGTAATAGCAGCAGTTGTGTACATTCATATGAAAAAAAAAGAGCACTCACAGAGCGCAGTACTCCGTCAAGGTTCTCAGGAAGACTAGCTGGTGCCATTGGCATCAGCTAATGGGGATCCTTTTAAATAAATAAATAAATAAATAAATAAATAAAGGCTGCTCAGTCGTTGCATCATTTCCGATGGCTGAAATCTTGAAAAAATTCAGGCAGAAATCATGGCAACATAGAATGCGGCCATTTAATATATATGTACCCACAAACAAAATGACCTTCTGCTGAGCACAGCCGTGTGTTAAGCATGTGTACGTTATGTACAGATACCAAAATCACATGACCTAAATATGTATATGGCGGCGGGAATTGATGGGACTCAGAAACACCCCCACAATTTCATCAATTGTTCCTTGTAACATTTCTGATGGATAAGTCCCAATAAGTCAAGTAGTGGTTGATTTGTAGTAGGATCGCAATCATGTGATCCTCAGCAGGCAGCTGACGTAGCGTTCACTTGTTGTCATAGTTACAGTGACGTCGTGCCGCTATCTCACAATGATACAGAAAGCTTTAACAAATCCATGGGTCCAGACTATAAGCTGCATCAATACCAAAATCTAATGAGGTGGTCCTTGTGTCATATCTGACCTTCCCTGAAAATTTCATCCAGATCCATTCATCCATTTTTGAGTAATGTTGCTAACAGACAGAACAACAGACAGAAGGACAAATCCGATCGTCACATAACTCCGCTGTGTTCCTTGGCAGAGTAATAAGCAATTGCACTTACTTCTGTAACACATGCAGAAATTTTACAGGTTGCTGTTTGGATTTTATTAATATAAAGTTGAATTTGCCCTCTGGCCTTCTTGTGCTTCCTTCTGTGCAGTAGCTTATAATGTGTGCATTAGCTCAGTTGCATGCATGATTCCTGCTCATAGTTTTGAATGAATGTCCTTTCACTTTTAATTGTTTGTTTTATAGATACAAAAAACAACAACAACAACAAATGTAATATGGTCACTGACAGGTTATTTCCTTTTTGTTCTTTTATCTGATCTTGTGGTACAGTGCCTATTTTTAGAAACTACAGCATTATTAAATGCTTTTATGGTTATGTTTAGGTGCTCACTGTACTTGGTTAAGGTGATGGAAAGTTTTGGTCTTCCTTAATGCAGACAAAGTTAATAAGACCTCAGACACAACATTTGTATTTACATTTCTTTAAAACCACAATCTTTCTCAAACTTTAACCAAAGCACTTTTATTGCTCAAATCTAAGCAGACAGGATGCAAAGGTTTCTAGTATGAGAGTCGAGCACTCTGTGTGCCCATCATCCACCTTAATAACCTTCTGCCATGTCTGATGCAGTTCATAAATGTCATATTCATTGATTTGAAAGTTGCCTCCGATTGTAATCTTGCCATCAATCACGTTACACCCAAGTTTAAAACTACTTCAGTAAAAAAATATAAAGCCACAGAAGTCATAAAATAACTTATTGAATGAAGTTTCTCTCTTTGATTCAGTTTTTTCTTTTTAACATCAGAAAATAGAGCCTTGTTAAGGAGTCTGCACTAGCTCAGACAATGGCACCACTATTTGCTCCATAAAAACTACAGTTATTTGCTCAAACTTTGCTGTAGTATAGAAGGAGTCCTGTTTACTTTGATTTCATGTCGGAGGGTTCAGCTGGGAGCCACTGTCAATCTACCGTACAGATAAAGGTTTAAAAATGGCATTCAGACCAGAAAAAGTGGTCTCAGGCCAAAGTGCCAGCACTAACAAATCTATGGTCGGGGGACTTTTGCTGATGTCTGATAAATACACGAGCAAACAGAATAGAGGAAGTGAGACTCCAGAGATCAGAGCTTGTATCATTTTTAGAAGTCGTAAAGGAGCTCAGTACTTGCTGCAGTCACCTCCATTTCTCAAAACTTTAACTAAAGCACAGAGAAGCTGATTTAAAGAGTGATTGGTAAACTGACAAAATACATACATCAACTTCATTCTTTGTCAATTTGAGGTTTCCTAAAGTGATCCATCACAGCAGGCGGATGAGAGAAGCATCGATTTGCAATATTGCTGACACCAGAGGATCCACAGTTACCTTTGGAGCAAACATGCTGATCTGCCAAACAGCTCCGTGGTCCATCAGATGACCTCTAAACCATAAATGTGTTTGCCTGATGAGAAACAAAAAACATCTGCAGGAGGCAATATAAGACATCTGATGTATATACATCCTGGAGAAGAAGGTCGTTGTTACATAAGCATCACTAATGGAAAAAGAATATATGAGAAGGTAAATACTTTGACTTAAAACTATGGAAAGAGACAACCAAAAATCCAAAAATTATGAGGTGAAGTATATTCCCATTTTGAAATTCTTTTTTTTATTCATTTATTCAGCATTTCATGCCCAGATCGAGACCTCATGGTGACAGTGTTGAACAAATATTTTGACAGTTGTTAGGTGCATGCTGCTGTCCTCTCATGACAACTTGTTTTGTCTTCACTTGTCAATGCTATCAGTGAGACGAGGTACAAAGACCACCACTTAGCCACTTTCCTGATATTGAGCTGAGACCCTTTTGCCCCTCTAAGGATGGCTTTATAGCAGTGCAAGTGTAACAACTTTGTTACATCAAAACCGTAAATATATTAGATTTGGACCAGCATCAGAGACTAGGGCGCTTGGAGCCTGAGGTCTGAGCGTCAGTAAGGAGACACACACAGAATGGATTTGCCAAAACATGTGTAATAAGTACAATTAGTGCAGATTAGCTGCACAACAACAACGTTACAACAATACAATAAAAAAAATAATAAAGTGCGCACCAATGACAAAAAAATAGAAACGTCCGAGTCCAGTCTTTTTGGTGTTAGTCAGAGGATCGGTCGCTGGGGCCCAATCCAAGTGTATGAGTGTGTCTTTTCTGTCCTACCGCACCATGAGCGCAGTAATTCTTCTGCAGAAGCGATCCTCCTTCTCTTGGTCTCTCAATCTTTCCACGGGTTGGCTCGCCATCCAGTTAACTGGAATCTTGGTCTCCTGATGGACGAATCCTCCGATGGGTGTTCTGCTGGATGCTGAACTGTCCAAAAATCCACCCCTTACCAGAAACCTGACCTGTAGGCAGGTCATAGATCCATACAAAATGTTATCCATACATCGCCATCAACCCAGGCTACACCTTACTTCAGCACCTGGCATGCGAGAACACCAAGCATCGGTGTAACTTCTGACTGAATTCACAAGTTCCAACAATGTTCATAACATGGATTACCCTGATTTAAGGTTACAGATAAATCCTCGTTAATTCACCATTTCCTTTTATAAGCACATTATGACATTCTATCCCACTGAAAACCGTTGAAGCTCAGTGCAACAAGCTAAACTCCATATCAACAGTGTAACTGATTGACTTTCTTCTCAACATCTAAAGCCATCCTTGGCCAATAAAACCTAGCCCTTACAAGATCTAACGTGCGGTCAACCCCCATATGGCCCATATGATCATGCAAGCTTGTCAGAACAATCTCCCGAAGCTCAGTTGGTAACACAAGCTGATAGTGAGTCTGAGATCCCACTTGGCGCTTCCTGTACAAGATATTGTTTAGGAGTTCCAAGCGACCAAGTTCTCGAAGCATGAGTGGAAGTTCTGGAAGCTCCTCCCTCAAGGTAGGCGGAGGCCTTACATTATGCTCTACCTGAAGTATGACATGTCTCAAGCATTGGTCAGCTCTCTGTTTATTCCTCAGCTCTGCCTCAGTTAAGTGAGGTAGAGCTGGAAGACCTCCAAGCCGATTCTCTTGCTCATAGCTGTCAGGCAAGGCATCAGCTGACATAGCAAGAGCCTCGACTAGGGCAACCCCACCAGCATCGCTCTGACCATCATGACTAGCACTATAAACAAACTGCCTGTCACAAATAGCTTGCACAACAGCCTGGTCCACTGCATCAATGTTTGTAGGGTCAGAGAGATGACCTTGCGTGAACTGATAAATACGTTCTCTCTCCTTCTGAGATTTCGGATCATCCACAGGAGCTCCATGAGGCTTGCGTGATAGTCTGTCTGCATCCGCATTTTGTTTCCCAGGTCGATATAGAAGCTTAAACGAGAAGGTGGACAATGCTGCGAGCCACCTGTAGCTGGTTGCATCAAGTTTCGCAGAAGTCAGTATGTACGTCAGGGGATTGCTGTCAGTAACAACAGTGAAATGGTTGCCATATAGGTAGTCACTAAATTTTTCTGTCACTGACCATTTGAGTGCCAAGAACTCCAATTTGTGTGCTGGGTAGCGAGATTCACTACGTGACAATCCCCGGCTTGCATAAGCTATGACGCGCATCTGTCCCTCCTGCTCCTGATACAAAACAGCACCGAGACCGATGGTGCTGGCATCAGTGTGAAGCACATAAGGCTTCTGTGGATCAGCAAATCCCAGTACAGGAGCACTTGTGAGCTTCTCGATAACTTGCTCAAAAGCTTGCTGGCATGCTGGTGACCAACGGCCTCCAAAGGGCTCCTTAGGATTGTGATATGATTCTGCATTGCTCTTTCGTCTCTGTCTTTTAGAGGAGAGCGGGTAACCAGATGTGAGTTCATGGAGAGGCTTCACAATGCCGGAATAGCCCTTGACGAACCTCCGATAGTACCCTGCGAACCCAAGGAACGATCTTAACTCGCGGAGGTTCTGAGGGACAGGCCAAGTCTGAAGAGCAGAAACCTTCTCTGGGTCCGTCTCAACTCCATTACGGGAGACCACATGCCCCAAGTATCGAACGGATGTCTGGAAGAACATGCACTTTTCAGGGGACAGCTTCAAACCAAACTCCCTCAACCGAGTGAGCACCTTCATCAACCTTGCCTCGTGCTCGTCCAGGGTCTTGGAGAACACGATCAAGTCATCAAGAAACACCATCACTTCCTTCAAATGCATATCCCCCATACATCTTTCCATTAATCTTTGGAATGTGCTTGGTGCATTTGTTACACCTTGGGGCATACGATTAAACTCCCAGAAACCAAGTGGGCAGACAAAGGCGGTCTTGGACTTATCTGCTTCTTCCACCTCTATCTGGTAATAGCCAGACTTTAGGTCAAGGACGGTAAACCACTGGGACCCTGACAGTGCTGTAAAGGTGTCCTCCAACTTAGGAAGTGCGTACGCGTCCTTTATCGTTTGCAGGTTTAATCTCCGGTAGTCGATGCACAGCCGGACTTGGCCATTTTTCTTCCGAACCACCACAATCGGCGAAGAGAAAGGGGATTCAGATTCTCTGATGACACCTGTATCAAGAAGTTCCTGAATATGCTTCCGGACAGCTTCGATATCTTGGGGGTGTATTGGTCGAGCACGATGCTTGAACGGAGTCTCATCAGAGAGCTTTATGTTGTGGGTTACTTTATCTGTTCGACCAAAGTCTAGTTCGTGTTGTGCAAACACATCAGGCATCTCATTGAGGCGCTGAGTGATGCGATCTTTCCATTCTGGAGGAACTGTGGAGTCACCGAAGTTGAAGTCCAAGTTAGACTTCTGGACTTGTGCAGTATCCTGTGGGCTAATCACAGTTTGTTCATGTGACAGCACAGTTTGATAGGCACTTATCTCTGCAATCTGACACTTCACTGGAATAACAATGTCATGGTCAGCTTGATTGCTGACAACCACAGGAAGTTTATAGGGGCGCTGTTTTGGAAGATCAATCAGGCATGACTTCACTAACAAGCCACCCGGCAAGGAAGATTCAGAAGGATGTTCCACCACAACCGACTTCTCATTATAAAGGCCACTAGCTATAGCAATGCCTTCCAGGACTACAGTCGTCCCTGCTGGGATAATTCGAGGACATCTGCCTTCCAGCTTCACAACACCATGATGATTGGTGCTCGACTGTTTGCGCCGGAGCTCAAGCAATTTGGCTACCGCTCTGTAGCCATAAGGGATTGTTTGGGGGTTCGTCAGACGGGTTTCACAATAAGTGTCATATAAAGCATCAAGTGTATTTGTGCCTATTAGCAGGAGAGACTCTGAGGCGGCCTTAACATCAGGGACTACTAGAGCTAATGTGGCAACTTCAATGGACACTCCAAGGAACTCTTTTGGGAAGGTGACACTGGTTTCTATATAACCCAGGTAAGGCACGGCCTGCCCATTTGCACCTTCAACTTCCAAGAGGTCAAAGAGCGGCTTGATTTCTTGCTCTGACAAATACTGTTCATAGAAAGACTGAGGTATGGTAGTCACCTGCGAGCCTGTATCAAGTAGGCAGTTAAACTGCTCACCTTTAATAATGACTTCAGCCGTGCTCTTGGTACCGATCAACCCTCTAGGAAGCCTGAAATGTTGGTCTTCACTCGTTAAATGTTCAAGACTGGCACATGGAACTCTGTTTCCACTTTTAACATCTGAGGGACGTGGTTGATTCAGTTCAGCCCCTGTTTGCCCCACAACGGGGACTGAATCTAGTTTAAAGGTGAGTATGACTTACTAGGGTGGTTTTGCCTTTCCCACATGCGTTGTTTCTCCTCCAACTGTCTTCTCTTTTCTGTCACCAGAGTGGAATTTGCCGGGCTGGTGCAAGATGGGGTTATATGCCCATCTTCCCCACAGTGAAAACGGTACCAGGGCTTTGGCCTGCCAGTCTGCTTCTCTCCTGTCGCCTGAACCCCTCTGTGTGAACACTACTTGACTTGGACTTATTTGATTTTTCTGCTGTTCCTTTAGTGTCATACTTTCTTGTCTTTTTCTGTGATATAACTGAAGCTAGCTGGCTCTGCAGACTGGCTATCTGCTTTTTAAGATCCTCAACTGCATTGAGACGTGTCTCTGGTTGTTCTTGTAGCTGTGCACACCCACAAGTACTCTGAGAATGAATGTGAGCTCGTTGCTTTGTGGAGCTTATGTGTTTTTTCATTCGGGCATCCTTTGCTGCTTGCCTATCCTCTTCAGTGCGCAGCATTAGCAAGAGGTCTGAGAAAGATGGAGGGCTGCCTTTCTTTTGCTCAAGCTGCAGGCTCGAGAGCAATGTACTATCCCAGCATCCTCTACAAAACTGCTTGAGAAGGTGCTTATCTATGTCCTGAGGTGCCACCCCTCCCCTCTTAACAGCTAAATTTAAAGCTAGCTGCAGACGCTGAAGATAGGTAGATGGTTTTTCACCAGGGTCTTGAAGAGTATTCATGAACTGAGCAAAAAGCTCCTCTCCATCTGCAACAACACCAAAAGCTGAATCTAACAGCTGTAAGTAGAGTACGGGAGAAGATTTGGGCCCTAACCCCTTGACTACGTCAGCTGCAGGAGAAAGCAAACTTTCAAGAAGCCTTCGCGTGATCTGTGGATGCGACATGCTAGGATCACTCAGAAGCAGGTCAATTTGTGAACGCCAGGTATCGTAGTCTGACTCATTATTGGGTCTGGGCGTCCTGCCTGAAAAGGAACGGAGCCAGACGGAGGAGTATAAGTCTGGTCCTATGTTCTCCTTCCTTACAATGTGTTCGACCACCACCTTTTGGATTTCTGGTGGGTTCACGTCACTTAGTGTAATAGATGAGGTCTTTCCCACACTAGGAAGTGGGATTGGTGCTGCTGCACCTTGGTCTGCGGTTGGTTGTGGGGGAACAAGGAGTGTCTGGAGCTGTGGTAACTCTGTCTTGTCATTTGTGTCAAGGAATAGTGGAGAAGTTGCCTCCCTCACAGGGTCGATAGCCTCGCTAATCTGAGACATCATTTCTTTCAGAATTACCTCATATTCTTCACCACTACGCTTGGCTAGGCCTCTCAACTCAGATAGGTATGACCTAGTGAATCCCTCCCCAACCTTTGCAGTGTAAACACTGGCTAGCCTTCTGACACAGAATACAATACTTGGGTCCTCTTCCAAGATGTACTTATATGGCAAAAGGGGTTCCAAAGCTTCTATAGCTAAGCCACTCGAGAATTCAATGATCAGGTTTTGGTAATACTCTGAGGCTTTATCATTACCTGACACTACATTTTGAATGCTGCCGTATCTCTTTAGAAAGTCTAGCACGTTTTCGTCTTTCTCTGAGTTAGTCAGTCCACACACAATCACTGAATTAGGAATCTTAACACCTGACTGCTCAATAAAATCCATTATTTTCTTTTCTCAATACTGATACTCACTTCACTTCAGGCTCCTGGCTGGCTCGCCACAGATGTAACAACTTTGTTACATCAAAACCGTAAATATATTAGATTTGGACCAGCATCAGAGACTAGGGCGCTTGGAGCCTGAGGTCTGAGCGTCAGTAAGGAGACACACACAGAATGGATTTGCCAAAACATGTGTAATAAGTACAATTAGTGCAGATTAGCTGCACAACAACAACGTTACAACAATACAATAAAAAAAATAATAAAGTGCGCACCAATGACAAAAAAATAGAAACGTCCGAGTCCAGTCTTTTTGGTGTTAGTCAGAGGATCGGTCGCTGGGGCCCAATCCAAGTGTATGAGTGTGTCTTTTCTGTCCTACCGCACCATGAGCGCAGTAATTCTTCTGCAGAAGCGATCCTCCTTCTCTTGGTCTCTCAATCTTTCCACGGGTTGGCTCGCCATCCAGTTAACTGGAATCTTGGTCTCCTGATGGACGAATCCTCCGATGGGTGTTCTGCTGGATGCTGAACTGTCCAAAAATCCACCCCTTACCAGAAACCTGACCTGTAGGCAGGTCATAGATCCATACAAAATGTTATCCATACATCGCCATCAACCCAGGCTACACCTTACTTCGGCACCTGGCATGCGAGAACACCAAGCATCGGTGTAACTTCTGACTGAATTCACAAGTTCCAACAATGTTCATAACATGGATTACCCTGATTTAAGGTTACAGATAAATCCTCGTTAATTCACCATTTCCTTTTATAAGCACATTATGACATTCTATCCCACTGAAAACCGTTGAAGCTCAGTGCAACAAGCTAAACTCCATATCAACAGTGTAACTGATTAAATACAGTTAACATTCACCAATTTAACTTATCTACAGTAGTTCAGGCACACATTATAACCATAACAGAGTCACTTTTGCTTTGTGACACAATATTTACACTACCACGTGCTAAATACATGAGTTGCTAAGCACATGTTCCTGCGGTCTTAATGCTAATGTTGTTAGCATATGCCCTATGGGATTTCTCATTACATCTGTTAGCATCGCGGCTAGCGCGAACGATCTTTTTTTTACTCTGAAATTCCTAACGTTAACAACAATTAGCGGACTTTCCCTCACTCACCAATGAATCTGCCGACGGTGCCCTCAGTCCGGGACAGTAGGGTCGAAGCCAAATGTTAAAAATTCAGTCTGAACCGAGTTTGACACAGCAGGAACATCTCCGAAGCAATGAGCAGCCTACGATCTTGGAACGACACAACAACCAAGGAATGCTGAGGGTATTTCCTGGCCGATTAGTGTCGTCCAGCCAACTAGCTCCCCCTTGTGTCAACTTGTGATAACACTGGCATAAAACACCTCTAATACAGTTCAACAAGCTCCAGCCAGCCATTCATCTATCCCTCATTATAGCCTGGGCTACACAAGCACTAAATGACAAAGACCTCCAGTGTCCGCAGTAAACATGCCGAGCGCAAAGGAGAAAGCAGATGACCTTGTCAGGGAGGATCGACGGGTCAATAAAACATTGGACTTGAACACAGGAGATGTCTGTGTTGTTTTTCAAAACATGACCACAATCATACAGAAACCTTAACCAAGTGTGTATTATTGAAAATCATTATGACAAAGCTGCTATAATCCAAACCACAATGTTTGTTTAAACTTGTTTCTGTACTCAATCTTGTCTCACAAAACTCCATTCTCATTAACATTTTGAAAGAAACTGATTTTCTTCCACTATTCTTAGACTTAAGTTTCATTATTAGGCACTTTTTGGATCAGGTTAGAAGTTTTAGGAAATTAGCACTGTTTGGATTAAAATGCAACCCTTTCACAACAACATAAAGATTGTAATCTGTTCTCTGGGTTATCAGAGTCCCACCTCATCAGTAAATAATGATACTGTGAGTAGGATGAAACATTTGTCGCCAACAAAGATAATCCAGGAGTAACCGTGTTTAACTAAAATTGTAATTGAGAAGACAGTTTAGTTGTAAAGGTATGTACGTTCATAGAGACAGACTTAAAACATCTTAATCATGGCAAAGACTCAGTGATTTGAAACAATTCTTTGAAGGCACAGACAGATGATACTATCATGCTGCTGATAGTAGCAGCAAATCAAAGGGGGAAAAATTTTTTTTTTCCAGATGGCATGGACAAAAATTTAACAAGGGATACTGCAGTCTTGGAAATACCACATTGAGACAGCATGAACTGTTACTGATCAAGCAAGTTGATGAAAAATTCCATTTCAGCAACACCTCGTCCAAACTGTCCCTTCTGTTCACCCTGAGCACCACTCAGTATCACAGTGAATAAAATGTACATATAGTGACTGCACAGTACCGTCTCATATTTCGCATAAAGATAATATCACAATATCAGTGATGACAGTTTCTTTGGGAAATAGCAGTAAAAACACGATAAGGTCTGGTCATTTCCAGTCATACTGTCAACAGGTGAAATCCCACAATAAACTCAAAACTTAGGATTCTCATTAACATATTGCTTCCAAATCCAGCTTTAAACCCTAAAAATTATTCTATTAGGTATTCTATTTTAAAAGGATTTATTTATCTGTGAATTTAACGAAACGAGTATGTATCGTTAATATTCATATTTTAATTAAATATTCTATGTTTTACTATTAATTAAATATTCTATGTTTTACTACTTTTCTCAGCAAGATCAATAAAATTTTTTAATGACTTTATAGAAGAATCAAGTGATCCTAAATAGAGTGAGTTTCTTTCTCTACTGAATGTTCTTCTGAATTTCTTTCTCTCTGTCGATTGTTTTCCTGCTTCCTCTACAAGAACTTCTAATCTGTGTGCGTAGGTCTGTGTGAATGGTTGTGCAACTTCATGCATGATGCATTTACGACCGACAATGCTGCCGACTGTGGAGATCGGCCCTTTTCCCCACTTCTTACTTCCCACCCTTGTTCCTCTTGGGAGTATGTCTCAATGTTCCACTCCTCTTTCCTATTAATATCCCACTGGGGAGAGGAGAGCTCATGGTGAGTTTGGGAGCAGAAACGCCTCTGAGGACTCCTGCAAGACACAGAGCTGGGTGAATGCATATTTGGGCGAATGAGGAGAGAAGTTTAGTCTGACTGTGTGAAAGAGGATCAGAAAGTGTGAGTAACTGGAGGAAACAGGGTGGAAGTGGAACTAAAGTAAGAATGAGAAGCAAGGATGGAGAGGCTGGTGTTGGACAGTATGTGGGGCCAGAAATACACTTTACACTTACCAGCACAGTTGCACGTACGACTTATGGGAAATGGAATAGTACTCATGTTGTCTGGTTTTAAAAGACATACTGTAAAATTATTCTGAACATTCCCACTCTAGGTTTTGTTCTCTTTTTCCTCCCACATCCAGTGTGTTGGGACGCTGCCATGAATCCCGTCACTGTTACTCATTGCTGCATCATTATGGGAGATCCAGTTGCAAGGGTTTGTTCCCACAAACAATCTTTTATGGGTCAATGACTTAGCACTCGATGATGCTCATAGTCATCTGTGCTGCGCATTCTGTGGCAGATTGTGAGGCATGAAAAAGGTAAGATGTTGAGACAGAGCCTCTGGTGCCGACACAGCGTGAGGAGAGGGGCACTGCTGGATATGACTGAGAGTATTCTCATGGGTTGACTCTCCTTTTGCACAATCGAAGGGGGAAAAATGTGCAAACATAAACAAACCCTTAAAGGAAAGATGATTAGGGATGTACAGAGGAGAAGAAGCTCTTCTGACCCAAAGCTGATTCAGATCCAACTCTTTCTCTCCTCTGGGAAAAAGAGTGCTCTTTTCATTTCTCACATGGCCTGGCCACCCCTGCTACTAACACAGCACAGAGAGATGCTGAGAAAACCACACGAGGACATGAAGCAGGAGACCAGTCTGGGAAAGATTATCCTGAGTGCCAAATCCCCTAATAGTAGTGATGTGAACTGAGTTTTTACTGCTATCCTCCATGTGGGATCGCTGAGCCTTTAAACCAAGTTTCATAGGACATCTTTTGTGCTTCACGACACAAGCTCAGTCAGTCAGAGGAAAATTCAAAACAGGGACACAAACTCACATAATCAGGGGCAAAGAGATAAGAAGGTGCAGGTCAGGAGTTTAAGTCCTCTTGTTGGCGTAGCTCCTGAGGCGTCTATCAGAGTGTTTTTTCCTGTCAGTGCTTTTGAGCACAACACCAAGACGACGCCTGACTCAGCACAATACTGTGAATCAATGAAGGCCAAAAGTCCTCAAAAGTGAACACAGCAAGAGCCAAAATTCATGAGAAAGCTTGTGTTGCTTATGTTCACATTTACACAGGTACCACAGTATTAAACTACACATCTCCAAATTCCACATTGTTGCTTTAAAGATTTTTTTTCCTTCTAAGACACTGTCCAGGTGATCCACTACCCACATAAACAAGAAGAAGAAAAAATCATGCTGCACAATTTGTACTGTGGAGATTTAGTTGATGTCAACTTTATAAGATCTCATGGTGTGCATAATGTGATAATAGCACTGCAGTCTGCAAGCAGAGGTGACAGAGGCAGTCAAAGACATAATGAAGGTCAGTGACTTTTCAGTCTAGCTTTTCGAACCGTTTTAAAATTAATGAATACAGCCAAGAATAATTGCAATGAATCTTAATCAGTCTGCAGCATTTATTCACATTGATTCTTCTGTTCTGTTTCACTGTGATTCACATGTAAATAACACAACCTAAATAAAGATAGCTAGACATTAAACTAAAAAAAGGCATTGTGCCCTACATGAATATTTATGTATGCAAACAAAATTTCTACTTGATCAGATTTACTAAGCCACATTTATGGATCTCTAATTAGTTTTTTCTGACTTGGTATTACCAGCAGTTATAGAGGTTTTCCTCAAATTCTCTGATATGCTGTTTTCAAATTGTTTCCACTGTAACATTTTTAGGATAAAACCTTTATCTACATATATAGGAATATTAATATAATATCTCTCACATCTAATAGTGGCCAGCCAGCAATAGATATGTTTGCACTAGCAGTAAAATTAGAACTGTTCAGAAACAGCAGCCACAACAGCTTGAGTCTGAAGCTAATGTGGAAATGTGTTAAAACCACAAATGGCCACTAGGTGTTGGCTCCAGAATAATCTCTGGCTCCAGCAGACTCCCATTTAAAAACCATCAGCTTCTCATTAGAATAACAGTCATTAATTCTTCATTAGGGTTTTTACTAATAAATGGCCTTCTGATAAGTGTGCTGGTGGTTATTTTTGAAAATGTCTCCCAATTTTTTTTTTATGCGTGTTTATTAGTTTTTTTGTTTGCAAGTTACAGCAAATCAAACAGCAAGATATTATTACATGCAACAAAGCAAACTTTTCCTCCTTCTTCTTCTCCCTCCCATCCCCTCTTCCCTTCACCAAATAGGTACAAGAGAAACATATTTAAACAGTAAAAGTAATATAAAAATAAAGCTAAATAAATAAATTAATTAATTAATTTTTTTAAAAATCCCAAAGATGAAAGATAAAGTAATGCTGGTAGCAATAAGGCCCTGGGTATGGTATACAGTATGTGCATGCCTGCATGGACATGGATACACATATATATGCACACTTTAATTACATAGATAAATATTCAAAACAGATAACTGACGAATTTCAAGGGCATTTCTCAGGACATTATATCACTCCACCTGGACATTTTATTCCCTCAGAGCTTCCTCCTGCTGAAGCAAATTTCCAACATTAGCCTCATGTCTTAAAAAACTTATAAAAGGTCTCCAGATGTCATCAAAAATGTGTTGTTTGTTATGATCCTGCTCTAGCCTCTGCCCTTCTTCCTCCTTTTCTCTTGTTCCTTCTTTCTCCCATTGTTCCTCATCTGTTTGTTTTGACCTGTCTCTCTCTGGTTCCCTCTGTCTGTCATCTCTCCCTCCTGTCTCTCTCCGTTCACTCGCCTCCTTGCTCTCCCTGCTTCACCTGCCTGCACTCTGTTTTGCTGATTACTGCAATGAGTGTCACCTGCAGTAATTAGTTCACACCATTCATCTGCTCTCCACCTCACCGCCACCTATTTAAGCTCTGTCCTTTCATTCACTCCCCGCCGGATCATTGATTCACATCCCTTCATGGCTTCTGCTGCATTCCTGGATTCTGTTTCTCCCCACCAAGCCTTCTACCCCCTGTCAGCTTCAGCCCTTGGACTCAACAGATTCCCCCATCCTGGATTTCCCTCTCGTGGACTTAGCTCAACTCCTGTCTGTTCTTGGATACTCCCCAGTCTTCAGTCCGCCAGTTTTGTTTCCCCGCTAGCTTCTGATTCCCTGAGCCTGCCTAGCCCTTAGTTCTGTTTTCCCCTGGTTTTTGTAAGTACATTGCTGTGTTGTTTGGTTCAGTTTATTCCTGTTTGGTTTTGTGGTTTTTGTAGGTTTAGTGTAGTTTCTTTTAGTGTTAGATTCGGTTTAAGTTATCTCCTGGTTTGTTTTTCCTTTTCTGTATTGGGTTAGTTATTTGGTTGAATAAATCTTTTTCCGTAATTCACCTGCCTGCCAATTTTCTGTGTGCCTGCGCTTGGGTTCTCCTGCTTCCCTCGTAACATTGTTTCCGTCTTATAATGTGTGTTATCTTTTCTATTGTCATGTTTGATGCCATCTCTTTAATCCACCTTCCAATTCTTGGTCCATCAACATTTTTCCAATTAAGGGAGATGATACGTTTAGCTTGTAATACACACACATCTACAAATCTAGATTCTTTACTCTGTAAATGTGGGATAGTTGGATATATATACCCAGAAGGAAAAGCTTGGGGTCCAGTGGTAACTTCTTAGCTAATATTTGATCAATCATATTAATAATATCTTGCCAGAAGGATTTCACTTTCTCACATTCCCATATGCAGTGGTACATCGTCCCTCTTGCTTCATTGCACTTAATACATGTATCAGGGATATTATTATTAAACTTGTGCAGTTTGACTGGGGTTATCTATGTATGCATCAGCCATTTATACTGAATAAGTTTCAGGTTGTTGTTAATTGTTTGTTTCTGAGCTTTCATGAATGCCCCTTTCCAGTCTTGTATTGGATATTTCATCACCTATAGACCTGGATATGAGCAAGTCATACAGAGATGAAATTAAGCCTCTATCATAACAATGACCTATAATTGCTGTTTCATACAAAGATGAAATTAAGCCTCTATCATAACAATGACCTATAATTGCTGTTTCTAATGAGGAAGTAATAGGTATGTCCAGTGAATAGTTTTGAGATGACGTTATAAAATTCCTGATTTGAAGGTATTTAAAGAAATGTGTTTTTGGGATGTTATATTTGGTTGATATTTCTGAAAAGGACATAAATACGTCATCTTTTCTGTACATATCTTGCACTTTCCTTAATCTCTTATCAGCCCATGTTCGAAATACTGGGTCACTACTCCCTGGTTTGAAGTTAGCATTACCCCAAATAGGACTAAAACGTGACCAAGATGGAGTAATGTTCAAATGTTTACAAGCATCAAACCAAATGTCAATCGTATTTAATACAATAGGGTCATCTGTACTTTTCCTAAGACTTTTACGATCCGCTGAATACAAAAACAAGTGGAGTGGTAAGCTAGGCTTCACCGAGCAGGATTCCAAGTCTATCCAGGCAGGGGTGTTTTCAGAAGAAAAGTAAAGCATAATGGACCGCAGTTGAGCTGCCCACTAGTACCACTGGATGTTTGGGCACTGAAGGCCTCCTAGATCATATGGTAGATATATTAAGGATAAACATAATCTTGGATGTTTATTTTGCCAAATAAAGTTGGTAAACAATTTTCTAGTTCTAGTAAACAAGGAGGAGGGAGGGGGTAAGGGGATATTTTGGAATAGATAAAGGAATTTAGGAAGAATGTTCATTTTAAGGATACTTATCCTGCCAATCATTGATATTGGTAATGATGTCCAGTGTTCTAGAGACGAGGCTATAGTTTCCTGCAGTGAATCATAGTTTATTTGAGAAATTTTGTTCAACTCAGGGAAAATTTTTATACCCAAATATGTAAAATTATTTGTAGAGTTAAAAGGAGAGACATGAACATTGCCATTTATCCTATCTGATTCATTAAGTAGTGTTATAGAGGAAATGTTGCCCAATTAAAAAGATTTGAAGACCTAAGAAAGCATTGATCTATGGAATGTGGACATTGATTGACAGTTTGCTTGCCTGCTGCTCTCTTCATCTTTGACTCTCAGAACTTCAGTTTAAGAAAAAAGCAAAACATTTTTCTCTGGACATGCAGTCCGACTACATGTATCGTTGAGATGATGTTACACTTCACAGGATGCTGTTACGCAACGGTAAGTTTTTTTGTTTATCATTAATTACAATACCTCCCCTGTGGAGGACAATGCAATAGCAGTAGTGAACAATAGGCCATGAACCAGTATAAACTGCGAGTCTGCTTTCTAGCAGCTGCTACATACATTGTAACTGGTGACGACACCTTGCTATGTCCTTTTATATCAGCTTTATCCTCTATAGGATGGTGGGGAGGACTGGAGACTGTCCCAGCTGACTTAGGAAGAAAGCAGAGAGACAACTGAGCATATTTATGGACAATTTGAATCACGAATGTCAATGTAATGTGGGAGGAAGACAGAGCACCCAGTGAGAACAGAAAGACCTCGGGGCAGGAATCAAACCCAGAACATTTGAACTGTGATGCGACAGCACTAACCACCAATCTTTGCTATAATGATTAGAATCACCTTAAAAAACTAAACTACATTGTCAATCTCGCTTTGCAGAAAAAGAGTCTTTTCTCCCAGGTTACATTTGTTCAGGATGTATTTCAAAGTATTTCAAAAACATTGTATAACATATATTTGCCATTTATTGTATTGCTTTCCAAATGTTACTAATTCTCAGCCTCAGGCCAGTGGTATACTTTGCATGTCCCTAAAGGTTCACTAGAGTCAGCCTGACATAAATTTGGTCATCTCCCCAAGTCCACATGGATATCGCTCAAAATTTGCATCCATGCAGACACAAATGTACACAGTGTTTATGAAACCATTAGCAATGTTCAGTTTATGTGAAATCTGTAACAGTAAAAAAAAAAAAAGTTTCCACTATCAAAGAGCCACAAACTCAATATTAGAAGGAAGGGATGAATTTGGACACCAACGGATGCATGGTTGTTGCTGTTATAATAATAGTCCACAGGAGTCTGACTGGAGGAGCCTATTAACACACCTGCACAGTGGGTCATATCTACCTATTTCACACATCCACACTACCACCGAGTATGCACAATACTGCCCTTGTAAATGTAGTCGCTACACAGACACAAATTTTGTACTCCATGCAGACTCTTTTGGACTTGGGGAGATGATAACATGTGCATCATGCAGACCCTCATATAGTGAAATAATCTAATGATGTGTGCACAGTGGTGTTTTGAGATGTGAGGGATTGCAGCAATGGACACTCTGCAGTATCACAGCAGATGACTGACTTGTTCTCTTCAACAGGAATTTAATACTCGCTTCAACCTCCAACAGCTGTCCAAACATGGTCTGCATCTGATTGAACGAATGCTTCACTCAAAGGCAGCCATCTACTGAGTTTCAAACCAGACCGACATGGCGGCTCATTTGGAATCTTTCTCTTTTGTTATGGAAACAGTTCAACAAAATGTGTCTCCAAAAACACTTGATCTAAGAAATAAGCCATGCGGCTGCTGAATGGGTCCTCATTTTATACTGGAAACAGTTAGTTTAAGAGCTTATAGGAAGTTGCTAGAGGCAGCAGATTACACTTGATGCTTCTCATTTGCATAAAGTAGCCTCAGTCTTCAAGCAAATGAGAAGCGGGAAATGCTACGCATAGCAAACCGCTTACATAGGCAAAGAATGGGAAGTGAAGTCACAGATCCTGTGGACAAATACAATAATGCATATAAGATCATGTTTTTACTCCTCTGTACAACACCTTGCTCAACTCTGGTTGTTTTAAAGTGCTTTATAAATAAATTTGATTTGATTTGATACACAGGTTTCATCCAGGAGACTAGGATTCATTTCATTTGTGGGTTTTCACTAATTCTTTAGTTAGGTTTAAACTTTGGAAAACTCTTGCATACATCCACAGTGGGTTGCATCTACTATCTATACTGTGCATTCACACTATTGCCCTTGTAGTGCAGTAAATACATTTTGGGCTGAACATGGATGGAAGGATCAATGGACACTCGCAGATTTGACCTTAGACTGAAGACTGGCAACAGTTGGAAAGCAGCATAATAACGGCAGAAGATATTTTGAAAAGAAACATTTTTGTGGAACTTCACAAACAAACATAATCTGGGAGAAAATATATTTCCCTCTGAATGTAACCCAGAATGCAATTTAGCTGTTTAGGAATGTAATTAGTTGTGCTGGCTCAGCTACAATCATCCATCATTAGGGGCTTTCGACCGGGGTGGAGCCCGTTCGGAGTCGGAGCCAGTGCCCGACTTGGCGCCGGTTTTTTGTCTTTCCACCACCGGAGCTGCGGCTCCGGGCTCCAAAAACTGGGGCTTTTTCGGGCACCAACTCGTTGCTGGGCCAGACTTGGCCAGAGTTGAGAGCCGAGCATGTCACGGGCAGGGGGCGGGGTGACATCTAAAAACATCTAAAAAAATAAACATAGATATGATCATCAACTTATTGCGCGTGTTCAATCGCTAAGTAATCAATGCAAGCGTAGTCGAAGCTAAGTAGCTAAGCTAACGCTAACACGTTTACTGTTAAGTATCCAAACGTCTTTGATAATTACCTTTCTTCTCAAACGTGATCGTCGGGCATTGGAACGGCGACGCCGATGGGTAACCCCTAACAGAAGGTTTTGCTGTTCAGCGATGGCGAGACACACTAGCAAAGCCATGAACACCACTCCAATGAAGTCCTCCATTGTTGTTGTGTGGGTTTCCGTACGGCGTGAACGCTGTTGAATGGCTACGTACGCAGTGACGTACACACGTTTTGTGGTGGCGCAATGACGCAGCTCCAACTTTGCTCCTTCCGAATGGAAACACAAACCCGTTCTGGGGTGGCACGAGATTTGAACCAAAAAAGCACTGGCTCTCAACTTTGAACCAACCTAGCACCTGGTGCTCTTTGGTCAAAAGCCCCTACATGTGACCCCACCTTGCAGGTCGAAGTATCCCTTGAGAGTTTCCCATGATTTTGTTTCTGTAGCGTTCAAGCATAAATAATTTTGTCAAAGATATAAACTGAACATCTGTGACTGTAACTTGTCGAATATAGTTCTATATCTGTTCAGAATCAGAATCAGCTTTAATGGCCAAGTACGTACACAACATACAAGGAATTTGGTTTCGGCTGTTGGTGTCACCCTGGGAATATGGAAGAGAATAATTCAATTCAATTCAATTTTGAATTCAATTTTATTTAT
Organism: Amphiprion ocellaris; assembly: GCF_022539595.1. Taxonomy (NCBI): domain Eukaryota; kingdom Metazoa; phylum Chordata; class Actinopteri; family Pomacentridae; genus Amphiprion; species Amphiprion ocellaris. Next base: position 21,459,081 of record NC_072778.1, read on the forward strand.
ATAGCGCCAATTACAGTCAAATTGTCTCAAGACGCTTTACAGAACCCATATGCCTGACCCCCAGAGCAAGCCAAAAGGTGACAGTGGCAAGGAAAACACCCTTTTAACAGGGAAAAAAACCTCGAGCAGAACACGGCTCTAATGTGGAGGGATCCATCTGCCTGCTGGCCGGGCGGGTTGAGAGGGACAGAAGAGGTAGAGAGATAGAGGTAGAGGGTTACAGTTGGTGGGAGAACAACCACACATCTGAAGCATCCAGCTCTGGGACCAGGGACACTCGGAGAAAGGACACAGGGAGAAACAGAGTGAATGTAATGCAATAATGGTATATATAGTAAGTACATAGGTAGTTAGAGAAGGGCTCAGTGCATCAAGAGAGGTTCCCCAGCAGTCTAGGCCTATAGCAGCATAACTAGGGGCAGACTAAAGGGACATCAAGAGGGGAAGTCAGTTGTGCAAATGAAAACACCAGCTCACCCCGTCAGGGTCCCCCAATCAGCCCTAACTATAAGCTTTGTCAGAAAGGAAGGTTTTAAGCCTGGTCTTAAAAATAGAGAGGGTGTCCGCCTCCCGAACCCAAACTGGGAGCTGGTTCCACAGGAGAGGAGCCTGATAACTGAAGACTCTGCCTCCCATTATACTTTTAGAGATTCTAGGAACAACAAGTAAGCCTGCAGTCTGAGAGCGAAGAGTTCTGCTAGGATAATATGGTACTATCAGGTCTTTAAGATATGATGGAGATTGGTTGTTAAGAGCTTTATATGTCAGAAGAAGGATTTTCAATTATATTCTAGATTTAACAGGAAGCCAATGAAGAGAAACCAGTATAGGAGAAATATGATCTCTCTTGCTAACTCCTGTCAGTACTCTGCCTGCAGCATTTTGGATCAGCTGTAGATGTTTCAGAGAGCTTTTGGGACAACCTGATCATAAGGAATTACAGTAGTCAAGCTTAAAAGTAACAAATGCATGGACTAGTTCTTCTGCATCACTCTGAGACAGGATGTTCCTGATTTTCACAATATTTCTCAGGTGGAAAAAGGAAGTCCTACAGATTTGTTTTATGTGTGAGTTAAAGGACATGTCCTGGTCAAAGATAATGCCGAGGTTCCTCACAGTACTACTGGAGGCCAATGTAATGCCATCCAGAGTAACTATATGCTTTGAAAGCAATTGTCTAAGATGTTTGGGGCCAAATACAATGACTTCAGTCTTGTCTGAATTTAGTAGTAAGAAATTATAGGTCATCCAGGTCTTTATGTCCTCAAGACAATCTTGCAGTCTGTCTAGCTGATTAGTTTCATCTGGCTTCATAGATAAATACAATTCAGTGTCACCAGTTTAACAATGGAAATTAATGCAGTGCTTCTTAATAATATTGCCTAAGGGAGGCATGTATAATGTGAACAATATTGGTCCTAAGACAGAACCCTGAGGAACTCCATGATTAACCCTAGTATGCTCAGAAGAGTCATTGTTGACATGCACAAACTGGAACCTGTCTGATAAGTAGGATTTAAAACAGTCCAGTGGTGTCCCTTTAATGCCAATACAATGTTCTAGTCGCTGTAATAAAAGTTTGTGGTCGATTGTATCGAATGCTGCACTAAGGTCCAACAAAATAAGTATAGAGACCAGTCCATTATCTGACGCTATGAGAAGGTCATTAGTAACTTTCACCAGAGCTGTTTCTGTGCTATGATGCACTCTGAAGCCTGACTGAAACTCTTCAAACAAGCTATTCCTTTGCAAAAGTTCACATAATTGATTTGCAAGTGGTCTTTCCAGAATTTTAGAGAGAAATGGGAGGTTGGAAATTGGTCTATAGTTGGCTAAAACACCTGGATCTAGAGTGGGCTTTTTAAGTAAAGGTTTGATTACAGCAACCTTAAAAGCCTGTGGTACATAATAAAAAATAAAGAAACTATAGAAAGAGCAACAGAGAGGAAAAAAATTGTGGTAATGAAATTAAATATAACTCAAAATAGAGAGAAATTTACAGCTAGAAAGGAATATATAAAGACAGTAGTGCAACAATGATAATTGCTATAAACACAGTTGTGCAAATGACAATCCATGATGCAGTGCAAAAAGCAGAGAATGCTGTTCATGGTGCAAAAAATACTGTGCATGTTCATTGGAATACTGTCTGTTGTACAGGTGTGTAGGAATGGCTCAGGCTGTTTATCAGGGTGATGGCAGTGGGGAAGAAGCTGTTTTTGTGTCTGGTGGGGAGGGGGGAAACAATTTATGTCCGGGGTTTCTGATGATGTTCCCTGCCCTCTTCCTGGTTCTAGCAGAATACAGTTCCTGTTCAATATTAACATAATTTGAATTTCCCTCGGTATTAATAAAGTATCTATCTGTCTATCTATCTATCAATCAAAGTTAGCATTATAGAACCAGTCGCTGTCCAAAACAGACGCAGAAAACAACAGTCCAGTCAGTAGATGCAAGACAGAGAAAAAGAGCTTCTGCTACATTTGTCCAGCCGGTTTTCAATCATTCCGACAAGACTAACAGGAGTAACACCCACTCAGTGAGCTCTGACTGAGTCACTGGTAAAGACAGAGGGTGGGCTAATTTATTAGATCTGTTCAATTCAGACATATGGATAGAAGGCCGCTGCAAATACCTGTCCAAGGCATATATCAACCTGTAAGTTAACAAGTCTACCACTTGTGTGGGAGGTTTGGAAAGAACTACAAGACGCAAAGACACAATTTACAGCCACGACTTGTCAGAGGTTATAGAGGCTCAATTGAAAAGGTATATAAACACAAAGTGATGTTTTTGAAGGTTTTTTTTGAGTAAATGTTAGGATATATGACATCTCGCTATGATTTAAAATGCCTTTCAAACGCTGTCACTGTTTAATGTTATGTCACGTCTCACATCAGAGCCAGTGCTCCTGCTGTGCTGCAGTCAAGGTCACAGAAGGAATGTGTACTTGGACCAGTTTACCTACTCGAGCCATTTCAGGAATTTTTACACACAACACACACACACACATACACATTTCTTCTGACTCCGGCTGTCCAGTCTACAGAGTACATCATCCATCTTCAGCCACTGATCCCTGTTTATTGGATTCATATAGGGAACCTAAACAAAGACGGGAAGGAAACGCACTATCTGCATCAGGAAACACAGCCGGGAGCTGGAGAGAGGGCGCTGGAGAGAGGGCGCAGAGTCAACAAAAAAACTCACCTGAGGGCAGATGTTACATTCCAGCAATCAAAGGACTTTCCCTCGTTTAGTCTAGATGTAAAGACATTTATTTTATTTCCCACAAGCGTGTGATGTCTTTCTTCAAGTTTTTATTACTAGCTGGGTCTTAATTTTCCAAAAAATTTTACAGATTAGTTCTTTTAGAGGGTATTTTGGAGACGCAGCTTTACAATGCGGAGTCAAGAAAAACAGGCAGTCAGATGGTCTGGCATGATAAAATGCTGTTACATAAGTTGCTTTTTTGCAAGTGAAAGAAATGCACAGATCCAAAATGCCTATTACAATGATTAATTTTGTCATAAAACTGAACATTTACGGTGGGATTATAAATGCAACATTTATCTTCTTGAGCAGTAAAACTTTGGGTCTTGACCTTTGAAACAGAAGTTGTCAAAACAAGTCAGTCTGTCCTCGAGCTTTCAATTATAGAATAGAATAGAATAGAATAGAATAGAATAGAATAGAATAGAATAGAATAGAATAGAATAGAATAGAATAGAATAGAATAGAATAGAATAGAATAATTTATTGTCATTGTATAGTCTAAGGCAAAATTAAGCAACAATGCTGTCAGTGCATTCACAAAATCAGACAGCATTAAAAAAAAGTACTTAAAAAGTACTGTGGGAGATGTGCAAATATAAAATCTAAAAATCTAGTAGAAAGTCGTATGTAAAAGTGTATTTATGAACACGGTGATATAGCTTATTCTTGTAAAGATAGCTTATTTGGTGTATGGTGAACTATAAAAACATTAGTGTAACTGATGTTGCCCATTGCTGAACATACACAAAAAGTAATGGTTTAAAGTTGTGCAAAAATGACAAACAAGGTGCAATTGTGTGCAAACATATGTAAAAATGTGTAGGTTGAGTAAATAAATACAAGGTGCATAAAGTAGTAGGCGCAAAGATGTAAATATTTCCAGATTATGCAAATTTAACAATGATTTAATGATGTGAAATGCTAGTGGACCAGACAGTTAGGGTGAGTGTTTGGGGGACTTCAGTTCTCTTCTGGCTCTGGGGTAGAAGCTGTGTTTTGTCTGTGTTGTCTGTGATTTGATGGACCTGAAGCGTCTACCAAAGGCCAGTGGGTCGTACAGATGGTGTCCACATCCCATGATCTTCATAAGATGGACTTTCCCCAGTTGTTATGTGAATGTAAATGTTAAAGAATGGAATTTTCCATGTTGGCGATGTGGACATAGAAATGGACTGTAATGGAAATGTTGAACATCTACATTCCCATGACAACTGAGTAGACTCCATCTGCTCATATCATATGATGACTTTAATTGGACTTTGATCTTGTTGTTGTAAATTCTGTAGATAAAACAGTTAATATGTACATATGTTTCAGTAGTGGGGTTCTCTTAAGAAACAGCGACGCTTCCCTTTACATTCAGTGTTTCTCACTAATAATGCATTCTGTGTGAACTGGATGCTTGACAAACACCATCAATGCATTTCTCTCCTCTTAAACAAGTTAAAGCAGGTTTTTGAAACCTGCATTATTTACATTTATTGTTACTTTTTATGCGGTCTTGCTACTGCTGGAATATTTCTGTTTCTTGGTGTGTTACTGTCACCTGTCAATCAGTGGAAATACTGTGAAACTTTTGACAGGAATGTGCATTTTGTTATATTGTGCGTTTACATCTTCATGCAAACAAACCAAATATGGACCCAGTCATTGAGACTTTGCTCGACGGTGTTACTGATGGTCAGAAACTCCTCCACACACACACACACACACACACACACACACACACACACACACACACACACACACACACACACACACACACACACACACACACACACACACACACACACACACACACACACACACACACACACACATACACACACACAACACTGGCCAGCTGTTGGTGCGGTGTGCTCCACTGGGCTTTGCTTCTGTATTCACAGTGGCCCTGCATAACAAATTAATCTGTCCTGTATGAAAAAGACATTTTTAGCAAACTACTTTATATGGTTATGTGTTCTGTTTACATTAAAAATAGCATGTAAACGCTATTTCAAAATTTGCAGCTACATCTCTGTATCTCTGTACGAGACTTAAAAGAGTTCTGAGATATATTAGTGATACAGAATGATTTAAAACTTGCCTTCCAGCCAAGTGTAATCGCTACTTTGGTGAGGCTTTCCAACAAACCATCTTTGCACAGTGGGTCTCTTTCTTTCTCTCTCTGTCTGTCCTGCTTTCTGCTTCATGAGCTTCTAGTAAAGTCTATCAGACTGGACCAGACGTGAATGACCAACCAGTGAAATTACTCCCAGGTTACGTAATTGACCTCTTGTCTCCGTTGCATTGTGCTGCACCCTGTAGACAGGTTAAAAACATGGAGCCACTTTTTTGTCAGCATGCTGCAATCTCCTTGGAGACACTGTAGCTGCAACTGTGCAGCTCACTTGGCCCTGAGTTTGGTGGGACTGCCCAACTTTCTCACAGATGCCTCTGGCATTTCAATGAGGCAAAGAAAAATGCTTCCACTTATGGCACCCTGGCAGCTCAAACTGATTTTCTTGTTAAGAAAGGAAGCTGAGAGTTCTTTTTTTAAATGGCATAAATGGATATAATATTCTAGAATTGCATGATATTAAACAGAGAGAAAATCACTCCATAGTACAATTTAAATTATGTATCCCCATCATGTGCAGCATCCAGATTTACTCCACCATCTCTGCTTATAGCCTCAGATATTAAAAAGTCATTACAAGAAAGGAGATTTGGACAAATTGCAGGCTGTTCCCCTCAACAACAATTTAATTTATCTTACAAGCACGAAATCCTGGGAGATATGCACATCTTGTGCTCACAATTCTTTACATCTGTCAAAGCTACACTTTGTTCTGTTTTTTCCCTCCTCCTTCCCCAAACACGACTGCCAATAAGAGCAAAGAGAATGATGAGATGATGTTGTACGAGTGTCTATTGTATTGCCGTTTATTTTGGCTGAGGTCTATTTATTCAGGGGAGAAGTGTTTGTACTGAGAGGCTGCAGTAATTTTGGTCTGTAGCTTTCATCAACCGGATCTATAAACATGGACCTCATGGTTATATGCTGTGTTTCTGCTCAGAACATTTTTACTAAACTAAAGGTGGCTTTCAAGAAAACAATCACAAAGCGTTCTGATGCATAACATATTGTGAAAAATACCCTGTTTATCTTGAAATATCTCGCTATTGTGTTGTTGTCAGGTTTGTTACCAGAAGAATTGTCACATAAGGGTAATTACATATCATTTCATCAAGTGGTCCCCACCTGACCCTCTCAGATTTTTCTAAATTTTTACATACTTATAGAACATTATATATGATGGAAAATCCAAAATTGCAAGGCTTAATTGTAAAGAGTTCCAAAGTTATGACCATTTGAAGTAGGTAGGGGGTACCCTAAAATTGCGACCAAAATTAAGACTTGAAATTTTCGGCTATTTTCAGGCTTCTATAACTTCTGAACAAAAAGAGCTCGAGGTCTGAAATTTTCAGGATCATTTCAAAGGAATCCATAGTCCTAAGAAATGTGAAAATATTTACTTAAAATCTATAATTGCATGTTACAGAGAATGAAAATTGAGATTTTATCCATCACAAACTTCTAAAATGCTACTTTTGGCCACCTGTTACACAAAAACTAATCATCCTATTCATTAGAAATTTTATGTGCTGTATCTTGGCCACCTAGGGAATGGATCTCTGTAAAATAAAGGTCCTATGTTATGTATGATATATGAACAGCTAAAAATCCAAAACATCTGTCCGACCTTCGGATTCAAAGGTCAATATCAGCATGTGGGATAGGTAGTATCACAAAATAAAAGACACCATGTGAAAGTACAGGAATTGCCCTAAATTTTGACACCAAGCACAACTTGCTTCTATAAATCCTTCTATGTTAAATGTTCAAATTAAATATGCACGTTTTCACCCCATATTTTAGCGATATATAACAGAAAATTTAGTGATTTTCAAGTGTTCAAATGTATGTATTGCAGAGTGAAGAAGATATTATTAAGTACCAACAAATTTATACATCAACTGTTAGAGTGAATGACCTTGTGTCAGAAGAAACTGTGGCAGATTTGTTGCAGCATGATTTGCATCCTGGCCAGTATGTTGCAGCTGTTTTTGATAATTACTGGTACTTGGGAAATGTTGTGGAAGTGTCAACTGAGCAGGCAGATGTGTTCCTAGACTTCATGAAACCGAAAGGCCCTGCCAGATCATTTTCTTGGCCCAAAAGGAAGGACCAGTGTTGGGTGCCAACAGACCATATCCTTACTCAAATTGCAGACTTGACGACAGCAACGGGTCGTCAGTATAAACTTAGCCAGGATGCAGAAAAGAAGGTTTCTGAACTGTTTAAAAAATTTCTGAAATAACATAACTGAACCAACTTCGCAAATTATTCTTGAAAATTTGTAAGTACTTAATAATATCTTCTTTATTCTGCAATACATACATTTGAACACTTGAAAATCACTAAATTTTGTTTTATATATGGCTAAAATATGGGGTGAAAACATGCATATTTAATTTGAACATTTAACATAGAAGGATTTATAGAAGCAAGTTGTGCTTGGTGTCAAAATTTAGGGCAATTCCTGTAATTTCACATGGTGTCTTTTATTTTGTGATACTACCTATCCCACATGCTGATATTGACCTTTGAATCCAAAGGTCAGACAGATATTTTGGATTTTTAGCTGTTCATATCTCATACATAACATAACATAGGACCTTTATTTTACAGAGATCCAGTCCCTAGGTGGCCAAGATACAGCACATAAAATTTCTAATGGGATTATTAGTTTTTGTGTAACAGGTGGCCAAAAGTAGCATTTTAGAAGTTCGCGATGTATAAAAAATTTCAACTTTGTCATTCTCTGTAACATGCAATTATAAATTTTAAGTAAATATTTTCACATTTCTTAGGACTATGGATTCCTATAAAATGATCCTGAAAATTTCAGACCTCTAGTTCTTTTTGTTCAGAAGTTATAGAAGCCTGAAAATAGCCGAAAATTTCAAGTCTTAATTTTGGTGGCAATTTTAGGGTACCCCCTACCTACTTCAAATGGTCATAACTTTGGAACTCTTTACAATTAAGCCTTGCAATTTTGGATTTTTCCATCATATATAATGTTCTATAAGTATGTAAAAATTTAGAAAAATCTGAGAGGGTCAGGTGGGAAATTTTCTTAAAAACTGTTGATTTCATATGGAATGACCCATAAAACAAGAAAAAGAGGTGGCATATTTGTGGTAGTACCAGTATCAGTAAGCAAAAATGGTCATCTGATTCATAAATCATTCAACCCTTTATCTTAAATGTATTATTAGATGAGGTAAAGCTGATTTTAATGTTTGAAACATATGAAATATCATATACTGTATGAACTTATTGTAAATTGATTACTACTCATCAATTAAAGCAGATAGAATAGCTTAAGCTGTTTAGATGCAGCAAAAAATATTTCAAAAATATATTTATCTGTCACTATAAACAGTCAATAAAAGCTTAAAAAAAAAAAGTATTAAATTATCCCTCTTCATCTGGAAGCACCCCATGTATGTAACACATGGCTCTGGAAACCTTAATGTGAAGCAAGTCTGAGTCTGAGTCAAACTCAATCAGCTTGTGCACAAACATTTAAATACACAACAAAATCATCATTTTAGCTCATCAGGAGATAAACAGAGCTGGAGAACACATTACTCAGAAGGGGACTGAAGGGAACGTCCATGATATTGATGCCCTGCGTTTGACATTCTGTTTTTTGTTTTTTATCACTGAGGGCTTCAAAGCCCTAAAATTTGTTGTGTAATCAAAGCAGTGGGAAACTCAGCTCATAAATTAGACTCCACATGTCACATTGACTGTTTTGTAGCCAATCAATTCTCATTTTCATATACTAAAAAAAACCTTTTATTCATTCCAAAAACATTAAAAAGGAAAGACAATTAAAATAAAATTAGATGCATAAAATTGGTACAGTCATATGAAATGTGTTAGTAATTACACACTGGATTTCTCTTCCTGGGAGCTTGGGGAGCTCTTTCAAACAGCATTTAAACTACAGGTAGACAGATAATATGGGGAATCTCAACATATTAGCTCACTGAAAATATACAATATGAGTATTGACAATGTCCGCCAGTAAAACAATGCTAAATGGCAGTCCCAAAGATACGTTTGAAAGGCCACAGGACACAAAGTAATTTTTCAGACAAAACACTGGATGCACATCAAACTAACAAGACTTTAAGAAAATGAATGTAGGAAATCCTATTCAAAAATTAGATTAAAACAGTTTATCAACCTACATTTTATATGCTTAAATGTTGATCATTATCATTCTTAAAAAAAAACAAAAAAAAAACAGATAGGCTCAAATGTTGACCATCCTGTAAAGGTTTCATCCTAAATTACTCTCTGCGATAACACTGTTTATGACAAATACTTCTGAAAGAATGAGCATATTTGTAAACATATTACCTTAGACAGATTTCATTCTGTCAGATCCCATTTTCTCTAACATATATCTTGACAGTGCACCATACAATTTCCTTTTTCAGTGGGTGTGGGTCCAGTTGGAGGTCAGTCAACAGGCAAACTGCTTCTCTGCCTTTAAACTAGAACTAGAAAATTTACAGTTCTACAAACACCAACCAATAACCTGAACCATTACCATTTGTTAGTTAGGTGTACTAACTTGCTATGTAGCTAAAAAAAAAAAAAAGAAAATGAAAATAAAAAATGTAAAGTTAAACTGCTTCTTCCAGGACTCTTTGGACAGGCCATGGGCAGAAGACTGAACAGTCAATCCTGCAATTAATGGACAAACCAGCCTATAACCTGAGTCACAGCCACCAAGATGCTGATCTACAGAGTGTTTACAATTTATTGTTTTCTCCTCTGGGCCGGCAGGTCTGTTAAACATTTTGGCGTGATATCAAGTTGCAGCATGATACTGGCATCTAAGTCTCCCATAAAACCCCAAAGTCCTTAGTTCAGCTGTCGCACGTCACACTCCTCCTGCTCCTCCTGTTTCCTATTTTCCTCTGCACTGACCAATGAAGGTGAAAAAAATCTTTTAAAAAGTTAGCCAATCAGCTGTTTTCGCACATTTATTCTGCAAAAGCACAACTTTGTAAAAACAAATCCCACATTTCCCTCATTTCACTGTCGATAAAGCCACAAACGTCACCATGAGTGATGCCAGTACAAGTACATGGAAGAACATGCAGCAAGAATGGTCTCTAATGTTTTCTGTGCTGCATTTACTTTCTCAGAGTACACTCACATTTCACTCTGGGAAATGACAAAATGTAAAAATGTTCAACATATTTTTCATGCTGACAAGCTTTCATTTTTAAAGCAGATACAGTCTGACTGTGATAAGGTAATGCTGCAAATCTGTGGCCCTCTTGCTGTCGGGGCACCATGAGGCTGGATATGACTGATGATTCTGTGAGGCGCCTGGGCCTGGGAGCAGCTCTCTGGGTGAAAGACATAAACATGTGAGAACACAACACAAATGCTTGTCTGCACTATTTCCTGTAATGACAGTAATTAAAACAGCGAGAAGATAGCAGCTCTGCTCCCAAATGGCAGCACATTTTAATGTCCATTGTGTGCGAGCTTGTGTGTACTTGTGTGTGCTAACTAATGCACCGATTAAAGTAATAGCTCTGAGGTGTTAAAAGCTTCGGGGTGCAGAGTGAGGACTGTCAGACAAATGGACAGCAGCGGACAAATTTGAAATACAAAATAGTTTCTTTCACACAGTCAAGCTCTGCCACAAAAAAAAAAAGAAAAATCAAGTGAAACACGCAGCATTTTAATGTTTTAAATTTTCAGTGTTATGTGCTTCCCTGTGTGGCGAGTTAACACAGTGCTCAGCTAACTTGTTCTGTGGACATTTTGTCATTATTGGTATTTGTTTGAACTCACAGATTAAACAATAAAAGGAAATTGATATAATTGGGTCCATTGATTCGCTCCAGTCGGGCTCAGTCTCCTTGTGATGAGTGGGCCTTCAGTTATGAGGAAAGTGAAAACAGCACACCTCATTAAATAGCAGTTGCTCCCAGTGGAAGTCTCCTTTCTTGACTTCCTTTGTTGTCTGTGTATGCAGTTTTACTTACATATAAAACTACCGTTCAAAAGTTTGGGGTCACTTAGGAATGTCCTTATTTTTAAAAGAAAAGCTCTTTTTTTTTTTTTTTTTTTTTAAATAATTTTTATTTTTAACATTTTTGAGTTGAACATGTATGGGAGGATTACCTTTACAAAAATATGGTTTCCACACACTTACATATTATTTCCACACATTTACATATTGTTTCTTTACTGAAAGTCCAACCTTATGGGGCTTCACATACTCGGTCCACTTTGACCAGATAGTGTAAAACTCCTAAGTCCTGAGGGTAAAAGAAAGTTTTTCCATGGTATAGATTTCTTGAATTGTGTTAATCCAGTCTTCAATTGTCGGTGGGTCCTGTTTTAACCATTTCCTTGTTACACCTTTTTTACTTGATAATATCCAGAGCAACCTTTGATCCTTCTTTCTCCAATCTATTATTTTCACATTACCCAAATACACATTTTCAAAGTTACAGGGTATTTTACTGCCAAATACGTAATTAATATGCTCACATACCTGTGTCCAATAAAGTGTTATCACTTAACAATCCCAAAAAATGTGGAAATGGTTAGCCCCTGAGGACCCACAGGATCTCCAGCAGAGATCACCACAACCCTGATGTCTCTTTTGAATAGGTGTAGTAAAAAATCTGGTTAGATTCTTCCAACAAAACTCTCGCCAATTGTTAGAACCCGTAGTGACCCATTGCAGTCTACATAAGTTCGCCCAACTTTCATTTGAAATTTCCATATTCCCTTCTATTTCCCATCTTCTCTTAATGTAGTCCGTACTGGCCTGTTTACCTTGTTGAATGGCTTTATATACTTGAGATATTATTTTCTTTTGAGGAAATGTTTTAATTAATGTTAGAAAAGTCTGTAAGAACCCCAAGTTACTTTCATCCCATGATGTTTTGATATTATGATCAAAATAATGTCTAACCTGTAAGTATCTTTAGAAATCACCTCGGCCTAATCCATATTTGTTTTGTAGAAATTCAAAACTCATGAACGCCCCCTTGTGGACAAAAGAGTAATAGCTAGTAAGTCCCTTTGAGACCCAACTTTAAAATCTTTTGTCAAGGGCATTTGGCTTGAAGTCAGAGTCGTACGCACACCACCTGGGGATTCAGAACAGATTTTCCAAGCTACAAATTTGCATAACTCTATTCCACGAATTTAAGAGAGATTCATACTTAGGGTCATTGGTAAAGTTGGTATTAGTTTGCAGTTTTTTGTCAACTAATAATGCCATAATTGGTATGTCCTTTGTAACAGTCCCTTCAACATCTTTCCATCCTGCCGAATAGGTGGGCGAACACAAACAGATTAAAGGTCTAATTTGTGCCGCATAGTAACATTCCCAAAGGCAGGGAAGGCCTAGCCCCCCTTTCTCTTTTATTAATTGCATTGTCTGATATTTTATCCTTGCTCTTTTATTTTGCCAAATATATTTTGCCAGTAGTCTGTCCCACTCATCAAAATGTTTTGAACTATCTGAATTGGAAGACATCAAAAGAGGTGAAGGAAATGAGGGAGGATAGTCATTCTAATTGAATCCACCCGAGAATGTAGACCCAAAAGAGGGACATTATTCTATCTTGTAAATCTGATCTTATTTTTGAAATTAGAGGCCCATAATTGGCCTGAAACATTTCAGATGGATCCTTTGTCAGTACAGTTCCCAAATATTTAATGCTATTGGCATCCCATTTCCATTTGTATGCACTTTTAATTTTTGTAGGTGGATTGTAATTAAGCTTTAATACCTGAGTTTTGGAAATATTGATCTTATAGCCTGAAAAAGAGCCATATTCATCCAACATTTTCATTAATTTGGGAAGCGACTGAGTGGGGTCCGTTAGACTGACCAGAAAAATGCTCTGGGCAGGTGCTATAGCGACCAACTTCATCATCCCACCAGGTATACGAATGGCTTGCCTGCCCCGGACCATCACAGCACCAGTGGAGTCCATCGGTGCTTTGGTGGCAGCCTGATGGCACCTCTGCAAAGCTTCAATAACTGGACTAGGTGCCTGTGAGACACAAGGCAAGTCAAAAAAGAGAGGGGCCAAATGCACCAAAAAGTTCTCTGTAACATCGGCGAATCACGTTCATCCCCAAGATCCCAGGGATAGGGGACACGGCACCAGGGGGTCTTTAACTACAAGGAGTCCACAGCGGGGCATCACCTTGCCACAAAGTTCCACGTCAAGGTCCAAATAGCCGATATATGGAATCGCTAGGCTGTTAGCTGCTCGCTGCTGTAGCCAGTGACAAGAGCGAAGGCGATCATGGCCCCAAGCTGCAAACTGTGCCAGGAAGAAGCTCTTGGTGACTGTGGACACCATGGACCCGGTGTCCACCAAGCATGAAACCGTGACTCCTCTGATGGAGACGTTGATGGTTGGACAAGGAGCAACTATTCTTTTTTTTTTTTTTTTTTGTCTGCATTTGTTCTCATTGTTTAACTCCACAAAAGGGGAGTCAACATTATATGAGATTGATGCATATTTTAGTCTTGCAGCCAAATATTTTAATATTTAGTGCATGTGTGTGACCATCACCGGCCCTCCCTGAAAGCTAAGCAGATATTCTTTATTAGAATTCCCTATTATGAGCCAGGGAGGGCAGTGCTACACCTCAGTGATGTGTGGGGGAAACAAAGACTGGACAGGACGAACAGGACGAACAGGATGAACAGGGATAGAAAATAACAGGCGTTGCTATTGCAATTAAAGATTGTAAAGTGGTGTGTTATGCCCAACTACTAACTGCCCATCAATAAAAAAATAAATAAATAAAAATTTGAAAAAAGAAAAGAAAACCAAACCAACACAAAAGAAAAAGAGATTCAATAATAAATGAACAAATGGTACTGAGCACCATAATTGTGGGTGTCTTGATAGTATAGAATAGAATAGAATAGGCCAGAAAAGGATACTAGTGCGAGAGAGAATGAGTTTAGGGTAGAGACTGGAGAAATTCTCAGCACATTCTGGCGGGACCCATCAATCGCTGAAATGGGACTCGGCAGTAGCTGGCGAGACCTGATCAAATATGCAAGTGTGAAGAACCCCGAAGCCCAGAACAGCAGTCACGGCAAGGCAGGGCCAAGTCAACAGGGCATCCCTCCCCCCGGGCCGTAGGAGCCACAGGGCGGCACCCCCAGAGAGCCTCCGGGGCCACCGTGAACGACGCGAACCCGGAGAACAAGAGGGAGCAGCTACTGACACCCCCTGCGCGCCCAGACCGACCCAGGTGGCCCGGGGCACGAGGACCCACCCGCCACCCAAACCCTAACCCCGCCCACCCCAGTCCCCACCAAACCCCCCACCCCACCACCCGACCCGCCCACCCCCACCCCCTCTCCCTCCCCCGAGGGGGCCAACGGCCCCACACAGCCAGGAAGCCAGACACAGGGGCCGAGCGGCCCACCGAAGGGATGGCAACCAGCCCATCACAAGGCAGGCCACCACCGGGAGCCGGCCAGAGGAAATCGGAGCCGGGACCCGATGTGAGTCCAGAGGGTAAAAATGGACAGTGTGGTGGGGCCCGGCGACGCCGACAGGGAGGCACCCCGCATACCCCCCGCACCAGGCCCCAGGTGAGCGCAGTACACCCAGGGCCCCCACACCCCGCAATGCGCCCTGACAACCCACCAGGACAGAGCCACCACATGCCATCAGCCCGCAGTACAGCCACAGTGCCCACCAGGACGGCCAATCCAGCCCCCGCAGCCCACCAAGAGCCATCGCACCTGCCCTGACCAGTCGGGCACGCAGGAGAACCCCCCCCGACCACAGCCCCCAGGTCCCTGGGACCCCCCAGCCACAGCAACACGGATGATGGTCCACCCCCGCCACACCATAGCTATAAGGGGGCCGGGTCCCACCAGTGAGGCCAAGGAGCAACTATTCAACCGCTGCACCTTCCTTTGAGCCTAAAGACTCCTCAACTGAGCTGTGGCTCGGCAACTCAGCGGTGATATCGCAGACCAGCCCCCCGTCTGCAACATCATCTTTCGCCGATTTACAATCAGGTCCTTTCAAAACTCCCCAAAAGAGCTACTCAGCAGAATGACTCGTGAAGTGGCTCATGCTAATGACCATTAGCATATGAGGGCTCGGTGAAACTCGCATTTCAACGACCCCCATTGTCACTCCCTGGCTCCCAGTGACCATTGTTGAGGAACCAGACGGGTCTTGGCAATGGTCGTCGGAATATGAATAGCACTGACCACACCTCACAGAGGTTATAAGCTGAGGCAACATCAACCACCACCGGAACTGAAGAAGCCTCTTGGATGAGAGGTGAAACGTCTTCAAGGAACTTTCTTAAAGTTCAGTTGGATTGATTTAAACAACTTTGGATAACCATGACCTGGATGAATGACAAACTACACAGACATCAAACAAACAAAAAATTCTAATTCTATTCTAGTTTTTAAAAAGATTTTACATTTTAGAGTTATTTTTTTTACAGATTTTCCCTGTTTTGTTCATATGACATCTACAAGTATTAATTTACATGTTGGCTGTAACAAAAAACAAACAAACAAGCAAAAATAGGCCCAAACTGTACATAATGTCCAGATCAAAGATCTTTTATCAGGTGTTGCCATACAATTGCAGTCTTTATGTATTTAAATCAGCAAAAATGATAATTATTTTACATATATTTAATGTTATTTTCACTGCTTTCACAGTTTTTGAACATTACAGCATCCCACCATTTTGTAATATCTTTTTTTTGCCAACTTTGCTACCAGGTTTTCAGCTTTTTCTCTCAGGATTTGTTTTACAGTGTAGCTTTCTAGATTTATAGAAGCAGGACAAAGGAAGTTGAGGGAACTGTAAATAAAACCTGTAACAAACGAGCTTCCCTATCTTGCTACTTTAACAATAAGTTCATAAAATAAGCTTCTTTGTTACTGTGCTGATATTTACATCAAAACAATGTTCTAACATCATATTGGAAAAAACAGTATCTGTTATCACATGCATCCCCTATCCCATGAAAAAAACATACATAACTGTCTGGTTTAACAATGGTCAACATTTTGACAGCAGAATATCATTTAAAACAAATAGTTTATGGAATACCAAGAAGTTGACCCAAGCAATCCATTCAATCCATCTTCTGTGATTTATTATTTTAGTTTGTCCTTTCCACTTTCTTCCCACAAAGCCATTCACAAACCTGACAGGAAAAGTAACATTTTCATCAGTAGTAGCACATTTTTGCCACAGAAACTTTTCGTCTTTACTACACTTTTATGCACCAAAAATCTCTGTGACTTAATGGTGAAAGGAGCTATCAGGGTGAAGTTTGCACCACTGAAGATCATCCACTCATAAAACACAAACACACACTTGGTGGTTACAGCATGTGTAAAGCATCACTCACACTGTAATGAAGTACTGGGAAAAGGAAAGGATGTTTCTTGTAATGTTTACAGAAGCAAAAAATTCTTGTTTCAGTTCGTTTTCCTTTGAATTATTTGGTAAAAAAGATGCAGCTGAAAAAACCAATGAGTATTTCTCAATCAGTCACAAACAGCTCTGACCCATCGAGGCAAAAATTCCACGGACCTCTGAAAGTGTCCTGTGGTATCAGGCACCAAAACATTAGCAGCAGATCCTCTAAACCAGGGGTGTTAAACATTTTTGTCATTTTGTGTTTTGCTTTATTCATTGTTTTGTGTATCGTTTTTGTTGTTTTGTTTCATATTTTTGTCATTTTTTTTTCTCATTTGTGTTGTTTGTCCATTTTTTGGGTCTTTATAATTTTTTTCATCTTTTTTTTTGCTTTGTTTAATGTAGTTTCCCTCATGTTTTGCCATTTTGGTTCTCGCTTCAATCATTATGTGTATTTGTTATATTTCGTCTTGTTTTTTGCCTTTTTTAAAGTAAAATACTGTATTGTTCAGTTCCAGGTACCTGCAACTAAATGTTTTGTTCCTTTGTAGATACTGTGATCTGGAAGTTGTAACATATAAATGATAAACTGAGGCATAATGTTGTTGAAATTGAATTTGCTTTTCTAAACAAATTTCAGTTTGTTCATAATGTATTGTAAAAAAAAAAAAAAAAAAAAAGGTTCCTTAAAAGTGAACATTTTCAGAATGTACTTATTTGCACTAAAACAAAGGTTGTGGTTATTTATAAGTTATTATGTTTTTATGATTTTACTGGTCCAGCACACTTGAGATCAAATTGGGCTGTATGTGGCCCCTGAACTAAAATGAATTTGACACCCCTGCTCTAAACCATGGAAGGTGTGAGATGAGGCCTCCATGGACTGGGCTTGTGTTTCAGTTATAACCCAGTGCTCAGTGTTTAATATACGATCTGGGAATTTGGAATCAACTCTTTGTCATGTTCCTCAAACCGTTTCTTTAACAATATTTGAAGTGTGGTGGGACGCATTAGTCTGCGGGAATGTCTTGAAGGAATATATGCGATCTGCAGTTATGTTTAGGTTGGTGGTATGTGTCAAAATAGCATCTGCATGAATACCAGAACTCGAGGTTTTCCAGCAGAGCATTGCCAAAACCATCATAATGTCTCTGCTGATTCACTTTCTTCCTGTAGAGAATCCTGCCAACATCTTCCACAGGTAATCGACACACACCTCTCTGTCCAGCATCTCTGTTTAAAGCTTCTCTATGGGACAGACCACGTGAGGCAGCTTTCCCTCACCATTAGCGTCACTGGGCCCTGGACACCCACAAGCCTGTCACCAGTTCACCGGTCCAAACCGCTGCACACTGTAAACCCCTCACAACACCTTGACAAGGGTTGTTGCAACAAGATAGTCAATGTTACTCACTTAACCTGTCAGTGGTTTTAATATTGTGGCTGATTAGTGTATATCATAGCTATTGCTCTCATGAACAGCTGCTGGTGCTTCTGCATTGAGAACAGCAGTGATGAAGAGAAAAGTAAAAGTGCAGCTGCAGCTTCTCAAAAGCAGAAACTGACACACTTGAGATAAAATGCACAATATGCGCCTCTACTCAACAGTACCTCGATGATTCTCTTTACATCACATGCATTCTTTCTTAGCAGGCTGAATGTATTTTTATACTTAGATCTGTTATGTTAACAGACGATCATTTGTCAATTTTAATTTGTGTCTTTTTTCATTATTAGCTTCAGTCAATAACTTGTGCATCATCCACGACCCTGATGGGTTTATGTGGGGTCAGACTTGTAAGAAAAATGAGAAAAGAAGAAAATGTTTTTGTGAGTGGAATTTCCCTTTCACTTACACACATAGATTTCTTCGAGTTTACTCATTATATTATGGATGATCTACAACTGACAAATTTCGCTGCCTGCATGCCAAGTTAAACATAGCCTCTGGTGGTCTTGGATGACCCCCCACTCTCAGCAACCCAAGGAAACTAAAACTTGCATCCTCCTATCATGAGAGCACCCTTCAACCCACTGAGGTTATTGCTTTTAGTGCACTTTTTTTCTAACATGGGAAGCCTTTGATAGTTTGTTTTACAACTTTGAACTGCTTTGTCCTTTCAATTTCTATAGGAAACAAAATAAGATACTGAACTGTTGACATTACAAACACTGTTTATCTAAAAGGGACATTTGGTTATTTGATGCACAGCAAAGCTAATTTCAACATATTCATTCTCTTACTAGAGTCTATTTCACCCTCCAACTTCAACTAGTTGGGAAAACTGCATCACTCTGCAAGAAAATGACAGGATGTTGGTAATACTATCAGCGAATGACTAAAGAGAACAAATACATCCCCTGGGGAACTGCACCTCAGGAAATATGTAAGATTAGGAAACAGGTAATAGTCCTCGCCGCATGTTCACACTTCAGCAACAAGGCACACAGACTCATGTGAAGCCTTAAAGAATAGAGAATGATTCGTGAAAATTAAAGTGACTTATTCTTATAATAACTGAGTGAAGTGGAAGTTGATACTGCTGGGAGACTAAAAGCACAGGTTGGATTGAAGGATGCTGAAATAATTGTACTAGTCTTCTACTAATTAGTGCTTTATTGAAACTGTGCTCTCAGTGAAGTGAGATTAATAAACAAAACAGGATATCTAAACAGGCTGAGGTTGGTGAAAGGGGTTGAAGGCTGTGCTAAAGAATTTCCAGCAATCATTCCTCAAAAACAAAAGTGCAGATAACGTTTAATTACTACACTCACAGCAAACAGATGAACAATTTTCGTGTCCCAGTACCATTAATCACAACAAACAATGAAGGGAGTTCAACTGAGGTGAACAGCTACAATACAACCAAATGAATAAAAGCAACAAAACTATACACAAGATTAAATGACACCAACCGCAAAAAGCAGAGCTGCATGTAAAACAGTCTTGAACTATAGTAAAACAGCTCAAATACTACAACAAAAATTCAATAGAATAAATCAACAAGGAGTAAAACAATAAACTAATGCAAAGCAGCAGCAGAATGGAACCTGTCGACAAAAGCTGGTTTTCTCATCCGCATGCGTAATACACAAAGGTTGTCTGGGACCTTCTCTCCACTATGGTTTGGTTGTTTTTCACAGGCAGGAAGACTCTGAATCACCAGCTCATGAGCTAAAGTCAACAAAGCAGTTGTCTGGCAAGAGGAGCCGAACAAAGCTACATATCATTTCAGGACAAAAGACACAAGCTCAGCTACCACAAAACATGGTAGCAGCAAGAGAGGGATTATAAATGTCGGCAGGTGCTTTAAAAACTCCTGATCTGATTGGCCATGCTGGAGGGAGATACTACTCAACACATACATGTGTATTTTTAAAGCAAGGTTTATAATTTTCCATTCAGATAAAAGGCTCCATTCACATCAAAATGCACAAACACAATTGATGCACTGTCAAGAACTTTATAAACAAACAGGTACTGATGCAACCCTGACACTGAAGCCAAACTGGAAAGTCGGAAACTAAGCTATAAACAATGGTTAATCAAGGAAGGAGGAATCATATGTGTTGACTGATTCTGAAGACACTGTCCCTCAATATAGTGACACAATAATTGTACATTTATCAGTAAACATCTAAAGGGTTGTGTTAGCAAGATTAGCACTGGCACTATTTTGGAATGGCACACATTGACTTTCACAAGCCATAACTCTTGACAAATCTGCTACAAATTCTCAAAAAGGTCCACTTGTAATGACCAAAAACTTTATTTGTGTGTGCACAAAAGGCCAAAATGCATAGAAAAAGCTAAATAAAAAATACTAGTACACATATGGAGAAGAAGTGTTCTCAAGGGTTCCTTGTTACAAGCAAAAGGATATACTGATGAATTACTGACACCCCTTACAAGACAAACAAGTATTAGTATTTGGACCTACTCAAATTAAGCTTCATTTTCACTACAGTCAGAAATGACAGGAAAGAGCAAATGTTTCCTGTAATTTACCATTACTTATTTGATATTATAGTATATTATAGGATATATTATATGTATATTTCAGTATATTACAAAATACTGTCTTAAACAATGCTCATAATCATCATCTTTGGCACACTGAAGTAGAGTCTTTGATCATCTCTATGGTTTCTTTAACTGAGCTAACAAATTGTACAGAGATATCCTTTTGAAAAAATATGCCTATACATATATAGACTAATGCATTAAATCTAATTTCCTGTAACTATGGATTTTGTGCAGGGTGTTGTACTGTCAGTTTTGCTCTACCTTAAACTTTTGTCTTTATATTAGGAATACAACTTTTTCTTCTCCTATTTGTGTTGATATTGTTTGTTTATTCCTCATGTTGATGATCTCATTTCAAATGATGTCTGTGCAGATTCTCAGCCATCCAGCTCATGACAATCTCAGGTTTATTTTGACTAATGCACTTAGGATTATTCATAAGATATTTATTATAAATGCACAGTAGTCTAAAGTAGAGTTAGCAATTACATAATGTTATCTGAATATATGATAAGCATTTAGGTTTGTTTTTGACCTTAAAAACAAAAGTTTTTTCCACCAGGTCTTAAAAGCCAAATTAAATTACATCTGTTGCTCGTTCTGTTGCTGAGTTAAATCGTTTAAAATAAAAAGGCCAAAACATCTTGACTATCCATTTGCAGATTAAAAAAAAATCATGACATTATCTATTAGACATTTGTGTGAAAGTTTGTTATAATTAGCACCATTATATCCTGAATTGTCACCAAAATCTGGTTTCATGTGGTCATCGTCACCTTTGACCACCAAAATGTAATTAGTTCATCACTGAATGTTTGTCAAATATTTGAAGAAATTCCTTCAAGGTGTTTAAGAGCTCTCGCTTTCAAGAGAGACAGGCAACCTTATACTATACATTATACCTCTGGCCATTATAATGCCACTGGGGCAGATTTATAACAAATAAAAAAACACCAAATACATTTAATGAAATATTATTTCAATCAAATAACGTGTTCTATAAACATGAGAGAAGACTATTAATTAATGTACCTGGGAAGTCACAAAGACCTTGATACTGATCACTTACTCGCGTGCATTTTCTTCCACCATTTTTTCTTTTTCTAGTCACTACAGAGTTATTCAGCTTTTAATGCTTTTTGTTTAGTCACTCACAGCTAGACGTTAAGGTTTATAATCTGGTTTAACCTTTAGATGCGTAAGTGAGTCAAAAATTACCCATTGAGGTCATTTTCTTGTAATATTTTGTAATGAAATGTTTTTATCATTTTATTTTCCAGCTATTCCTCAAAAAAACATTTTTTGATATCATTCCATTTAAATTTTTAAGTTGCCTTTTATGCTTTTAAAGAAATGTAATATTTGTTTTACTACCCCAAGCTCTTTATCACTGATAATATCATACAAGAGGTGCACAAACTTGGAGAGACAGAGTAGCAACATTTCAAACAAAAGAGTAGAAAAATGTCAACAAAATGGATGTCGACATTCTTCTATTGCTGTTCTTTGTAATATTCTTTTTTTTCACTTATCAAAACGTTAACAAGAAAAGCACTCAGAGAGCTCAGTACTCCGCTAAGGTTGCTCAGTTGTATGATGTCTGACGGATGAGTCCCGATAAGTCGGCAGTGGTGGATTTGTAGTACACTGCTAAAATCTAATCATTTGGTCCTTGTGTTATTTCTGACCTTCCCTGAAAACTTCATCCAAATCTGTTTTTCTGCTTTTAGTAATGTTGCGAATGGACAGACAGACAGACCAACGCTTATCGTCACATAACCCCACCGCATTCCTTGGCGGAGTAAAAATCTGTCACAGAGTGAAAAATACACATATTTCAAACATGAAATCATTCTTGTGTGGACAAAAATATAATACAAACAATAATACAAATTATTATTCTTAACCCAAATGACGAAAAATGGCATAGAAACACATTGAGTCTTATATGAGTCATTTTTGACGGACTAATGGAAGCGTGTAGGGTCCAATCACTCATGTATCTAAGGGTTAATGTAGAAAAAAAGGGCTTGAGACACTAAGTGTTTAAAAGAACAACCTTTTCTACCCTTAACTAAGATGTATTTCATCAATAATTAAAAAAAAAAAAAAAAAGCTGCATCTGAATGTAATAGAGCAAAAACACTGCATCTTAACATAATAGGTAAAGCACTAGTTGTGGCTCTAAGAACATCATCTCTAGGAGACAGGGATGGCATTTTTCCAAAACTTTCAAACACATGACACAGTAATAATGAGCTGATGGACCTTGTCCGGGAAGTGCGGATGAGTCCCGGAGGAGCTGTGGGTGAAATGAAACAACCACTGAGCTCCCATGTCAATAGATCCATCTCCATGACAACAGTCCAACTCCTTACATGCATGTAGACAGTAGGACATGGTTGAAACCGCCAGAAAACGCTTGCAAGTGGAGCATTTGGAGTTATTTTTTCAAACAAAATAAATTGTATACCTATGCACTAATTCAGTAAGGTAAGTAAAAAGCATCTTCATGTTGTTATATTCCTGTAGGAACCCTCCATACTTCTGCAAATGAATAGTATTCTAGCATGCCAGTGTGGTCTGTTTATATAAATGGTTGCTATGGATCGTGGCAGCCATACAAGAGGGCAGAGACAAATTAACTGAGACAGCTGTGGAAAAAATTTTGTTCACTGATTGCCAAATTCTGGAGGCACATTCTTGCTCAGTATACTTGGGGAGATAACCTCCAAATATAAACCTCTCTTGGGGGTGAGCACATGTTACATATGCACGTACAGTCATCATCCCCTCCTTTTGTTGTGCCACATGACAACCACAACACAAGAACATGCTGCAGCAGGATGAGTAAACGTCTGTTTATAACTGTGCGATTGTGGCAATTTGTTTCAAGGATTACGAGCTGCATTCTAGCATTGCAGGCGAGAAATAAATAGACCAAATTCTTTGTCTGTTAGGAATGTACATTGCTGAGGCAACAACTTCCTGATCAGTGATATTTTGACAAAGAACATTTATTAAAAAAAATACCCAAACCACTAATACACAACAATCTCTTCTGCTCTGTTAGCAAACAAACCAGACAGAGACGTATTTATTCTGAAAGTTTCAATATTGCACACTTGCAGAAGATAAGACAAATGCAAATAATTACCCTGTACTGATCATTTAACTACAGAAATGGTGAAAATTACCATGATAAATGATAGTGACAAGCTTCACTGGGCATAATGGGGAAAATAAATACTGTATGCCAAGTGATAAGAAAAGAAATTAAAGACAAATTAAAGTGGAATGACTGAATTGGACACATAAGGTGGAAAAAAGAAATGTAAGCGCTTATTTGTACTGAGACTGGAAAGAATGAGAAGATCTCATAGAATTTCATCGCCTGCTAAGGTTTCTCTTGATATTCGGTCACCACTGTGCAAACTATTGTGTTTGTTCGCCATGTGAGCTTCTGTATTTGTTTCCTGCCAAAACAGTGTGCAACCCCTTTCAACCTCTAAACTGAAAAAGAACCACTTTATTGGACAAGTGTATTTACATACACCAAGGGACTGATTCCCTGCAAGCACTTCTCACTATTACAAGCAGCATCTGGCCCGTCTTTGGCACCTGAGAACCGGATTGAAGGCCAAACCTCTATCCAAGGATGATGCCTGCTGACTCAACAGTGTTCAAAGCTAATTTAAGAGACCTCCCAGCTATAAGTCACAGAGCTGCCTTTGGACAGCAAGCTTTTAAAAATAAGTGTTTTCTCACTGCTACTGATTTCCAGCCACACAGATATCAAATGTCTGCTCACAGTTCGTTCACAGCACTGAAAATTAGCATTTGGCAAGTCGCCCTGTCACTCTTGTTAATCCACCTTCAATCAAAGCCCTTATGAAAACTGTTGCTTATTTTGAGTAACTCTGACACAGACTCCAGAGTGACATTTTCTGGATAAATTTCAAATGTTATTTTCTTATGCTTGCAATGTCTCGCAATTAAAATCTCCCCAAACGCTAGTGTAAAGCCGTGAAAGTAAAGTATAAGAGATGTGGACAAATACAATGGGCTACAAAGCTTAAAGTGCATGGTTAGAGAGCGCTAAAGGGAAAATATTCAGCAAGTCAGTCCCAAGATAGCCAGTGATTTATTACTCTCTCATTGGAAGGTATGTAAATCAAGCTCTACTGAATTTGGTTTGAGTAGCTTCATCATGTTAAGCTCTATGAACAGACGTGTTAAGATAGATTGCATCAACAGTGGAGTCCTACAGTACCGACTCCATAGCTGCATACATAATTACAGGGATAGTTCTGTTCAATTTGTTCGTCACAGGAGAGAACAGCGACATAGCGGGCTGCCGTTACACCTCAAACTAATGAAATTTAGCTGCAGAGAAACTGTTTGAATCCATCAGAAAACCAGCTGCAGATCCTGCAGTCGCATGTTTTGCAACTCAGTAGAAGGGCTGGCTCTGCAATTACAAAACCTTGGTAAGCTTGACCAAAAAAAGGATGCCTGTCATCATAAGATGCAGCACTGATGTGAAACATTTCCTCAAAGACTCTCAAGAAGTCAGAGTTCGAATTCAAAGTGGTAGCAGCTTGAAACACAAAGCTGTTAACACGAGTTACCATATTTAAGAATCTTTATGGGAGAGTGGGGTCTAATGTGAATTCCATCTCAGCTTTATGGAGGTTCTTATTGTCTCCTCTGGGCAATAAACTGTGAGAAAATGTTTTGGTTTTTTTTTTGTTTTTTTTTTAAAATACAAAGCACTTAAAGAAGTTATTTGCTATTTGCTGTGTCATTCATATTTACTGTTGTGAATCCAAGCAGTTATCATTAAATCCTGTGGTCTTTCATGGCAGGTTCACTGTGAGTTCTGCTGCAACTGCTGATGAAGAACAAATTGTACTGCATGTTCCAAAACAAATCAGTTTTCCTTCCCGTCTGTTGCAACTCAGATCTGGTGGCTCAGTGTTGTGTTCTCTATAGGCAGACTGTTTACACACGCTGCATGTTGCTCTGCTTTAAAGGCCCACATTAATCACTCTTTATGTTCATTCGAGGCCTTGGGTGACCTTACAATACTGGGCTACATGAGGAGAGTGCAGAAATGATAATAAAAAAAAGCCTCCTGCTGTATGTTGTCCTGATTTCACACAGCTAATGTTGATGCTTAGAGGGTAATTCCAGATAGGAGTCAGATACAGTCAACTCTGTGTCCTAGTTTACCTTGGACACCAAATGACACAAAAAGAAGCTTAAAATCTCTGCTGTTTTGCCACCTTTGTTGTTTGGTCTTCAGTCATGAGCGACATGCTGATGACTGATAGTGGTTTGGTGCTACTTTCTGATAAGTCTTTAACAAATACTAATCATTTCTCATGCAGGGGTTAGAATTTACAACTGATGGGTTTGTTTATATTTTTATATATGTAGTTTGTCTATTTCTTAAAAATGCTGACTTAAAGGTAGATTCAGCAATACTTATCCGATATATTGTTAGTCACAGTCAGTGGATATCTGGCTCTGTAAATGGGAAGCAAACAAAGTGGCTCAATCCAATCCACACAATTCTACCATATCCAACATCTCCTGTTTATGGTCATGCTAACTAGATAAATATCAACGATCTTTCTCCAGAAACTAAACTCCACCTTTAAGAAGGCAAGTTCCGGCATACGCCAAGTGTGCTTCAGTAGAACAGAAAGATACATAAGATATATAAAGAAAGGATTCCTACTGCAAGATTTTGTACATTCTCAGACAAATACTTTACACATTCCAGCACAATTTGTACAGTTGTAATATTAAATAACACTGTTCTCATTACGTCATAAAAGCTTTGATTTGACACGTAACAATCAATGTTTGACTTGCAACAATTGCTTTTTTAAAAAACAAACATTTTTTGCGCACTTTAAACATCTCTACTTGTCAGTGTTTATGGCCATGCACCAAAACACGTCAGATTTTTCAGATTCTCGGCAACAGAACAGACTCTGATTCTGATCCTGAAAAATTTTTCACTTCAAAAATATAAAAATGAAACAAAGTCACTGAACATGTTTGAGCATGTTCAGCACAGTCAACAACTAGTGTGCACAACTTCATTCAACAAGACCAGAAAAGTTGAACCAATTACAAGTGATGACTGACTAAGGTTGTTGTTGGCCTTTATGCAAATAGCTAAAATCACTGGTGGCAGACATATACTGACTTTTAGTCCAAAGTATGTGGCAAACTCCAAAAACTCTGGCTGGTGGAGCAGAGCCATGGCCTTTTTGGCAGGCCTGTAGTCAGTTTTCACATGGGAAGCTGGTCACAGCAGCCTGCTGGGACTCATGAGGAAGACAGGGAGAGACAGGAAGCCACAAATGAGAACAGAAGCTGTTTATATGGCCTTGTGCATACCAGACTGTCCATGTACATGCTTGGATTACCATCAGGGCAAGTGGTCAGATGCCCCTGGGTCATGGACCGCTGTTGGAGATGTAAACAAATTCACAAAAAACGTCATATTTGTGTGACTGTCCATACAAACTCACTGCAGGTGAACTCAAATTTTAGAGCCTCACAGGAGATTTGCACCCGGGGCTGTTTGCAGTTTAATCCACCAGAGTAGCGGCAAACAAGAAATTGCTCCTAAGCGACTTTGTTGTCTAAGAAAACCCAAATGTTTGTAGTCTCTGGGTTGCACAGTAGTAGATTTATTTATTTCTTCCAGCATCAACGACATAGTCTAATCTTCCCTCTGTAAGGCAACATATTTACATGTACAGGCTGATTCAGTCAGAGCCAAAGGGCATCTTCACAATATTTTGAAGCTGCAGCAAGCATGACATTATACTGGATGTTTCCTGCAGTTTAAAGTTTGGAGAGAAGAAATTCTAAGCTGGAATATCAGTCATCTCAATCTCCTGTAGTTGTTAAAATTCTGTTTTATGTCATGAACACAGATGCTTAACAAGCATAAGAATTTCTGTACTTTGGGGCCGGATGCTATTTCAGTATCTCTTGCCCCTCGGGGAAACCAAGCTGATTTATCCCGAGGCGGCACTTTTAAAGCAACAGTCAGAAAGGTTTAAACTTTGCTGTAAGATCTATCTGCCAAATGCACTTGCTGGTGTAGAGAACATTGGATGAAACAGCCCAAATCCTACAAGACAGTAGTTGTGATGGCCGCATTACTGTTGAAAGCTGAGTCAGAAAAGCTTCCTCTGAAGGATCAAGGTCAAAAAACATGGCTGATTACGATCAAATTGGCTGAAATTTATCAAACTTCACTAAGACGAGCAGAGCAGGAAAAACCCAAACAACAAGGCTCAGCGCAACAGCTGCCATGGTTCTGGTGAGTTCAGTGAAACCACACAGAGGCTGCGGTCTGGAAACAATTACCGCTGGCTCACCCTCTCTCTGAAATTACAACTATTACTACACTTTGGTCAAGAACAGGAAATCTTGGTAGATTTTAAACTGGAACTAAATTTTCTCCCTCCAATTAATAACAACCAATTGTCAAAAGGTAAGTTTCAAAGTGCATCATGAAGTATGAGTATTTATATTTTGAATAAGTTTATGAGGCCTTGTTCATTCTAAATTACTCAGATTATGTCTATATGGAATCAATTATTCCCCACTGCGTGTAATTTGTCCCATTTCATACCCTGTTTAGACGGCTGACAAATTACAATAGAAAACGACATGAAGTTGAAACAAGAAGCTGCCAAAACAACATCTATGGTCCTTGGCATCAAATACACAACTCTTGGTGCTGAATTGGAGTCTTTCAAAACATATTTTCTCATTCAGCTTTAATATGCTGGGAGACAGTTTGAGTGCATTTTCTTGTTTTTGCATCTGTCACATTTTTATTCATTGTGGGCTCATTTTTCACTGAAATAAAAAATCCTGCATCTCTATGGAGCAGCACGACCATGACTATAAATAGAGAGAACACCAAAATGTCACACAATTATAATGTCACATATCATAAAAAACTTGAAAAAAATGAAAGTTTAATGTCTTTGGCTTTTTTTTTTTTTTTTATAAAAAGAGAAAACCATGAATCAACATATACAGTGTTTTTCAAAGAGCCCACAGCTATAAAAACAAAATAGTGACTCTATGTACTACAGGTATTTTACTAATGATATCTTTTTTTGTTTCCATACTTGCCCCTCTGCTCTGCGCAAACACAGCCTGCAGTTAAATCCAGCTCAATGGAAAAGTCCCTAAATTTTGATGAGCGGAGAATTCTTTTTTTATATTCTTTTAAATTTTTTACAGAATCTGGTTAGAACAAGTGGTTTATTTTTGGAGAGAATAACAAATGAGACACTTAGGATGAAATGATTTTGATGAATCATAATATAGTTTCAAGTTAAGAGTTAGATAATATTTTCCAAGAGTAAGAAAGTTGAAAATCTCTATCTTCCTACAGTTTCTGGCTCTAATAGGTGGTGTTATTTTGGATGTTTTTAAAAGATAACATGAGTGTTAACACCTGAGTCCAAACTCTTCTCAGGTTTTCAATTACTGAAGGTTGGGCTGGGTGTGAAGGCTCCAGCATGTGGCTCTAATAACCATTCAGTGACCTCTTGTGACCTGTATTCTGCATTCTGTTCCTTTGATCATTTATTCAGGTTTCCTCTCATTTTGTGACTTGTCTGCATGTGTGAGTGTGTATCTTGTGGTCTGGAATAACAGTAGTCCTTGAAAGCAGGTGGTCTTTATTGTGTGAAGAAACATTTAAGTAAATGTGGGGTGAGGTTTCTGTTGGTGTGGGCCTTTTTCCACAGCAGACATTTGACTGGTCATCATAGGACAACCCCCCCCCCAAAAAAAAACAAAAAACAAACAGGTGTTAGTAAAATCAATGATGACTGTGTTCTATTCAAGTGTCACAGCCTTGACTCTGTGACAGTGTGAGATGCCAGGCCCCTGAAACTGAAGCAGCTAAATGGAATTCAGCCATCACTTCTGCTAAGAACTGCAAAAATGTGAAAACAGTTGCGAACACTGGGCGCAGTAAAATAATCAGGTAACAGTTTGCTGTGTGGTGAAATGGCCAGAAATGGGGATTGGGAGCAGATGTACAGGTTAATGTTGATTTCAGTCGACTGGGGGTGGCACAAATACGCAAGTGACTAGCCCCGAATGAGAAGCGAAATAAAGTTAGATGATTGACATCAAGCAAAAAAGATGCAGAAATGGACACTAGGAAAGTTTACCTGCAATCACTGTGAAGATATATCTGTTTAAGTAGATATTTTTCTGGTTCCTTTGGTTTGTATCCGGCAGAAGTTGAGAGGTCAGAGGCCAGGATCAGCAAAACAGTGACATTGGAGCTGCAGTGTCCCAGTTGTCATCTGTGCAGTTGTCTTGCTTAAATAACATTTTAAATGAGTTTATTACTTTATAATAGCTTCAGTTTGTGACACTACATTTTACTTGCAACAATTCATGCTTATTTGACTTGCAACACCTGTTTCTTCTGTTGTTTTGTTTTTGTTGTTTTGATCATACTTTAAATGTCTCTACTAGTCAGTCTTTATGACCATGCACCAAAACATCAAGTCAAATTCTTTGTATACATCAGATTCTGGTAATTCTGATCCTTAAAACTTTTCTTTTCAAAAATATAAAAATAAAACAAAATCAATGAACGTGTTTGAGGATAACCAGAAAACTTGAAGCAATTACAAGTGACAACTGACTGAGGTTGTTGTTGGCTGTTATGCAAATAGTTAAAATCCCTGGTGGCAGACACATACTGGTTATCAGTTATAAAAGTGTGTCTTAATCGTCAGCAGGGGTTTTAACCCTGATCCTCATGTCTGCCTCTTTGCCCCATTCTGCCACCAATTATCTGCTTCATTAGACAATTTAATGTATTTGTGTTTATGTGATGAGTCTAATTGAGACAGGTCCAGCCATATTTCAGAAGATATTCATCAGTCCTACAGTCTTACCAATTATAAATGTCAAGAGCTTTTCACAAAGTGTAAAGGAAGCCATATTTGATTGATCTTTTTTTGCTACTCAAAAATTCATGACTGACGTGCCGGTAATGAAAATGAATTCCCAGCTATTCAAGTTCAGACTGCCAGCTCTCCAAAAACCAATGTTCCTTGAAATTAGCTCTTTCTCATTGCTATCATGTGGGGCATTGATCCATTACCTGAGCTCAATTTGAATGGCACCTTTTCACTCTAATTAAGAAAAAGGCTTCATAAGCACACATAGTATGTGCCAAATGGCAGGAACACAGAACAGAAAAGAGATAAAGATGCAACACAAGTTGCAGCGGGAGCAGAATGACAAAGGAGGAGGACAAAAGTAAAAATGAAAGCTCTGTTGCGACTCTTCAATAGTGCTGGTCAAGCAAATAATATTAATTCATTTTTCTGCGTCTGTAGCCCAAAGTGAATTTCAAAGGGACATGGTGTCAGTCAGTGTTCCCAGTATGAAAAGCTTGTATTGACTGAACTCACGGCTGTCTGAATACATCAGTCTTTTGAAAACAAACTTCATTCTGCTCTGAAAAGGTTGGATTAAGAAATTGTCATAAAATTAGGTAATTTTTCTGCTAAAATTGTAGCCATGAAATACACAATGCAGAGTAAAATAGATCATGACGTAGATGTTCATTCATTTAGAGCATAGATTGACATTTAGGAAAGCACACTTCATTTTTCATAAGTTTGTTTTTTGCTTGTTTGCAAAAATGAGAATATTGATATATTTAAGTTGCGCAGGAAATATGAAACTATTAGCTAATCTTAGTATAACGACTGGACCTGGAAAAACAGTTAGTCTGGCTCTGTCCAAAGGTAACAAAATGTGTCTAAAGCTCAGAAATTAA
This sequence comes from Amphiprion ocellaris, assembly GCF_022539595.1. Lineage (NCBI taxonomy): Eukaryota > Metazoa > Chordata > Actinopteri > Pomacentridae > Amphiprion > Amphiprion ocellaris. Next base: position 21,490,808 of record NC_072778.1, read on the forward strand.
CACTTTGTATCTGGTTTGTTTAATGCGCACAAAGACCAACGTAGGAAAAATGACAAATTTCTGCGAGCGGCAGGTCAGGCTCTGGACAATTTCTTGGCTGGATCTTGTAAATTCCTGAAGCCTTAATGTTCAGACAGACACACATGCTGCAGACATGCACACACCACACACATGCAGTAGATGCCCTGGGGCTTAAATCAACAAAACACACATACACAGCACAAACACTATTTGTCACCGCGCATGTCTAATTTCTCTCCCAGCGTGAATGCAACCATGTGTTCCAAACATGGGAGAATCTGAGCTTTTCCTAAACCATTAAGTACTCCAAGCAACTGCGCTCGCACAGTTTCACAACATCCAAAAACCCAGTTGAGATTTGTTTTTATTGGGCTACACTTTCTCAGAGGAAAAAAGCATTGATTTCCATTAGCAGATATTAATGTCGGAGATACTCCTGTAAGTGTATCAGGGCCCAAGTATTTTCTATGACCTTTCACTAATAATTCACCATAGTGATGAATGAGACTAAGCAGAAGTGTTTTTGATGTCTTTGTTTGATCACTGGCAGTGAAAAGCACCTGAAATTAGTTTCCAGTGGGAACTGAGCTTGGAAGCTTAACTGACTGTCTCACAAGTTGGAATTTGCAAATGCTGATAATCCATCTTCCTCTCAGTGGCTTTGAATGGGTCCAAGCCTATTTTTCGATCAGCTACAGAAAGTCCCTGCTTCTCCTTGTCGACCCAGGATCTCATGGTGCACAACAATTCTCAGGATGAAAATATCCCCCTCCTCACAGAGGTTTGGCCATGGTCAATGTCAAGAGAGCTATCTGTTCTGCCCTATTTGGGGACTTATTTACAAACTTCCATGAAACGTTTATTTAGACTACGTTCTTTTTCCCCTTTTGGCAACTCCTCCTGATAGACTCTGAGATTATCACATTGCCTCAGACTATCTTTGTTCCTCTTCACATTCGTGCCATGTGTCAACATGTTTCTTTATATACCAAGTAAATAAACAGCATATTGATATTTCCCAGTTTGCTGCAGCAGCTTGTGATTACTCCCGGCAGCAAATCCACATTATCTGCTGCCAGTTATCGACTCTGCTGTGAGGATGCGCTTGATGTCCACACACTGAAAAGGATCCTGGGAGTTGTAATTTATAATATCTGCAAAAAACATATGACCCTATAAATAAAACATCTACCTTTGGGAATGATAACTCTGTCCAGCAAGGAAAGCATCTCTCTTCTTGATGAGGCCTCTCCAGCTGGCAGTTTGGGAATGTCACAACACGGCACAGCTTCGCTACAGTTCTCCCAGCCACAAACAATATTTCCAAAAGGTGAACCGTTGATGACCTCCGATTCATCTCCAGAGGCTCATCACTCTCTCACACGTTTGGGAATGAATGAGGACTTCTTCTGGATAAAAACCAGGGTCCTCCTCAGAAGGGTCCTGTAAAACCAACCTAACCTGCTTCTAAATTCCAAAATAGACTTTAATGTAAGTGTTTTATGTAAAAATTAAAATTAAAAAATCTACAAAAATGTTTTAATTATGATATCTTATGAGGAGATGGACTCCTTCAGCTTTATGTAATTTTGCTGATTTGTGTTATTGTGGGGAGTCAGTCTATTCCTTGTGTTATTTTTGCTTATTTTCCTGTTTTTTTGTTTGATTGTTTTAGTGCTTGGTTCTTGGGAAAACTCCTGCTCGCATTGCGACTAGATAAATAAGCACATGTCTCCTGAGTGGGCTCAAACGGAGGAAAGTTCTGCAGTCCGATGAAACAAAACCTTCAGCTATTTGGCTGCAATGACTAGAAATATGCTTGGAGGAGAGACGATAAGGTCCTTAACCACAAGAACCGTAAACCTATTGTCAAACACGGTGGTGGTAGTATTATATTGTGGGACTGTTGTGCTACTATTGGAACTGGTGCTTTACACAAAGTAAATGGAATAATGAAGAAGGAGGATTGCCTCCAGATTCTTCTGGAAAACCTCAAATCATCAGGAAGAAGGTTGTACCTTGGATGCAGTTGGGTGTTCCAACAAGATAATGATCCCAAACACCGTAAAGAAATGGCTATATCAGTCTAGAATTTAGGTTTCAGACTGGTCTTTCCACAGTCCTGACTTAGACCTTACAGACTGTGTCAGAAAGCCAACAAATTTAGCTAAATGTACCAATTTTCTCAAAAGGAGCAGTCAAAGAGCTTGTGAATGGCTACCAAAGCACTTAGTTGAGAGTGGCTAAAGTACAACTAACCAAATATTAGAATTTGTTTATGAATATTTTCAACACAGCAGCTTTTGTCATATTTTTAGATAATTATATGAAAGAACCAAAATGTATCATTGTGTTTTTTATGACAAACTAATTCAATGATTCCATCCTAGAAAATTCTGAGTTATAGGAGTTAAATTTGATCCTCTGTGTTCCAAAAAAAAAAAACCTGTCAAATGATGTGGGTTGGCTTTTACACATTTGATCCTGTAATGCATTTCTACATTAAGGCATCCTATAGAAGGTAGCATTTTATGCAACTTAATACTTCTATTCCAGAGAATCTGGTAGGTTTTACGTGTTTTTGGCAGCTTTAGTTACTTCTAAGGTACAGATTTTACACAATTAATAATATTACACAGAGTTTAGGTTCAAATTCAAACTTTTGGACTTCTTACAAAAAGCAGTGTATACTCTGGTGACATTTCAGATGTCTATTAATTGCAAATGGCTCCATCAAATAATGACTTATTATTTTTTCCCCTCAACATTCTCACATGACTTTCATTTCAGTAACTGTTGATCCAATATCGCAATACAAATCATAAATTAGAGAAAAAGTTGAAAAACCAAGAACAGATTTGTGTTAGTTTTTTCTTCTTTCCTTTCACTAATCATGCAATGAGCCTTCAGATTTATCTTATGTCCTTGTATATAAAATAAAATATAAAGTGGCTCAAATTAGCTCCAACTGCAGCAGCTACAATAACTTGCTGCTGACACATTGATGCTTCACTGTTATCTAGTAATCTAGTGATGTCAAGTACATTAATACATCATAAGATCAAACCAGAACTTTTACTTAATACTTAAAATACATATATGAATAAAGGATCTGAATGTTTCTTCCACCTCTGCATAAAATCCATTAAAGCAATATTTCCGTGTTTTTAAACCTGGGTCCCATTCTTGTAATTGTTAATTGTGGTCATTCTACTGTGGGCCAAGTTAACCTTGCAGTCACTACCTCCTTTATAGAGATTAATTTAAATGCAAAATGGGGGGGGGGGGGGGGGGGGGGGGGGGGGAGTATATTGGGGCAATATGAAAGAAAGAATCTCTAACAAATCCACCTAAATTATCATTTAGATGACCAGTTCCATTCCGCCTTACTGGGCTTTTTTTTTTAAGCTAACAGTTATAGATTTCTGGCATGCAACTTTATTGTTTCCTTCACTGTTGCATTTATTCATTGTTTGTGTCCTCTAGTAGCTCCAGTAGAATCATTTCTGGCCACAGTAGAAGACAGATAAAATTCTCAAACACTACCTGCTCCTCACCAAACAGCAGACAGACACCTTGAGGGACTAGCTAGTGGATAAAGTGGATCATTTGACAGCTAAAGAGCCAGTTATTCCTTCAGGGGCTGGTGGAGGGCAACGTGGAGCCAAAGGAGAGTAAGTAATTGACTTATATTCTAAATGTGGTCAAGGACAGTACTCTGTGTGACTGCTGATGTTGCTCTGTTTCTGCTGGATGGTTTCTTTAATTTAGAAGGTGATGATATGACAATGTTGCAATCACAGCTCGTTTCTGCAATTATTGGGGATTATGTGTAAATGATTAACACAGAAAACTTGTCATCCAGTTTATAGAGCAGTCACAATTTAAAGTTTAAGTACACAACCATTTTTTTCAAGAATAAATGGTTGTATTACTCCTTCGGCAGTCACTAATTCAACATCTTGCTGCTAACATGGAACTCATGCACTTTGTTCATGCTTCTTGAGTTGTGATGGAAAACTGCTACAAGGTTAATGACCTTCAACTCAAACACATACCAGCTAAACCACAGCTGTGTTGTAGATATTTTTTAAATACAATAAAGGCAGCAGGGGATTCATTTTTCCTCGTGTTGTCGTGAGGAAAAAAAAACTGTTTTACACACGGACAGCTTTTCTTTCTCAACGGGGGTCCTGCTTTGACCTCAGTGAGTTCTGGTCATGGTCATATCAGCGGAAAGCTCTTGCTGCTCTCAAAGACCCTTTTCAATGTCACATGTCCAGGCTAACCAAACAGATCTAGAAAAAGTGTCTCTTCCTGTACCAAAAAAAAAAAAAAATTATATATATTTTCTTTACAGAGAAGACCCTCTACAGATTCCACAGTTTAATTATAAAGTGCACAGATCAGCCACAGCATTAAAACCACCTGTCGGGCCATGAACTGAGCTGCTCTGGAACTGTCCTGGAGGTTTTTGGCACTGGCACGTTGGCAGCAGGTCCTTTGCATCCTGTGGGTGGCTTGGGTGGGGCCCCTGAGAATCAGACTTGTTCGACCACATCCTGCAGATGCTCGATCAGACTGAGATCTGGGGAATTTGGAAGCCGGGCCAGCAGTTTAGGCTCTTTGCAGTGGTCCTGAGAGGTTTTTGTGGAGTGACAAGGCTCTGTGTGGTCCTGGGGGAGACTACTGGAGCCATGGAGGGACAGTGACATGGATGTGCTTGGTATGTTTCGAAGTAACATCTACATGAATGCTGGACTCAAGGTTTAACAGCAGAACAATGTAATCAGTTGATGGCTTTTAAGGTTGCTGTAATCAAGCCTTTACTTAAAAAGCCCACTCTAGATCCAGATGTTTTAGCCAACTATAGACCAATTTCCAACCTCCCATTTCTCTCTAAAATTCTGGAAAGAACAGTTGCAAATCAATTATGTGAACATTTGCAAAGGAATAGCTTGTTTGAAGAGTTTCAGTCAGGCTTCAGAGTGCATCATAGCACAGAAACAGCTCTGGTGAAAGTTACTAATGACCTTCTCATAGCGTCAGATAATGGACTGGTCTCTATACTTATTTTGCTGGACCTTAGTGCAGCATTCGATAGAATCGACCACAAACTTTTATTACAGTGACTAGAACATTGTATTGGCATTAAAGGGATAGCACTGGACTGGTTTAAATCCTACTTATCAGACAGGTTCCAGTTTGTGCATGTCAACAATGACTCTTCTGAGCATACTAGGGTTAATCATGGAGTTCCTCAGGGCTCTGTCTTAGGACCAATACTGTTCACATTATTCATGCTTCCTGTCAGGAGATTCTCCGCTCCCAACCTGTGGATCAGAATCAAAGAAGTGAGAGACAACACCGGTTCTGCTTTGTACAAAGGGCACCCTGCTCAGACAACGCTGTAGCAGAGACGCGCTGAAGCAGTTCCTTGTCCCTTTATTTATAAAGTTACATCAAGCACGTGTATGAGTGTGTGTGTGTGTTGCTCGTGAGTGTGTGTGCGTTGGAGTGTGTGCGTCATGGTCAATGCATGTATGTCATCGTGAAATAGTTCAGCACGTCATCATGAGATAGTAAGAACATTTTAGATAGTTCAGCACTTCGTGTACAACCTTGAAGAGAAGATAGTTCAGCACATTGTGTAAGAACATTTAGATAGTCACAAGAAAAACAAAATATGGGTCATAAGTCACAGTGGAAAATTGCTGAATAGGAGCTACTGAATAAGAGCCTACAGAGACAGGAAAAACATACTGAGTGTGACAACTATGTACATTATATACAGTTTTCTTCTAACATTCCCTCCTGTTTGTCATACTCTGTATAGTCGGAGTTATCAGAAAATCAGTATCTTATTTCTATTTTCTACTGACTCTTCATTGAGACTAAACAGTGTCTTCTTCTTTTTGATATTCAAAAGAAGGGTCGGGTTCTTGCGTGGACAGGGCTATATAAGTCTGTCGTACTTATATTGAAACCATTCTTGTAATCCCATTTTTACAGTTATAACATAGATAAGGATAGTTGGTTCGCTGTCCTGTTGTATCAGAATCATTGCATGGTTGTCTGAAAGTTCCATCCATTATATTACTACGTCTTATTAGCGCCCCTTGATGTCCTCCTAGTCCTCCGCCTCGTCCTCCAGAGGTGGGTGGCACAAACGCTGCTGTTAGTGCAATCAGGAGTGGGATGAGTCGAGCCATCGTGGGGGATCAGACACCTGCAGGTAGCACTCAGGGTGGAATTAATTCTTTCGAATTTACCACGTTGTTTTCTTCACTAGCCTGCAGTGCCAGGAACCCTCCTGTTACCCCCGATGTAGGGCCCTAGTGACCTCTACAGTCTGGTAGGCTGCCCTGCAGGAAGTTCTAGTCTATACTCACTGAGTGCTCCTTGTCTGCCTCCTTTACCAGTTTACAGTGGCTCAGATGAATCCAAGGTGGCCTCTCGGCGATTTTGGCTGCTGTGGGTGTGGTCAATAGCACCTGGTATGGGCCCTCCCACTTAGGTTGGCTCCACTTGGATCTTTGGATGATTTTCACCAGAATCCAGTCTCCAGGTCTTACTCTGTAATCAGAAGGTACAGATTCATCTGGAACATGATTAGTCTGTTGGATCTCTTTTGTTTGTAACATGTCACTCATCCAATCAGCTAAAGTGAGTTCCCTATCACTTTTTATCAAATCTGTGTTAAATGATGGCATTGGAAATGCCCTTCCATGTATTATCTCAAATGGTGTTAAACCTTTCTGTCCTTTAGTTATCCTCATCCACATTTTTACTAAGGACAAACAGTCTGGCCACGGCCTGCCTGTTTCTTCCATAGTTTTTCTAAGTCTTCGTTTTATTGTGCCGTTAGTTCTTTCTACTAAGCCAGCACTTTGTGGATGGTATGCACAGTGATGTTTTAAGTCGAATCCTAACTGTTGTGCTGCTAAATGGATAGTTTCATTCACAAAATGTGTCCCATTATCAGATCTAATCGTCCTGGGTATGCCATAGGTTGGGAAAAAGTGTGATACTAAGCATTTTGCTACTGTTCTAGCATCATTTCTTTTTGTGGGGTATATCTCAACCCATTTGGAGAATGCATCTATAATTACTAGAGCATATTTTACTCCTTGTGTCTCATTTAGTTCTATGAAGTCCATATGAATAGTGTGAAAAGGGTGTGGCGGTGTTGGAAACTGTCCTCTCTTTGGTCTCACTTGTCCCTGTGCATTATGTTTCTGACATATGATGCATTTCTGGACATGCATTTTTGCTGAAGTTTCAAAATTTATAGTGTAGTATGATCTATTGACTAATGTAACCATCTTTCTTTTGGCGTTACGCTGTTCATTATAGTGTGTGGGTTAGCCACACGTGGTGGTATGTGAGACACTATCTCATTTACTGCACGTAGGTCCTGCACCATAGGCCATTGTCCTGTGCTTGCCTTTTTAACAGGAAATATAGGTGTAACGCATTCCACTTCTTTTGTCTTCTTTTAATATGCCAGCCTCCACCATGCTGGTAACTACTGGCTGTATGCCCTTTTCAGCTTCTTCGGATATTGGATATTGTGATAATCTAGGCCTTCTGGTGGTTGTTGTTTCTACTTTTATTGGTTCAACATTTTTTATTAATCCTACATCTGTGGCACCTTTGGACCATAAAGCTTCTGGTAATGATCTTAATATCTCTTCCCCTACTGATGATAGGGTGCAAAGGTTCTTGGTCTCTCAGTCTGGCGAGTCTAGGTGTGTGGCTGGTTTGATGTGTACTCTCCAGCCGACAGTGTGTCTTTTTATGCCAGAATATTTTCCTATAGACCATCCATCAGGCCCTGCTGGACCAAATGTGTCCTTTTGTGCTCTCATTAGTACTGAGTCTAACTGTCTCCATTCCATATGTGGTGTCTTTGACAGTGACACGTGAGGAATTTTCATCCTGAATCTTTTCATCTGGTCGGGGCTGAGTACAACCCCTGCTACTGAATTTCCTTCCGGTGTCACGTAAATGTGCGTTATCTGCATGCCTGTTTCCTTTATTTTGTGGACCCATCCATCATAGTTGGTGTCTGGGCCTGGGTCTGGTTTGTACCACAATGTACAATGTAGCTCGCTTTTATCTTGGAATTGTATGTCTGATGTATCTGAAAGGCCTGTTTTCAGGACATTTAGGATGTCTTCAGGGCCTTCTTTCCCTATTAGATCCAGAGTCCAATAGTAATGGGGCATGCCAGATCCTTGTGTTACATACACCTCAGGCATCACTTCAGCTGTCATTCCGCCATTTGCGGTAGGAATAATGCCTATGTTAAGTGCTGTTAACACATCTCTTCCCACAAGGTTTACTGGACATGTCCTATCTACCAGAATTGGTAATTTGGCTGTTTTTCCTGATGCTAAATCCCTTATTACAGGTTTAGTCATTCTGTTTTCTCTCACATGTCCTGTAGCTGATTTCACCCAAACTGTTTTATTTGACATTTGTGTTCCTGGAGGCGGGTGTCTGACTACAGTGGTACATGCTCCAGAATCACATAAACATTCATATGTTTTACCATTTAGTTCCATGGTTCTCATTGGAACTTGTTTATCTTGTTGGTGTGAGAGTAGGATTTCTAAGTCCATATGCAAAATTGGTGCATTAGGCTGCACTTGTGGTCTTATCACTTCTCCTGTTTCTACCATGGTTTCTACTTCTGACTCAGAGCTGCTTTCTGAGGGAGTGATAGTTATCTCCCCTGTAGCCTCCTCTGCCTCGCCCCCTCCCTCTCCCTCGGCCTCTGCCTCGGGAGTGAAAACCTCCGCGGGGGTGAGAGTAGGCAACAGTTACTGTTTCTGCAGCGTAAGTTGTCTTTTTCTGTTTCAGAGCCTTTTGTCCATGGTTAGCAAAATTTACTGCTTCTTGGACAGTTCCTGTATCTTGGTGCACCCAATGTTTGTTCACAAAACGCCTTATGGGTTCTTCTAGGCCGGCAATAAACACTCTTTTTTAATTGTTGTTGGTATGCACTGTTGTTATCATTATCTGGTGGAATGCCAGAATTTGCTCTGAAAACCTTTTCCAATCTGTGTCTGTAGTCAGTAGGTTTTTCGTCTGGGTCTTGCATGCATTCAGCTATTTTGGTATAGTCTGCTCTCCCTCTGAATTCTGCACGAGCTCTGACAAATACCTGGTCTAAACCTTGGGTCAAGTCAGCATGGTCTGGTGGTATTGGGTCATTGTCAATCCGTGGATTTTGATCATCACCTCCATATCTATGCCCATATCGTGGATTAGCTACTTCCACCATGGGTAATTGATTTTCTGGAGTCGGTCCACAGCAGTCACATTCACTCTCCTCACCTTCACTATCCTCTGTGGTGTCACTTGGCATATCATCTGCAGCACCTCCTCTAAAATGCTGATCATGTTTTGCTAATGCTTTCTTAGGATATATGCTTTTCCCTTTAGTTTTTCTGTCAGGCTGAACCCTTCGTGAGAGTCTGTCCTGATGTTTTCTCCGTTTGCCAGTTAATAGAGACTCTGGAGGCACGACAATCTGACCTCTTTTAGTCGCCATAGGTGGAGTACCTGCATAATCAGCTTGTTTCCTAGGTTTCTCTTGTGATTTTTTTCTGCCTCTCTAGTTTGGGTTTTGGAGTGACTGGTTTATCTTCTCTTCCCATACTAGTTTCTTCTTCTTCTTCAACTAGGTTCACAGTTTTGTGTGTTTCTATTGCCTTCTGCCTTTCTTCCTGTTTTTTCTTTCTTCTCACATCCCTTAACTTGCTCTGTTTTAACCAACAATCCAATAATTTGTACTCTTCTTTTCTGTTTTTTTTCTTCTCCCTTTTGGTTTGCATAATTTCCAATTTGAATTGTGTCTGTAGATTTAAAATCTGTGGTGTGTTTAGTTTTCCGTCAAATCCGTATTTCTTTCTCCATTTTCCCTCAGCTATCTTTCCTGCGCCTTCTTTGTAGGCTTCCATATGTCTCGCATCGCCTTGATACTTATTTATTTCTTTCTTTCTCTGCTCCTCCGTTTTGCACTTACTTTGGCTCTTTCCCATTTTACCTTCTTAATCTGTCGTTTACTTCTAGGGTGAATATAATTTCGTCAAGGGCGTCCTCGTCAACTATCTGACGAGTTCTATCAATTCTGTTAGGGTATATTGTGGTTAGGAATATTATATTGAGGTTGGGATTCTCTTGTAATTCAGTAATTGGTTCCCAATCTGTATTTTCTACTTTACAGTATTTTATTAAAATTATTCTTTCATCCTCTACCCACTTAGTGATCAACAATATCATTTACTACGTTATTTCTGGAAGAAATTCTCTTGCATGAGGTCTTGAGGGGGACACTATCACATGCTTCTACACCACCTAATATGGTGCGGTGATAGTTTTATGGGCGTAGCCGACCCTTTTCCTCTCGATCACCAGTACATCTTTCTCCTCAGAATAAAATAAAAACCTTAGAGAACTGTTAGGATTTCTGAATCCTTTCAAAGAACTAGTTCTCTCATTCACACACAATCACATTCATGCAATTTGTTAACTAATTTGCCAGACTCCTGGCTGCTAGACTCCTAGCTTTAGAGGATCCACCTCAGACGTCTTTTAGATTTCTCAGGCGGAAATCTTAAGCCCTGCCAGACTCCTGGCTTTTGAGTCACTCGACTCTGCGCGCTAGTATTTGTCCTTACTGGGTGAAAATACTAAAACCACTCGCTAGACCCCTAGCTTTTGCTTAAGCTCTGCCAGACTCCTGGCTTTTGAGTCACTCGACTCAGCGTGCACGCCTTTATGTGTTCTCTACTCACTCTCAATTCGATCCGTTGTTCGGATGGGGATCTGAACTCCGCCGGCGAGTATCAGTTATAACCCTGGCCCAGACACGAATTCACGTCCTGGGACTTTCTCAGTCTCTTACGAGGCTAGCTGTCGACAGGCTTCAGGTCGATCACTCAGTGGCTAGAATCCAGATCTCCCATCCGGCTCGAAGGACCAGGGAAATGTCAGGAGATTCTCCGCTCCCAACCTGTGGATCAGAATCAAAGAAGTGAGAGACAACACCGGTTCTGCTTTGTACAAAGGGCACCCTGCTCAGACAACGCTGTAGCAGAGACGCGCTGAAGCAGTTCCTTGTCCCTTTATTTATAAAGTTACATCAAGCACGTGTATTAGTGTGTGTGTGTGTGTGTTGCTCGTGAGTGTGTGTGCGTTGGAGTGTGTGCGTCATGGTCAATGCATGTATGTCATCGTGAAATAGTTCAGCACGTCATCATGAGATAGTGTCCTGCCCTCGCACTAAGCTAGGCAGGCAGATAACCGTCACCTCAAAAATCACACCGTTGTTCCTTTTGTCGCCTGTTTATTTGCAGGATGCATGGCATGAATTTTGATGAATGAGTGAATGAATGGTAAAACTGTAAACAAGAAACAGAATATTGTGTATAAGCTGATATGTAAAGAATGAATCCCTACTACTATACACAGCAGAGCACATCTAAAACAGGCTAACGGGCTAACAGGCTAGCGCTAGCGAACGGCTAACTAGCGTCGGTGCTAACGTCTCATGAAACACATTTTGTATAAATTACTGGCATGAAATATCTCAAACAAATCGTAGCAGTTAGTACTATGCTTACATTTGCAAAATATATCATTTCAGCAACTTACAGGCTGTGCTGGCTTAAAACCCAGGGTGGCAGGTACAAGAGAATCTTAGCCGTTGAATGTTGTCTATCTGTTAGACAGGAAGTGGTCGGCAGCATCAGTTCCGGTGTCCCACCAAAATAAACGGACAGTGCCGAACCATCACAACGAAACAAATAGTCTCTATGAACAAATTTAACACACACAAAAAAAATATATATAAGTGGCTCTTATGGAGCCAGAACACTCCCCGCCTGACATCAGTAAGATGTCAATAACTAAATCGGTTGCACACCATCTGATACGAGGAGAACAACATCTGTAACTGGTCGGAAGTAAACTTTAGCATTACCATCTTTTACTACTTTGACCTCTACTTTTCTAACAAGTCCGTCTCTGCTAGAATGAACCTTTGCAATCACTCCCATTGGCCATTGGTTTCTCTTCACAAGAGGATCCTTCAGCAGGACCACATCCCCCTGCTGCAGGTTGGGTCTGGTGAAATGCCATTTGTGACGGTATTGCAGCGTTGACAGGTACTCCTTCCGCCAACGATGCCAGAAGGAGTTGGCCAAACTTTGGACTCTTCTCCACTGCTGTCTGTAGAGGTCCTTCTCCTCAAAGTCGCCCTGGGGTGCAGAAGCTGCTCCAATCTTCTGTGTGAGGAGTGTGGCTGGAGTGAGGATGAATGGGAAGTCCAGATCACTCGACACTGGAACCAGTGGTCGTGCGTTGATGATGGCGGCTACCTCTGCCAAGAAGGTGGTCAGGACGTCATGCGTGAGGTGCCTGGAACCAAGTTGAGCTAGCTGGGAGTCTAGGATCCTACGTGCCACCCCTATCATCCGCTCCCAACTACCCCCCATGTGTGACGAGTGCGGAGGATTAAAAACCCAAGTGCATCCACTATCGTTTAGGAATGACTTAACCTTGGGGTCATCAGGAATGTTGTTGTCAAAACCTAGCTCTCTACAGGCCCCTGTAAAATTGGTCCCACAGTCCGATCTCAACTGCTTTGCGGGTCCCCTAACGGAGAAGAACCTGCGGAGTGCATTGATAAAGCTAGACGTGTCCATAGACTCTATGACCTCTAAATGAACCGCCCTTGTACTCATGCAGGTGAACATCACTGCCCATCGTTTGCTGCTAGCAAGCCCACCCCGAGTGCGACGAGAGGTAACAGACCATGGTCCAAACACGTCAGTGCCTACGTAAGAGAATGGTGGTTCAGTACTAAGGCGCTCTGTAGGAAGGTCTGCCATTTTCTGAGACTGTGTGACACCCCTTAGCTTGCGACAAATTACACACAAGTAAATGAGACTGCTGATCTGGCGTTTACCACCTAAGACCCAGTAACCCGCTGCCCTTAAAGCTCCCTCTGTAAGGTGACGCCCTTGGTGTTTAACCTTTTCATGGTAATGGCGGATTAACAGGTTAGTTACATGGTGTTTGTGTGGCATTATCAAAGGGTGTTTCTCTGCAGTGTCAAGGTTAGAGTGAAGGAGGCGTCCACCAACCCTGAGAAGGCCTGACATGTCAATGTAAAGAGAAAGCTTTGCGAGGGGGCTAGTTTTTGAAATGTCGTTTCTTGTCTCAATCTGTTTGAACTCCTCTGAGAAGCTTTCTTGTTGGACTGCTTTTATGATAGTCTCTGTTGCTCGCTCGAAGTCTGAGGTGGTGAGCTTGTGACACATATGCCATCCCTCACATTGTCCACCTGATTGCTTTTGCTTAAAGGTCCAAGCAATGTGTGCCAAACGGGCAACGGCTCTGGTAAGTGACTGCCAGCTGGAGAAAGACTCTAAATTTGCAGCCTTTAAACAGGGGTGTGATGTTTGGACAGCAGCAGTGAGCAATGGACGAACCTCAATGTCAGCATCTGGGTTTTGAAGATGGAACATATCATGTGAGTTGCTCCCTGTGGACTTTAAGAGAAACTCTGGCCCCTTCAACCATGTGCTGGATAACAGTTTTTCAGCGGGTAGAGATCTGGACCCGTGGTCGGCCGGATTGCACTCCGAGGGAACATAGCTCCACTGGGTTGGTTTTGTTGCTCGTCGGATGCGATGTACGCGGTTGTGTACAAAAACATGAAATCTCCTTGACTCATTGTAAATGTAGCCAAGAACGACTCTGCTGTCCGAGAAGAAACGTATGTCACTGATCTGAATGTCCATTTCATCTCTGATTAGCTCTCCAACTTCCACCGCTAACACTGCTGCACACAGCTCAAGCCTGGGAATGGTAAGATCGGGCTTAGGGGCAAGTTTGGCTTTTCCAAATATGAATGCAAGCTCGGTCTCACCATCTTTGTTTGTTGCCTTTAAGTAAGCCACAGCCGCGACTGCTTGGGTTGATGCATCACAGAAGATGCAGATTTCTCTGTGCACTGCATTTACGAAAGAGAAGGAGCAGTACTGTCTTGGGATGTGAGTTTGCTCAAGTTGCTTGAGAGCATTTCTCCATTCTGACCATTCTTTGAACATGCCTTCTGGAAGAGTTTCATCCCACCCACAAGTCTCTTTGGTTAGTTCCCGTAACAGTGCCCTCCCCTGGATGCTTACTGGCACTGCAAACCCCAGCGGGTCAAAAAGACTGTTGATCGTGGACAGAACACCTCTTTTTGTGTAAGGCTTTTCAGTTTGGGAGACTCTGAATGTGAAAGTGTCCCTTTCAATGTCCCAGCTTACGCCTAAACTCCTCTGCATCGGAGGGAATTCGGTGTTAAAATCTATGTCCTTGAGCTCACTTGCTAAGTCTTCAGTGGGAAATGCTTTCATGACGTTTGGGCTGTTTGAGGCTATTTTATGGAGCCTCAAGTTGGATGTAGCAAGCAGTTCCTGTGTCTCTTTGAGGAGTTCAACCGCCTGGGATTCAGTGGGAACAGATTTTAGTCCGTCGTCAACGTAGAAGTGTCTTTGAACAAACTGCTTGGCTTCAGGAGAGTGCTGTGGACCTGACTGGTGTGCTGCATTTCTCAGACCAAAAATTGCAACGGCCGGGGATGGGCTATTGCCAAACACATGCACTTTCATTCTGTACTCAACAATTGGCTCTCTTGGGTCATTGCTGCGGTACCAAAGAAACCGGAGGAAGTTCCTGTGGTCCTCTCGCACATGAAAACAATGGAACATTTGTTGTATGTCCGCTGTAACAGCCACTGCTTCTTCTCTGAAACGGAGAAGCACTCCAACAAGGCTGTTGTTCATGTTTGGGCCTGTGAGCAGCACGTCGTTTAAGGACACCCCCTGAAACTTAGCACTCGAGTCAAACACCACCCTGATGTTGCTTGGCTTTTGCGGGTGATAAACACCAAAGAAGGGAAGGTACCAGCATTCTTCTTCATCCCCAAGAGCAGGTGCTGGCTCTGCATGTTCTTTGTCAAACAACCCCTGCATAAAGTCCATAAAATGTCTCTCCATTTCAGGACGTTTCTTTAGTGTGCGGCGGAGTGACTCTAAGCGGCTGAGTGCTAGACTTCTGTTGTTTGGGAGGCGGGTTCTTGGTGTGCGGAAAGGAAGTGGAGCTATCCAGCTGTTTGCGTTGTCTTGGTAAAAGTCTCTTTCCATAATCTGCAGAAAGGCTTGGTTCTCATAAGAAAGTGCAAGCTTTTCATCCTTCTCACTTTGCTGAAATATGTGTTCCCCTATTTGACATGAACTCTGAGTGTCCCAGAGCTTGTTGTGTGACTGGTTCTGCTGTTTGACATGGAAACTGTTCTGGCAAGGTGGTAGGAGACTTGGACGCCCATTCTCAAGAACACTGGTTCTGTGTGAGCCCACAACAGCTGGCTTATGAGCACCCCTTAGACATACATCCCCTATAATAACCCACCCAAGTGCAAGTCTCTGGGCAAACGGGGCATTAGCTGGGCCATTGACTCCTTTATGCACTTTGTGCACTTGGATTATGTCTCGGCCTAACAGCAACATAATATCAACCTCAGGGTCAAGTGGTTGAATTTGGCCTGCCAGACGTTTGAGGTGCGGATGGGCTAGAGCGACCTCTGGTGTTGGTATTTCGGCCCTGTTATCTGGGAGTGAGTCACACTCAAGCAGGGAGGGAAGAGGAGAGCTAAACTGGCCATCAACTGACTGTATAATGAGGTTCTCAGCTATGCGACCATTTGTCATGGAAACCCCAGTACATGTCTTCAGTGTGTATGGCGCTAGATTGCTCATCGGAATGTCAAACATGTCGAAAAGGCTTGACTTGGCTAATGACCTATTGCTCTGGTCATCTATGATAGCGTAAACCTTGACTTTCCTGTCTGGATGCCCCTGTAGATAGATGTAGGTCTGACATATTTTTGAGCAGGAGCGCCCACCAATTAGGTCCCCACACACTTTAGTGCATGCTGAGCTGGTCTCTAAATTGTCTGGATTACTCTCCTCGCCGTACTCCTCCCCATGCTCCCCGCCGTGGTCTGGAGTAGTATTTTGAGCCCTTGTATTTTGTGTCCATGGAGCAGGCCCTGCATGCAGTGCAGCAATATGTTTGTTGCTGTTGCACTCTGAGCATTTGATTTCTGCTTTACAGTCTTTAGCTTGGTGAGTGGAGGAATCACAGCACCTAAAGCAAATGTTGTGTTCTCTGAGATATGCTTTGCGCTCATCTAATGTCTTTCCTCTAAAACCCCTACACTTTTTTAGTGAGTGCGGTTTCTTATGAATTGGACACTGCTTGTTTGTGAACTCACTTACATTAACTGTGTTTGTTTTGTGAGTCTTGTTTACCTCTGTTTTATGGACAGCAACAGGGGGTCTGGACTTGGATCTTATGTAGTGGTTGTCATGAGTTGCTGGAGTGGACATGGGAGCTGAGGTGGCTGTCTTAAAGCTGGGATCATTTCTCATTCTAGCTTCATCTTGTATGAAGCGACAGAAGAATGAAAATGGAGGGAAACTCACTTTGTGTCTTTGCTTGTATTTTGTTCCCTCTGACATCCACCTGTCTTGAAGATTTATTGACAACTTATCAACAACTGGAGCAATGCCACGTGAGGTATCCAAATGCACTAGCCCGGGTAAAGAGCCATCAGATTTGGCTGCGTCAATTTCAGACAGTAGGTCAGCAAGCTCTCTGAGTTTTGGGGGTTCTTTGTTTGAAACTCTGGGAAAGCGTTCGAGTCTGTCAAGGAGAGACTTCTCAATAACCTCTGGAGTGCCATAACATTCTTGTAGCCGTGTCCAGACTTGTTGAAGGCCCTCCGCTGGATTGTTAAGATGGACGGAGCGTATGCGTTTGGCATGTTTGGATGACTCTTCACCAAGCCACCGAGTGAGCAAATCTAATTCTTCACTAGGCTTTAAGCTTAACCCCTCTATAGCATTATAAAGGGAAGCTCGCCATGCCCAGTAGTCCTCTGCCCTGTCTGTAAACTTTGTTAAACCATTTGCGACTAAATCTCTTTTGGCTAGAAATTTAGCAACACTTGCAAAGTCACTGTTCCCATTGTCATGTTGCATTGGCTGGAAGGGCGGACTGAAAGGGGAAAGGTAGCTCTTACATTGGTGTGGGGAACTCACATACTCACATTGGTGCTGGGTGGTGGCAGCTGGCAATATGGGGCAACCAGACTCATCTTTAATGTTGTGTTGATTTGTTTGTGGGACACAATCTGGTGAAGCAGCTGGATTAGGAACTGGGCTTATGGCACATTGTTTTATGGGTGTGAAGTGTTTAGCGTCTGGTAAGTCTTCACCGTGATGGTCTGGTGAATATCTGAGATAGCTTTGTAGTCCATATGAATGTGTTGAAGCTGGAAGCTGGTTTAGCATATGAGAGGTCAGTTTGGGCTGTATTTTATCTTGACCTTGCCTTGATTCCCCATGTTGTTTTTCTGATGCATGTGTTGACAGCGTTTCCCGGTTCACCTCCTCTGCTATTGCTGCTTCAAACACACTGGCTTCAGCGAAAGCGGCCTCTGCTTCCTTTTCTTCTTTTAGCACTTCTAATGTGGCACTTAGTTCCGCTTGTCTCATTTTAATTTCTATCTCCCGTCGTGCAAACTCAGCTCTGGTGCGTGCTGCTTCAGCTTTTGCTCGTGCTCCAACTGCTGCTTCGGTGAGTGAGCTGCGGGATCTGGATGATGAGCTGGAGCAGGTAGACCGGACCTCGAGGTGCTCCTCCTCCGCTGGCAGCATCGTTGCTTCTGGGTCTGAAGCCTGGAAGGCTGAGCGCTGTACCTCCTGGTGTAGCCGTTTCACTAGCCTTTTTACTGTCCTGCCCTCGCACTAAGCTAGGTAGGCAGATAACCGTCACCTCAAAAATCACACCGTTGTTCCTTTTGTCGCCTGTTTATTTGCAGGATGCATGGCATGAATTTTGATGAATGAGTGAATGAATGGTAAAACTGTAAACAAGAAACAGAATATTGTGTATAAGCTGATATGTAAAGAATGAATCCCTACTACTATACACAGCAGAGCACATCTAAAACAGGCTAACGGGCTAACAGGCTAGCGCTAGCGAACGGCTAACTAGCGTCGGTGCTAACGTCTCATGAAACACATTTTGTATAAATTACTGGCATGAAATATCTCAAACAAATCGTAGCAGTTAGTACTATGCTTACATTTGCAAAATATATCATTTCAGCAACTTACAGGCTGTGCTGGCTTAAAACCCAGGGTGGCAGGTACAAGAGAATCTTAGCCGTTGAATGTTGTCTATCTGTTAGACAGGAAGTGGTCGGCAGCATCAGTTCCGGTGTCCCACCAAAATAAACGGACAGTGCCGAACCATCACAACGAAACAAATAGTCTCTATGAACAAATTTAACACACACAAAAAATATATATATATAAGTGGCTCTTATGGAGCCAGAACAGATAGTAAGAACATTTTAGATAGTTCAGCACTTCGTGTACAACCTTGAAGATAGTTCAGCACATCGTGTAAGAACATTTAGATAGTCACAAGAAAAACAAAATATAGGTCATAAGTCACAGTGGAAAATTGCTGAATAGGAGCTACTGAATAAGAGCCTACAGAGACAGGAAAAACATACTGAGTGTGACAACTATGTACATTATATACAGTTTTCTTCTAACACTTCCTTTAGGCAATATTATTAGGAAGCACAGTATTAATTTCCATTGTTACGCTGACGACACTCAATTGTATTTATCTATGAAGCCAAATGAAACTAATCAGCTAGCCAGACTGCAAGACTGTCTTAAGGACATAAAGACCTGGATGACCTATAATTTCTTACTACTAAATTCAGACAAGACTGAAGTCATTGTATTTGGCCCCAAACATCTTAAAAAATTGCTTTCAAAGCATATGGTTACTCTGGATGGCATTACATTGGCCTCCAGTACTACTGTGAGGAACCTCGGCGTTATCTTTGACCAGGACATGTCCTTTAACTCACACATAAAATAAATCTGTAGGACTTCCTTTTTCCACCTGAGAAATATTGTGAAAATCAGCAGAAAAACTAGTCCATGCATTTGTTACTTCTAGGCTTGACTACTGTAATTCCTTATTATCAGGTTGTCCCAAAAGCTCTCTGAAACATCTACAGCTGATCCAAAATGCTGCAGCCAGAGTACTGACGGGAGTTAGCAAGAGAGATCATATTTCTCCTATACTGGTTTCTCTTCATTGGCTTCCTGTTAAATCTAGAATATAATTGAAAATCCTTCTTCTGACATATAAAGCTCTTAACAACCAATCTCCATCATATCTTAAAGACCTGATAGTACCATATTATCCTAGCAGAACTCTTTGCTCTCAGACTGCAGGCTTACTTGTTGTTCCTAGAATCTCTAAAAGTAGAATGGGAGGCAGAGCCTTCAGTTATCAGGCGCCTCTCCTGTGGAACCAGCTCCCAGTTTGGGTTCGGGAGGCGGACACCCTCTCTATTTTTAAGACCAGGCTTAAAACCTTCCTTTTTGACAAAGCTTATAGTTAGGGCTGATTGGGGGACCCTGACAGGGTGAGCTGGTGTTTTCATTTGCACAACTGACTTCCCCTCTTGATGTCCCTTTAGTCTGCCCCTAGTTATGCTGCTATAGGCCTAGGCTGCTGGGGAACCTCTCTTGATGCACTGAGCCCTTCTCTAACTACCTATGTATTTACTATATATACCATTATTGCATTACACTCACTCTGTTTCTTTCTGTTTCCTTTCTCCAAGTGTCCCTGGTCCCAGAGCTGGATGCTTCAGATGTGTGGTTGTTCTCCCACCTCCAGCTGCCCATTTCCACCGATCTACTCTGCATTGCCCTTACTATACTTGATTTGCTCATCTACATACTTTTGAATTTACCACCAGCTATATATGTATATATATTTAATGCCAGAGCCGTACACCATAGCAGTAAACTATAATTAGTTTCCATGTTAGTTATACTTTGCATGTATCATCTGTCTTATCATGCATGTATTATACTTTGTGTTTTATGGTCCTTGTGTCCCCCCCCCCCCACCTCTCTAGCTCTATCCCTCTACCTCTATCCCTCTACCTCCACCTCTAACCCTCTACCTGTAACCCTCTACCTCTATCCCTCTACCCCTCTACCTGTAACCCTCTACCTCTATCCCTCTACCCCTCCACCTCTCTACCTCTTCTGTCCCTCTCAACCCGCCTGGCCAGCAGGCAGATGGGTCCCCCCACATTAGAGCTGGGTTCTGCTCAAGGTTTTTTTCCCTGTTAAAAGGGTGTTTTCCTTGCCACTGTCGCCTTTTGGCTTGCTCTGGGGGTCAGGCATATGGGTTCTGTAAAGCGTCTCGAGACAATTTGACTGTAATTGGCGCTATATAAATAAAATTGAATTGAATTGAATTGAATCAGTTTTATAGTCTTGACCTGTCAATGGTTTTAATGTTGTACCTGCTTCGTGTGTCTATTCATATTAAATTTCCAAAAAAGTTTCCAATTATCAGACTTTTCACAGCTAAAAAAAATGGTAACAAGAACAGAAAACTGTGCGATGAGCACAGTTCACCTGGACCTCAGAGAGGACAATATGTTCCTTCTATTCCATGAAGAAAATTGAATTGAACAGACAGCTCCAGTAGGTCATTGCCTGTGTCCAGAGAACCAGTAGTTACATTTGTTTGCTGTGGCTGTTTAGTTGCGTATTTACTGGCTTTCACAGGAGATTCTGAAAAACTGCGGCCATTGAAGCTGGTAGGCTCACCATCACTTCACCCAAACTCAACAAGTTTTCTTTAAGGCTTCGGAGCGGAGGTGATGTGATCTCAGCTCTGTGTATCTTTGACTCAACAAACAGAAATGGATCTATTCTCTTGGTTAAAGAAACATGTCACAGCAGCTGACGTGTTGTGTAAAAACTGTCTGCCAGTTTATGACCACTTTTGTGCTTTTTGTGAATGTCACAAAGCTTGGTGGAGCAGAAACTTGGACTATTCCTCCTGGGTAAAATAGTTGTTAATGAAAGGTCAGTATGCAAAACATTGCCAAATTATCTGCATGGATAATTAGGGTCTGAGCACCAACGGTGCGAAGACCCTATTGTAATGCAAGGAATTATTTTTTTTATTACACTTTCTTTTTAGGAGGGGAGAAACGCACTTTTGGCGGCCTTAACGTACTTGAAAATGCGTGCAATTTTGCACACACATCAGGATTAGCAAAAAATTTGATATTTTATGGAACTTGCACGTGTGTTTGCCAAAATGGCTCCATAGTGCCCCCTACAAAATTGCAAACTGTGGCTACTAACCCAAGTCACAAGGCGTTTCATCTACAGCTACAAAATGTTATAGGCATATGCAGCACATCAGGACGCAAAAAAAAGTACATTACGGCCATACTGTAAACCAAACAGGAAGTCGGCCATTTTGAATTAGCTGTGAAATTTGTTGAGATGAACTCCTTCTAGGGGGTAAATCTGAGAGACTCGTCGTCACTTCCGCTTCAGCCCCGGAGTTGGGACATTCCCTTTCCAGTTACATTTGGATTTGTAAAAGTGTTTTCGGACTTGTAAAAGTGTTTTTGGACTTGTAAAAGTGTTTTGTCACTTGTAAATTTGTCTTGGAGGTTGTAAAAGTGTTTTGCATTATGTAAATTTGGAATTTGGATTTGTAAAAGTGTTTTTAGACTTGTAAAAGTGTTTTGTCGCTTGTAAATTTGTCTTGGAGGTTGTAAAAGTGTTTTGCATTATGTAAATTTGGTTTGCACCTCTCGGCCACCGTAACAGAGGGCCCACTTTGCAACCTACCGACCCAAATGATCTACTGCAAACATCCCTATGACAGACACTGCTGGGTCCAGGGTCTAGAACTATTCAGTTTGCAGAACTAAATTCGAAGATCTCTATTCACCCTAGCAACTTTAACAAAAGACTATATGTGCACAGTGCAGTTTTGTAGTTCAGGCAAATGCAGGCCAAGCAGAGCCTGATGGCTTTTAGTATCATTAAGGGCTGCTGACGATGAACAAAGACAGATCAGTCAGTTGGTCGGTAAGTAGGTAGGGACAGACAGACCGATAGATAGGCTGTAAGCAAAAGCATACAATGAAATTAAAAGTGAAACTCCATACGGTACCGCAACAAAACACACACACACAGCACTGATGGAAACATCCTAAACATAAAAACATCATAAGAACATAAAAGCATCCCAAAACAAATGTATCAAAGATGAAAATAGTGCATCTAGGCGGGCTAGCTGACTAAAAACAGATTATTGCACAGTTAATGTGAAAGGGAATTTAAAGGGCAAATTGCTGTGCGGGGAAGAAACTGGTACTAAATCGGGATGTGCATGTTTTTTGGGACATGGAACGTCTGCCTGATGATAACAGTTTAAACAGGGTGTGTGGAGTCTTTGGTGATGTGTAGCTCTGCGGTGATAGTGTGAGCTGGCAATGTCATCTAGGGAGGGCGGGGTGCGGCCAGTGATTTTTTGCACAGTCTTGATGTTGGAGGGTTTTTTGTCTGAGGCTGAGCACCCAGCAAATAACACTGTGATGCCATCGGTCAGGATGTTTTCAATAGCAGCTCAATAAAAGTCCAGCAGCAGTTCACTATTTAAGTTGTTTTTCTGAAGTATCCTCAGGAAGTGCAAATGCTGCTGTGCCTTTTTACCAATGTATGTCAGTATTGTTCAGTTATGATCAGGTATGGTTTACTGATTTAAGATGGCATCCCCTAAATGTGAACATCAGTGGTAAATGGAAAAAAAAGAGTGCAGTGCAAACAAAGCGCCCCGTGGCACTTAAGCAGCCTCTGTGAACAATTCAGACAATAAACACCATAGGGGTTTTATAGCACCATACTCTGCTATCGATTTCACAGGTTTTAAAAACATGTTGAAAGTAACTGAGCCTCGTTAAGAAAGTTCCTTCTTGTCTACATTTCAGAGACTCAGTATCCCAGTACAAGCAAACACAAGCTACAGCTGTTCACAACTTATTAACTTCAACATCTGCTGTCAGATGCAGTACAGTACAGTTCAAGCGTAGTTAATTTTCTAAATGATGCACCTTAATGGATATTTATGTTATTAATTTAATTATTTGGGAGAATACACAGAAAACACAGCCATGGTCTGTTTGGTAAACTAGTGCTTAATCAAAAACTAAAATAAAAGGTAGTTTAATGTTTTCTACATCGTGTTTTGACTGTAACATCAAGCCAACGTATGTATTGAACCGTGACTTCTGTTTACCTTTACACCCTTTCTTACTGTTTGTCTTTGCCTTTCTCTGCGTCTCCCAACCTCAAGTTTAGTCGTACTAACTCATCTAAACATGGCAAGCAGGACAACATAAACTGCTCCTTGAAATATTGTGAGTGCATAATTGTAAATGAGTTGCTTTTACTAACAGTAATTCCTTTCACTCACAGCTCAGAGCCAAATCTAGATTTTGTTTGCAACACAACATTGATTCACATACAGAGATGCACTTATCATTCACAAATCGATTCCCAACAGTTTCACTTCTTGCCCTGTCAATTCCCTTGATTGGCTGAGACACAGGCTGAGGCTGGATTTAAGTCCCAGTGTTGAATTTCACTGTATTAGTCATAGTAAAGATCTAAATTTGTTATAACTTTGATTCTAATCGTATCAGTTAAAGGTTTGGTGTCAGGGAAAGAAGAACAAAGAAAGCTGAAACACTATAATTTGTCTGATTGCTTCTTATTCTCGTGTCACTTTTAGCTTGTCAGCTCCATTTGTTCCACAAAGTACCTCAGACAAAAAAGTGCACTGCACATTCACAGGCTTACATTTACATTCTATACACTCTTTAATCACAACCTGTTCAGAAGTGACAGTCTTTTATTATAATGACGCAAAGATGCACACAAAACATATACATTCTTTCTTTTGAATTTTTTGGCAAGACATCCCCCCTCAAGCATGAAGTGCTAGTCACACACTTATATAGTGCTGGTACTCAAATGCAATGATGATGTTCAACTTGGAGGCTTTTTGTTGAGCAAATTACTACGATATTTATTTTTTAGATGATGGAGAGCCTGAGGTTGCCAGTAACACACAATTTAATAGAGCCAATTACCATGTCTTTGCAGAGCTAATGGCTTGTCAGTGGAGGTGAAATCTCATACTTCCAGACCAGAAACTTCTTTTATGGGGGAATAAGATGCAATTTCATTTACATGCCATAAACCAAACAATCACCTGAAGGCATCTCTCATCTGAGACCACAGCAAAGGATCACTGGAATTCTGTCCAGAAAACATGCAGATGTCAGTTTCATAAGGTCCCAAGGATGTTGTGGTGGATTAAAGACCTCATCATCATGATCGTGAGGAATCTTTGAAGACATAACAAGTCTAACCCTTCTCACAAAACCTCAGAGGCAATCATCTAATGGTTGGGGCTCACCGTGCTGCCTAAGTGTCCACTCAGCAGCACTCTGTATGTATAGTCTGGGCTCCTGCCAGGCCACTTCCAGCCTTAAGCACCATCAGCCAAAAAAAAACCCTCTGATGAATGTACCTTCCAACAACCCAACTACAGTCCGGTCCATCAGCCTCAAACACACAGCCTTTTGCCCTGGTCCTGTTTCTGTCTTTGTCAAACAACTTGTGCTAACACACTGCTTTTGCAGCAATGAGCACTTTTTGTTGGTGTCAGCCAGAAACTATACCAGGGCTTTATCAAATTTAAGTGATTTGTTCCTACCTTCTCCATTCCTGGTTCCACTTTTTTCAAATATAAATAGTGCTTTACAAAGTGCTACTGTTGCAGTTTTCCCACCAAGGGTGGAAATCATCTCTTTGCCAGCTGTTCATTTCCAGCTGGATGGATGTCATATCGATGTGCAGCAATAAATGTTACATTGCATGGTGTATATAAGGTACAGGTGGCCATTGTAACTGAGTGGACAGGTATGATAACTTATCCTGGATGACCGGTAATGCCAAGAGAGAAAGACAGATGCATAGAGAGGTGGGCGCAGACAAAGTGAATGAGAGAGAGGCTGAGCTAAAAGATAGTGTTTCAAGGTGTCGTCTACCAGATAAACTCAATCATGCACTGGCCTCTTTACAAGCAACAGAAAAGCCATTCGTCTGCTCCTTTGTGCAGCCAAAACAGTTTGGTATCCCCTTATATACAGGCAGCTGAAAAGCACTGATGAAATCCATTTTTGCCTCTTTTCATTAATTTTTGCATCCACAAATCAGACGGATCACTCACCACCGACATCTACCGAAGAACATCTACCATCAGACCAAGGAGCTACGAATTATGAAGGAGGCCCGCAAGAGAAAGAAGAGGAACGTTCGCAAGCACAGCAGACCAGGACCTGTCCCTGTGGTGTCCGAGAAGGAGAAGGACGTTGTCACTGTGGTGAAATAGACGGAGCTGGAGAGAACAGAAGACCTAAAGACTGCTGTTAAATGATGAGGTGGAGACTGAGTTCACACCCACATGGGATACGTTGAGACTGCTCTGTTTAAAGCAACAAACTGGTGTCCAGTGTTCCACCTACACTGTGCGTGGCCGACTTTTAGATCATGGCTTAAGGTCCTACAAGGCCATCAAGAAGCCTCTGATCAATGAGAGACAGAGATTAACCCGGCGTCGTTGGGCCAGACACACAAGAACTGGACAGCCAGGAAGAAATGGAAGAAAATTCTGTGGTCAGATGAGTCTAGTTTCCAGCTTTATCTTCCTCCTGCTAATGTGAGGGGACGCAGAAGCCCAGGCGAAGCATGAACTCCAGCATGTACAGTACCCACTGTCAAGCATGGTGGAGGCAGTATCATAGTTTGAGGATGAATGAGTGCTGCTGGTGTTGGTCATCTCACTGTCTGTGATGGCACATTGAACTCTGCCAAGTATTGTGCCATTCTCCAAACCTACATGCTGCCTTCTGCACATGCTCTGTTCCATTGAGGTCAGAACTGGATGTTTCAACAAAATAATGCTCCTTGAACACATCCAGGGCCAGTAGAACTATGCTGCAGGAGCTCAGTATCCAGGTCTTAGGGCGGCCAGCTCGATCCCCAGACATGAGCTCCATTGAAAATCTGTGGTGGATTATCAAAAGGTCTGTTTCAACCCATAAACCAAAGAATTTAGAAGAATTAAAAGCAGTAATTCAAGAAAAATGGGACAAGATTACCCCTCAACAGTGTGAAAGGCTTGCGGG
This sequence comes from Amphiprion ocellaris, assembly GCF_022539595.1. NCBI lineage: Eukaryota > Metazoa > Chordata > Actinopteri > Pomacentridae > Amphiprion > Amphiprion ocellaris. The sequence goes on from NC_072778.1 coordinate 21,517,083, forward strand.
GAACATGCCAGCCAGGATTAGAGCTCTACTGTGTGCTGATGGCAGGACTACTAAATATTAATTTAATGATGTATTGGTTTATTTTTTTGTTCAATTTTGAACACATTCTCTGGTATTTGTTGACTTTGATACCAACAATGTTGAGAACTGACATATTGAAACTGTCAAGGATTTAGTTAATTTTTCTTTTAAACAATAAAAATATAATTTGTATGTGTTTGTGTCTGTCTAATGCAGCCACATCATTTGAAACACAAAAAAAGATTTTTCCACAAATATTTCATGATAATATTTGAGATTGTGTAAAATTTAAAAGGTGTCCGAAAACTTTTTTCCAGTGCTGTAGGTGGGTGGTATATCTCCTAGTAACATCCACATGAACACAAGGATCCAAGGTTTTCAAGCAAGATGATCCATTTCACTCACTTCACCCTCAATGGTTTTAGTTTTGTGGTTGATTGGTGTCTGTTGTGATTCCTGGGAAATGTGCCACCAGGTGTTTCTGCCTGTCACATCTATTAGCTGAGCTCCAAATCCTCTGCTGCTTTGAAGAAAGCCAGACGGGACATCCTTGTTTTTTCTGAAGGAGTCCAGGTGTTAAAAGAGAATATTATTGCTCACTCTGATACATATGAAAAAGTTTTTTTTTCCCTGTAAATGGAAGGTATCAGCTGTGGGACCAAAATAATGAGCTGAAAAATATTCAAAAGCGTCATAAAACAGAGGGGGACTTCAGAGCTAAGTGATTATTGATCACAGTGGGAAACCTTTTTCACAATACATATCATCATTTGCTCCTAAAGTATTGATTAGTGCAAATTCAAGGGTTGTTGGTTTTCATAAAAGCAGCATTTTCACTTCCACGGTCTTATATGTTCATTAGTAGCTGATACTAACCACAACAAAGCCCGTAGACATCCAAATAAGCTATGTCATGTTTCATTAAATGAACCACAGTCATCCAAGTGGGGGATATTTTCTTCAACCAGCAGCTCAGTCTGACAGATCACTTTGGCCCCAGTGATTTAAGGAGACAGACATCAGTATGACGCCTATTCAGCGAGTGTGCTAAATAATCTCCATCCATCCATCCATCCATTATCTATACACCGCTTAATCCTCACTAGGGTCGCGGGGGGGACTGGAGCCTATCCCAGCTGACTCGGGCGAAGGCAGGGGACACCCTAGACAGGTCGCCAGTCTGTCGCAGGGCTACATATATAGACAAACAAGCACTCACACATTCACACCTACGGGCAATTTAGAGTAATCAATTAACCTCAGCATATTTTTGGACTGTGGGAGGAAGCCGGAGTACCCGGAGAAAACCCACGCATGCACAGGGAGAACATGCAAACTCCATGCAGAAAGATCCCGGGAAAGCCGGGACGCGAACCAGGGACCTTCTTGCTGCAAGGCAAAAGTGCTAACCACTACGCCACTGTGCAGCCCTCTAATTAATCTCTTTTGTTGAATCTTTTTCTTTGTGCTTTTCTCATTTTCTCCCCTGCATGCTCTTTCTACTCAGCGCTAGATACAATATAGTATTAAAAACTGCCAGACCTTACTATTACATGACCTTGACAACCAGAAGCTAGACAATGCTCGTGATAAGTGGTACACTTTCACTTTCGAGACTCTCTGGTGTTCAGGATTTTTCTTTTCAAACTGAAGATACACACAGACGGAATTATGATTCTGTATTCTTAGTCATGAAACCTGTGTGACTAAGTATGTATTTTTATTGTATTTTATTAACAGGGATACAGGGAGTGAGCAAAAGCTTATTTTTAACCTTGCTGAAGAAAAATGTGTTCTCTAAAATAACTGCAGGTATACTCATAGAGGGTATTTTTACAGACATGAGTCTAAATGTGTTGAAATAAAACTTCCTCTCAGTATGATACATCATGATGGAAAGCATTCTGTTGATCATTCCTTTGGTGGACAAAAGCTCTCTGAAAGACATTTGCTTGGAGAAAACAGCAACAGATCTGGAAGAGTTAATCACATTCTCTATCTTTGTATCTTGGCTCCTTGAGTCTATTTTTCCAAAATTACATTACTAGTATCAAAAAAAACAAAAAAACAAACTGTTATACAACAAAAAGTACTTTCTGGGTCTCTGCATATTACACAACATCAGCCATATATGGTGTGGGAGAGACGACACGACCAAACCACTGAAGCCCACTCATCCAGGTGGGCTGCTATAAGATTGAGTCTGTGTGGGCTTCACTGCCAGCTGGCATCTATGTATCGACGGGATAAAAACATCCGAAGCAAGTATACAAGGAGTTTTGCCCTAAAATAAAAAAAAACTTTGTTACATAAATGCAGACTTCTGTCTAATAATTTGCCATGTAGCTCAGCAGCTCTCTGTCCTTGCTATTGTTTGTGTTCAGTTCCACAGAAAAGAATGTCAAAAATTAAATTCTCTGCATTCAATCCTATAAAAAGTCACTCTCTGCTTATACAGAAATTAGAGGAACACAACTACTTGTCAAAGCTTTATTAGTGCTGTCAAACACTTCAAATTTTTAACCAGATTAGTCACAGGGTTGCTGTGGATTAATTTGATTAATCATGATTAAAAACAATTCATTATTAATCTGTACTAATCACATTTCATTTTGCATGTGCAAACAGACTCAAGAAATAATGGAATGTATATGTACTTAGGAGTTTATTAAACACCTTTAAAGGTTCATGTTAGAATCCCATACTAACACATGCTTCGTGTTCATGTGGTACTTTAAGCTGGAAGTCCTTCGGTGAAAAGAAAATTCCATCCTGCAGAGTGTGCATATTACTGTATGTCAGCCAAATGTTCCATCTTGGGGTTTTTTTGAATTCAGATTTCCCACCGAGAGGGCCAATGTCCTGTTTAGTAGGGCCTGACCGATATGGATTTTTTGAGGCCAATTCCAATATTTGGCAGAAAAAAATTCTGCTAAACAATTAATCAGCCGATTAATTTAAAAATATATAATGAAGAAAATAACTTTTGTTTGGTCCCTTAACACTACAACAACAAAGATATGAATTACAAGCAGACCATTTTACTGTTTTACAATATTTCGTCCTTAAGTATTTAACTTTACAACAGAGAGGAATTTTCAAGTATAAAAACATGCAACAAAGCATTATACCTCTGGGAAATTATATAACCTCAAAAAAGAGTCCATCGATAAATGAGCTATGAAATACATCTTGTCTTGTACTTCTTGTTGCTGTAAATTAGAGGTACGTTATATATATACAGTTGTGCTCATAAGTTTACATACCCTGGCAGAATTTATGATTTCTTGGCCATTTTTCAGAGAATATGAATGATAACACAAAAACCTTTCTTTCACTCATGGTTAGTGTTGTGCTATAGTTTTTTATTATCAAACAACTGTGTTTATTCTTTTTAAATTATAATGACAATAGAAAGTACCCAAATGGCCTTGATCAAAAGTTTACATACCCTGGAGGTTTGGCCTGATAACAGGCACACAAGTTGACACAAACGGGTTTAAATGGCTACTAAAGGAACCATCCTCACCTGTGATCTATTTGCTTGTAATCAGTGTGTGTGTATAAAAGGTCAGTGAGTTTCTGGGCTCTTGACAGGCCCTTCATCTTTCATCCAGTGCTGCACTGACGTTTCTGCCTTCTAAATCATGGGGAAAGCAAAAGAATTGTCAAAGGATCTGTGGGAAAAGGTAATTGAACTGTATAAAACAGGAAAGACATATAAAAAGATATCCAAGGATCTGAAAATGCCTATCAGCAGTGTTCAAACATTAATTAAGAAGTGGAAACTGAGGGGTTCTGTTGAAACCAAACCACGGTCAGGTAGACCAACAAAAATTTCAGCCACAGCTGCCAGAAAAATTGCTCCGGATGCAAAGAAAAACCCACAAATAACTTCAGCTGAAATACAGGAGTCTCTGAAAAAAACTGGTGTGGCTGTTTCAAGATGCACAATTAGGAGGCACTTGAACAAAAATGGGCTCCATGGTCGAGTCGCCAGAAGAAAGCCGTTACTACGCAAATGCCACAAAGCATCCCGCTTACAATATGCCAAACAGCACAGAGACAAGCCTCAAAACTTCTGGAACAAAGTCATTTGGAGTGATGAGACCAAAATTGAACTTTCTGGCCACAACCATAAACGCTACATTTGGAGAGGAGTAAACAAGGCCTATAATGAGAAGTACACAATCCCTGCTGTGAAACACGGAGGTGGATCGCTGATGTTTTGGGGATGTGTGAGCTACAGAGGCACAGGAAACTTGGTAAAAATTGATGGCAAGATGAATGCAGCATGTTATCAGAAAATACTGGAGGAAAACTTGCACTCATCAGCCCGGAAGCTGTGCATGGGACATACTTGGACGTTCCAACATGACAACGATCCAAAGCACAAGGCCAAGTCTACCTGTCAGTGGCTACAACAGAATAAAGTAAAGGTTCTGGAGTGGCCACTTCAGTCTCTTGACCTCAATATCATTGAGCCACTCTGGGGAGATCTCAAGCATGCAGTTTTATGCAAGGCAGCCCAAGAATTTACAGGAGCTGGAGGCTTTTTGCCAAGAAGAATGGGCAGCTTTACCATCTGACAGAATAACGACCCTCATCTACAACTACCACAAAAGACTTCAAGCTGTCATTGATGTTAAAGGGGGGAATACACGGTATTAAGAACTGGGGTATGTAAACTTTTGATCAGGGTCATTTGAGTAGTTTCTGTTGTCAATATGATTTAAAAAGAGTAAATACAGTTGTTTGATAATAAATGGCTTCACCCAACCACTTACCATGCGCGAAAGAAAAGTTTTTGTGTTATCATTCATATTCTCTGAAAAATGACCAAGAAATCATAAATTCTGCCAGGGTATGTAAACTTATGAGCATAACTGTATATATATATATATATATATATATATATATATATATATATATATATATATATATATATATGTGTATGTGTATATATATATATATATATATATATATATATATATATATATATATATATATATATATATATATATATATATATATATATATATATATGTACATAATGAGTGAAGTTACTGGTAAAACATTAGTTACGCAGTCCTCTGATGCCCTTTAATGTTAAATCATATTTTCTCTACTCCATTATTTTCTTTGCCATGAGGTCAGGACTCACATGAACCGAAATAAAAACCAGAGACTGCTTTCTCAGATGTCAAAACATGTCATCTTTGACAGAGTTGCATTTTCAGTAGATAATGCTCACAAATAGTCCAACACTAATGTTGCTCCAAAACAACACACAGTGAGTTGCGGTTACAGCCTGTGTCACTGTGTTGTAGTATTTTCTGACAAAGTAAAACTGAGAGAGACATCATAACAGTTGCTGAAGACAGACAGTAATGTTCATCATTTGAACTGAATAAACCTCCTCCCCTCGCTCCTCCTTAAACGCGCCTCAACACCCAGCTGATGTAGCGATGAACAGTCATTCTGTACTCTCAAATATTTTGTACGATTATGTTATTTCTGCAGTTACTTACTGGCTTTTAAGCTGCTAGCTAACACTATGCTAGGTTGGTATAACTACAGCGATGCTATTGTTAACATAAACAGACAGGGAGTAACTTAAGCTATAGTTAGCACAACTTTAGCAATGCAACGTAAATGGAAAGCACGAGCAACGCAACAAAGCACGAATCACTCATCATGACTGTAGGTTCCAATTAAAGAAGCTAACAGCTTAACGCTCTGAACATTCCTCTCTCCACGTGCCATGTTCCAGAAAAAATCCACTGGACCATTCATAAACATTGCACTGTTTACTCAAATCTTCAAAAACAACAAAAATACAGTGTACAAAACAATTCTTCTATTTCTTAAATCCAGAAATATTCCATGGCAATGCAAAAAATTAGAAAACAGGGGTTAATACAGAGGTCAAAAAGCTGTGTGGCTCCCCTCTCTGTGCCTGACAACCGACTACCTCATCACACCCACTTTTCCTGTAACTGAAGTTCCTGCACTTTAATTGTTATACATTAACTTAAACACATTTAGGCTCCTACATTACTGGCCCCTAATTGTTATCAATATTAATGAAACAATTACCAAAACTATTTCACAGAAATTCAAAGTGTCTACATGTTACAGTAATCAGGAAACTCAACCATCCAAGAAAAAAAAACCCCGTTCTCCTCCCCACAATACAGTTCTGTCTCAGACCCCAGTCCATAATCATCACCCCTTTTCAGACGAGCCTAACCCTGACCCGGCTGCAGAGAGGTTCATCAACATCCTCAGATTCCCGAAGAAGACATAGCTGTGTTATAAGGTGACAAAGCTCGCTGGTCTTAGTCTTGACCTTCACCTGTCGAACAAAGCCTGCCTTGTCAGGATAAGTGTCTGTAATTTTCCAAAGTGGCCATGAATTCCTGGGTGATGTGTCGTCCACAATGAGCACCACGTCTCCGACGCAGAAGTTTCTTCCAAACGTGGGCCATCGTTGACGTTCTTGTAGCTGTGTAAGGTATTCTTTGCTCCAGCATTTCCAGAAGACATCCGCGAGATACTGGACTTGTCTCCATCTGCGGCTTGCATACTGGTCATCCTTGGTAAAAACACCTGGTGGCAACTCAGGCTGGACCTTGAGTAACAGTAGATGGTTGGGTGTTAAGGCCTCCAAATCACTGAGGTCTGTAGATGCCTTAGTGATTGGTCTGCTGTTCAAGATGGCCTCAGCTTCACACAGCAGCGTGTGAAGACTGTCTTCATCCAAAAGTTGTTCTTTCACTGTGACGTTCAGAATTTTTCTCACTGGGTGAATCAGTGGCTTTCAGCTTCCTCCATGGTGAGCCCCTGCTGGAGGACTGAAATGCCACTGCACACCCTTCTGTTGCAAGGTTTTAGTGATCCTGTTGGCATTCCATTCTTTGATTGATTTCCTCAACTCACTGTCAGCTGACCGGAAGTTGGTTCCATTGTCGGAGTATATCTCCTTGATTTGCCCTCTTCTGGCAAGGAATCTTCTTATTGCATTGAGGCATGCATCAGTGTCAAGTGAAGATGCAACTTCTAGAAGTACAGCTCGTATGGCGAGGCATGTGAAGATTACACTATATCTTTTTGCTTTTGCTCTTCCTCTTTTCACTAAGAATGGGCCAAAATAATCAACACCAACTCTCATGAATGGTGGCTCATTGGGCAGTACTCTACATTTTGGTAGGTCAGCCATAAGTTGTTTTCCAGCAGTTCCATGTAGCTTCTTGCAGGTGATGTATTGTGACAAGAACTTCTGATAGCTCTTACCGCTCCAGGGATCCAGAATCGTTGATGCAATTCAGCCAACATGTGATTCCTTCCAGCGTGAGCTGTAATGCAATGAATGTGTCTCAGCACAAGGTTAGTGATATGGGAATCCTTTGGCAAGATGGCTGGCTGCTTGGACTCAGCCGGTATCGCTGCTCGACACAACCTTCCTCCGACTCTCATGATTCCATCTTGAAACACTGGACTCAGCCTAGAAAGTGAGCTGTCTTTCTTCACCTTTTGATGTTCCCTTGGCATTGCCAAATCTTCTTTGAAATTTTGATTCTGGCAGTACTTCACAATTTCCATTTCTGCTTTGTTCAGATCCTTACAGGTTAACAGTAAGTTTTCTTGAAGTGATTCACGCTGCCTTCTCCATTTGCGAAGTTTGATTCCTTTCTCTTTGCACTCAACTCTTTGAGCAAATCCTTTAATTTCAGGAACCAGGGAACAGCACGCTGAAGTTCAAGTCCAGGATGAGTAGTGGTTCATCCATTGCTCCATCATGTCTTTGGATTCTTGCACTTGAATGACAAGTGCTTGTGCTGTTCTTTTCACCTCAAGGTCACTGATGTCCAGAATTCCAGGATCCAGATTCTTGGGCCACAGGTCTTGTGTACTGAGCAAGAAACTCAGTCCTGAAAGTCAACTTTCATTTTTCAGGAACGCTTCCACAGTCTTTCCTCTTGATACAAGATCTGCTGGATTAACAGCAGTATTGATGTATCACCACTGTGATGCCTGTGAGTGTTCCAGGATTGCTGAGATTCTATTAGCAACAAAAGTCTTGAATATTGTGCTCTCACTGTTCAAATACTTCAGCACAGCTGTGTTATCTGTTCAAAAGACCGATTCATAAAGTTCCAGTTCATGCTCTCTTTTCATAAGCTTGTCCATCTTGATTGCGACTGTAGCTGCAGTCAGTTCCATTCTGGGTATAGCTGGGGACTTTAGGGGTGCAACCCTCACTTTTGCCATCGGTAAAGTGGATTCAGCTTCACCAGTTGCATACTGAAGCAGTAAGTAGCTTGCTGTTCCATAAGCACCTTCACTTGCATCAGCGAAGTGATGCAGCTGTGCAAAGACTAATGTCCCATGCTTCTTTGTTTTGATGCATCTGTCAACTCCAAACTTTTCAAGCACTTGAAGACTTGAGACCCATTTTCTGCTGCTTTTAACGACATTGTCTCGCAGGTCTTCGTCCCAGCCATACTTTAGTTGGCATAAATCCTGCAGGACCTTTTTGGCAGGGAGCATAACTGAAGCGAGGAAACCAAATGAATCAAAGATGGAACTGACAAGTGAAAGCAGGCCTCTCCTAGTGTGTGGTCGGTCTTTGAGATTGATCCTGAATTTAAACTCATCTGATTCAGCAGACCACTGGTCTCCCAATGCTCTCGCCATTGGTAAGGTTGCAGAATCCAAGTCCAGGTCTTGAAATCCTTGTGCTCTTTCCTCTTCAGGAATTGAGTTGAGCAGCTTCCTGCTATTGCTGGACCATTTTGTCAGTCTAAATCCACCCTTTGCCAACATGCTCCTCATGTCGGCACAAAGGGTGACTGCTGTGTCTTCATCAGTAGTTGACTTAAGATCTACATAAAAGTTTTTCTTGACTGTTTTAGCAGCTTCTTGACCAAAGTCATTTTCATAGTCTGTTGCACATTTCTGGAGTGCAAAGGTTGCGACACTTGGCGATGATGCAGCTCCAGAGATATGCACTAACATCTTGTGTTCAACAAGCTCCTGATCATACTTCCCATCAGGCCACCAGAGAAACCTGAGGAGGTCCGTATCTTCATCACTGACTCTGACCTGGTGGAGCATGGCCTCCACGTCAGCCATAACTGCCACATTCTCCAGTCGAAACCTGAAGAGGACTCCTATCAATGACTTTGTTAAAGTCAGGCCCTTGTAGGAGTTGTTGGTTTAGTGAGGTTCCCTGAAAGCTTGCTCCACAGTCAAACACAACACGCAGCTTTTGCTTGACTGGATGTCTGACTCCATGGTGAGGCAAATACCATGTTCGTCCCACCGTCGACTTGCATTCAGCACTGTCCAATGCTACTGCATAGCCTTTCTTTAGGATGTCATTCATGAATGTAACATACTCTGCATAAAACTTTATGTCTTTGGAGAATCTTTTCCTTAAGTTTGATGCACGTTGCTCTGCAACAGCTCTGTTGTTTGGCATGCACAATGACTGATCCTTCACAGGAAGACAAACACTGTAATGACCATCCACAAGTTTTGCAGATTGAGACACCATGTTAATAAACTGGTGGTCATCCTCGGACAATGCGATGTCTTCACTATGTCCAGCTTCAGGAAAGTCCTGTTTGAACTGCAGTTGCCAGAGCTGCTCTAGTCTGGACACTGAGATTCGATTTGCAGTGACTTCTGACAGCTCGTTCTTCTGTGTAGCTTCGCTTCCACCCCTGAGTGGTCGATTTACTGTCCAACCCAATAGAGTTCTCACAGCATAAGGTCCATCATCCACACTGCTAACCACTCGCAGTGGTTCCATCGCTTTAGGAACATCTGCTCCTATTAGTAATCCAACTTCTGCTCGGATAGTCAGAAGTTCCACCTTCTTGAGATGAGACCAACCATTAACATCCTCTCGACAGGGAATATTTCCTGTGGTTACAGGAATAGTCTTTTGTGAATACACCTCTGATAGTTCAATAAACTGGTCTCCTTTCAAGCTACTGATTTCCAGTCCATTCACAATGCATGTGTTTACAACTGACTCTTTTCCCATAGTTCACAACAAGATACTTGTATTGCGTCCATTCAAGTTCAGCTGGTTTATCAGAGACTCTGTAGCAAAGGAAGCTGAGCTACCTGGATCCAAAAAGGCATATGTTGCCACTGTCCTGGTTCCTTTTTGTGCTTTGACTAACACTGGGATGATTGATAGAACGCAATCTTCCTTACCAGCCCCTGTGATACCACAAGTTTCCATTGTGTGCACAAGAGCACTTGATACCACCTGCTGATCACAATTGTCTTTTGATGTGTCTTCATGTGAGTCTTTAGGTGTTATGTGGAGCAGTGTGGGATGCAGTTGTCAGCATTCCTGACACTGAACTTTATCTTTACAACTGCTGCTCATGTGACCGTGCTTCAGACATGCAAAACACAGGCCTTTACTATGCAGGAAATCAATCTTTTCTTCATGTGGCTTGTTCTTCAGTTTCCTACAGGAAGCAAGGCTATGCTGCTCTCCTTTGCAATAGAGGCAAGGCTTGCAATTTGCATCTATTGATAGAGTTTGTACCTTTGATGTTGATTGTCGCTTTCCATCTTGACTCTGTTTCCCACTCTGGCCGAACTCACAGCTGTTGTGAACACTGTCCTTGATTTGAGTGTCTCTGAATGCGGTGGTTTTGGTTTCTGTCGAACGGGATCTTTCGTGCTTGTGGTGGTGTCCTTTGTATTTCCATAGAAAGCATGTATTTATTTATGATGACAGGCCTGCTGATAATTGGCTTGTTCACTGGCCTGAGCTTCTGGAAAATTGGGAAGACCTCATATCCACTGTATATATATATATATATATATATATATATATATATATATATATATATATATACACATATATATACATATATATATACATATATTATATATATATATATATACATATATTATATATATGTATATATATATATATATATATATGTGGTGGGACTCTATTAAAAAATTTATCTAATTAATTACAGGCGTTGTAATTAATTAATCACAATTAATTGCAGTTTTGTCAAATAGCAATATTTGACACAAGTGAAGTTTTTCTATTCAAATAAAATTGTGGTTGACAGTTGAATCAGTGAATAGACATATACTTGTTTAGAATTTAAAATTTATTTTTTTTAAAAAAAGGAAAATGGGACATATAGAAAAAAGTGATGTTGATTTAAAGCCTGGATTTTTTTTTCCCACTGTATGGCACATAACATCAGCATAAGTAGTTCAAGGAGCTTCAGAAAGTTGAAAATCCACAGATTCATTCTGTTTTCATCATTTCTGGGTCTGATAAATGGTGGAATTTTGATGGTTCTTTTTATAGGAATATACATTTTTATGTAATTTTTTTATAAACAAAAAGTTTATAAGTAATTAAAAGACTGGTATTTTTGTTTAAGTTATTACTCCTCCAAGGAGGTGGAGCCTCGACGGTAATAACTTAAACAACAAAAATGTTTGTTTCATTTCTATTTATCTGCATTTTTCATCTGTCTACTACATTCACAGATTACTGTAAAATCAAAGTGCAATTATAGCGATGTTATTCAACATTTTAAGACTTTTGTAAACTCAAGCACTGTCTAGAAAAGTGGTCTATTATGGCATGGCTACACCGTTAGCCGTTAGCCATTAGCAGGACTGTCGTAGCTAACGTTAGCTCTGTGCTAACAGCAACATGTTTAGCATTGAGGTGATCTGAAAACGTTTTGTTGTACAATTTGCACACAACCACGCTTTTATCCAAGTTGCCATCAGGAAGATTTTTACAGGAAAACTTCATGCCCAACAAGCTCAATGCAATCTCATTTTCCTTCACTTTTCACCAGTGCCTGACATTCAGGTGTTTCCTGTGCTGCTTCTTCACAGCTGTGAACAGACTTTAGGTTCATTACCGCCACCTACTGGGCTGGAGTGTTCATCAGCGATACTGGTGTCCCAGAAATTAGGGAATTGAGGAGGGTGCAAGCAATCGCGTTATTTTTTAACGCGTTATTTTTTTTTTTTAAGTGTGGTTAATTAATCGAAATTAATGCGTTAAAGCCCCAGTCCTAATATATATATAGATATATAGATATGTATATATAATATGTGTGTGTGTGTGTGTGTGTGTGTGTGTGTGTGTGTGTGTGTGTGTGTGTGTGTGTGTGTGTGTGTGTGTGTGTGCTCTTTGGTTTTGCTCTTTGGGCTAATTACTTGCCTTAATACTGCAAATAAAACAAGATAATTATTGAGTTATTATCATTTTATCAACAGCAAAAAATGACAGGAGAAAGACATTATATACACCACAGCAAGCAGCTGGCTTGACTGATCATCACTGACATGAGGCCTCTGTCGATGGTAGAAGACGAAGGCTTCACGACAATAATCTTGTTTGCTCTGTCAGTCCAAATCTTCCATTTCTGAATAAAGCAGCAGAAATTAAAAATGTGTTGTTTTTTAATCCGATTAATCGATTAATCCAAAAAAAATCAACCGATTAATCGATTATTAAAATTGTTAGTTGCAGCCCTACATGTTGAGTATCTTGCTACAGTGTTCTGCTTTAAAAACATCCTGGCATTCATGTGGATGTTATTTTGTCACATAACACCCATCTAAACACTGTTTCAGACCTGGGGTCCGTTTCACAAAGCAGGTTTAGTGAAAACTCTGAGTTTGTTAACCCTGAAATGAGGGAAACTCTGAGTTTTCCGTTTCACAAAGGGAGGTAACTCAAACCAGAGAAAGAGGGGTAACTCTAGCCTGTTTCACAAAGAGAGGTAACTTAAGCTCTCGGTCAGTTTACCGAGAAATACATAGAGTCTGTTACCGTAGTAACAGACTCTATGTATCTAACCTGGTCAGGACCAGGTTTTTCTCAGTAAACCTTGAGTTTCTCTCTGTCTCCGCCCTCTTTCAGTCACACACGCTATTTGATTTCCTCAATCATTCAGTCAGCTGGCGAGTTTTGGCGAAGCCTAGTTCTGCCGTCTGTCAAAATGGCATGTCCTTTTATTAACGATCCAGTGGATGAAGGAGCAGCATTACTGCACAGAGAATTAAATATTCCCGTCGGGAGACTGTTATCAGATGTTCTCGCATTTCTGGACAATTATCTTTTCGAGCGGTACCGTTTCACGTCACAGTCCATAATTTACATACACAACCTAATCCGTCCTTATATTTGAACATTGCCAACCGCAGTCATGCTCTCACATCCCATCAGATATTGTGTGTTGCGCTGCGGTTCTTTGCAAATAGAATTTTTTATATAATATCGGAGGTGCAGAGCACTTAAGTAAGGCAAATGTATGCAGGACGGTCAGAAAAGTGTGCCTGGCCCTGAAACAGCTTTTACCCATCTTTGTGGTTTTCCCTGGACATAAACCTGTCAGAGCCATCAAGGAGGAGTTCCACAGGATTGCAGGTGAATGATGTAGAGATCTGTTAAATTAATTTTAAATCATATTCTGTTAATGACGTGCTGCAACCTCAGACTGGGATTAGTAATTTTACTTTCTTTTAGGATTTCCCAGTGTGATAGACTGCATAGATGGCACACACATCCCCATCACAGCTCCCTCACATAATGAAGCCGATTAAGTAAAGGAAGTCCTTTCACAGCATAAATGTGCAGGTAGGCTACGCATCATGGTTCAACATCTGTCATTCTCTGCACTGTCAAGATCATATGTGATGCTGCACACATCATTTCCAATGTGGAGGCCAAGTGGCCTGTGTCTGTTCCTGACTCGAGGGTTTATCATGAGTCTAACATGAGCAACAGACTGCAACGTGGTAAGCAGCCTAAAGATTTTCACAATGCAATTCACTCGTCTCCCTCCTTTAATATACTCTAATGTATCTACTATACATTACAGGAGAGTTTGATGGCCTTCTGCTGGGTGACAGGGGTTACCCATGCCAACCTAAACTGATGACCCCATACCCTGACCCTGAACCAGGCCCCCAACAGAACTTCAACGGGGCTTATTGCAGGACGAGAGCCCGGGTGGAGATGACCATAGGCCTGCTGAAAGCCCGTTTCCAGTGCCTATGTCACCTCAGGGTGACCCTTGAGAGGGCCTGTGATATTATTGTGGCATGTGTTGTTCTTCATAATATTGCCACTATTAGAGGCGAGCAACACCCTGCCCTACAATTTGAAGACCCAGATGATGACCCCATCCACCTGCCAGCTACCCAGGACGGCAGAGCAGTCAGAGACACCATATGCCATAATCAATTTAGAGTTTAAGTCACCATCATCACCACCACAGCAAATAAAGACGTGTGTTACGGCTGTGGCCGTATTTTGGTAATGTTGTGTTTGTAGTTTTGAATTGTTTTGTTGTCTGGGAGTGGGTGTTCTGTGTTTGTCTGTAGATCTTTGTCTCGTCCTTGTTTTCTGCGTAAGTGGTCTGTTCGTCCTGTTGGTTTGTAGTGGGTGTTGTGTTTGTCTGTGGATCTTTGTGTGCAGGAGCTGATTGGTGGCAAGGCGGACCCAGCACTGATTGGCTGTAAACCATTTTAAATCTTGGCGGCCGGCAGTGATGAGGGGAGTCTCTCTGGCAGCAGCAACCCTTTATTTTTCCCAGACTCCACCCTTTTGCCTTGATACCCATGTTTTTTGGTTAGATTAAGATAGTGTGTTTTTTGTTTGTTAGACTTGGGTTTATTTTTGTAGAAGTTGTGGTTTTGTTGGATAGGATCTTTTGTTTGAGTGCTAAAATGCCTCTTTAGTTTATATCCAATTATTTTGTGTTTTTTTTGCTTGAATGAATAGCCCATGTGGTGGCCTCTTTGATTTGTAGAAGATTGTAAATAAACCTTTTATAATTTTTCAACGGAACTGTTCATCATTTTTGGGGACTGGGAAAATATTCCACCTTATTTAAAAAAAAAAAAAAAAACATTATGCTGCGCACCTTCCCCCTAGACGGGTACGTAACATAATTTGGGGGCTCGTCTCGTTTCTTTTTTTCGCATGCGTTCATGGTGAGTATTTCTCCGGTTTGTTTAATAGTGCTTCTGTTTGGTTGGCAGTTTTTCTCTGTGTGTGGGGGTAAGTATGGATCTGGATGCGTTTGCACAAAATCCTACCTTGGATAAATTAAACAGGTCCACCAAAGCAGATTTGGTATTGATTGCCAATTTGTTTGATATTTCGTTGCCCTTTATGGCCAAAAAGTCAGAAATTAAGGCACAGTTGGCACAGCGTTTGGTTGAGGAGGGCATAGTAAAGGCGGAGTCAAAGTATGTCAGTGCTTCTGTGGGTGTGCCAAGTCCGATGGAAGCGGAGGCGACCACGGCCAAGCCGATCCCCAGCGGCCTGGTGGATGTGGGACATTCTGTTTTCATCTTTTGTGGGTCTGATAAATGGTGTAATTTTTATTTTTTTTTTATTAATCTTTTTTTGTGGAAAGCTGATAATGATACAGACAAAATAGGAGGTTATACATATTATACAGTTCCCACTTTTTTTTTTCCCCCAACTAGCAGAACACCAGACCCTCACAAGGGGGGGGTCAACAACCTGAACAATGGAACAGAGTCTCTGTACAGTTCAATAAAATTAAGTAAACTCAAAATGTAACAACTATGCAATGTGCAAAGTAGTTGTGAATATTAATTTTTAAAAAAAGAAAGATAATATAAATAAATAAAATTGAGTAAAAAGAAAAAATGAATAAATTAATAAATAATAATAATAACTTAAAAAAAAACATTTTCTAATTAAAAATAAATAAATCAAAGGGGGGGGGGTAAGGAGGATCAATCCAGCGGTAAGGTTTGCATGGCATTGAAGTAATCTATGAAGGACTGCCATTTATGAACAAATTTAGAGGAAGCACCTCTTACAGAGTGTCTTATCTTTTCCAATTTGAGAAAGAAGATAACATCCCTAAGCCAGAGGGAGATGGATGGAGGTTTGGGAGCTTTCCATGAAAGTAGGATACGACGTCTTGCTAAAAGGGATGTAAAAGCTAGTACGTCTGACTGTATAGGGCTAACATGCAAGGAGTCAACAGAGAGCCCAAATATTGCCATTAATGGGCCCATAACAATATTTTTTCCCAGAATCCTGGACATGATTGTAGAATAATCACCCCAAAATTTCTGTAACCTAGGGCACGAGAAAAACATATGGCTTAGATTACAAGGAGAGGTATGGCACCTGTCACATAGGTCTGCAACATTCGGATAGATTTCAGATAATCTGGATTTCGATAAGTGGGCTCTGTGCAGCACTTTGAATTGAATGAGTTCTAGTCTAGCGCAAGGTGTACTAGACCGTATGATATGGACAGCTTTATCCCACAATTCATCCGTGAGATCCAGACCCAACTCTCGCGACCAACCAACCCGCGCTTTAGCAGCCCCACCGCCATCAGATGTCATTAATTGTGCATATATCTTGGATATAACAGATTTTTGACTAAGTCTTAAAGTTAGAAGAACATCCCATGGCTGGTTAGCAGGAAGGGAAGGGAAGCTCGGAAACAAAGTAGAAGCACAATGTCGGAGTTGGAAATAACGAAACAAGTGGGAAGCAGGTAAAGAGAAGTCTGACCTCAGATCTGAAAATGTGTAAAAGATACCATCCTTATACAGATTCCTGAAGTGCTTAATGCCTCGATGATGCCAAATCATAAAAGTTGAGTCAATTAATGATGGGGGAAACAAGTGATTTTTGGTTATGGGTAAATAGGTGGATGGTGACACAAATTTAAAATGACGCCTGAATTGTACCCAAATCTTAAGGCAGGAAAGCATCACAGGATTACCTGTAAAATTAGAGGGATTCAATGGTAGAGAGGAGAAGAGTAAGGCTGTTAGGGCAGACGAAAGGAGTGACTGAGCCTCTAATTTACACCATAATAACCGCGGAGCCTGAAGCCAATATATGAACTTATGAATGTGTGCTGACCAGTAATATAACAAAAAATTGGGTAATGCGAGACCCCCATTAAATTTAAGCTGTTGCAGAAGTGAATATCGCACCTTGGGAGTCTTACCACCCCACAGAAAGGTGGTGATAATTTGGTCAAGAGATTTGAAAAAAAGTTTGGGTAGAAACAAGGGAATACACTGAAACAGGAAGAGAAATTTAGGCAATACAGACATTTTCAATGCGTTAATTCTACCTATCAGCGAGAGTGGTAAGGAGTTCCACCTCTGCAGGTCTACCTTCACCTGATTGACCAGTGGGGAAAAATTTGCGGCATAAAGGGAGGGTAGAGTGCGGGTCACATTAATCCCTAAATATCTAAACCCTGATAGGCAAAGTTTAAAGGGAATATCAGATTGTTTGAGTAATAAAGCAGAAGAATTTATGGGGTAACATTCACTCTTAAGAAGATTGACTTTGTAGCCAGAGAATGAGCCAAAAGTCTTTAACAGGGATAGTATTGATGTAATGCTGGTTAGTGGATTTGATACATATAAAAGCAGGTCGTCTGCATAGAGTGGCAATTTGAGTTCAATATCAGACCGAGAGACTCCACGAAAGAGGGGAAGAGATTTCAAAGCAATTGACAGTGGCTCAATGGCCAGGGCAAATAGTAAGGGGGAAAGAGGACACCCCTGTCTAGTGCCACGAGATAACGTAAAATAACTAGAGTGAGTGTCATTTGTGTGGACACTAGCTTGGGGGGAGGTGTAAAGAAGTTTAATCCAAGATATAAATCTATCACCAAATCCAAATTTATGAAGTGTAGCAAAGAGATAATTCCACTCAACACGATCGAATGCCTTCTCGGCATCGATCGAAATAACAACTTCAGGGAGGTGAGAAGAATTTTTGGAAAAAATGACATTCAAAAGTGTACGAACGTTGTAAAAGAGGTGGCGTCCTTTGATAAAACCATTTTGTTCTTCTGATATGATCGTGGGAAGAATCTTTTCCAGACGAAGCGCTAGGACTTTGGCTAGAATTTTAACATCCACATTCAGTAAGGACAAAGGTCTGTAAGAGGTACAAGATTCAGGGTCCTTGCCCTTCTTCAAAAGAAGGGTTATGGATGCCTGGGTTAAGGTTGGGGGCAATGAGCCACGATCGAAGGATTCATTATACATTGGAAGGAGAAGTGGTGCTAGTTTGTCTATGAATTTTTTTAAAAATTCAACACCAAATCCATCAGGGCCAGGGGCCTTGCTGCTTTGCATAGATTTAATGGCCGCTGCAATTTCTTGCAAAGTAATAGGAGCATCAAGCCCACTAGCCACATCTGGATCAACAGTGGGAACACTGAGATTCTCAATGAAAGAGGTCATCTCTGCTGGATCGGGTGGAGATTCTGATTCATAGAGAGAGGAATAATAGGATTTAAAAATTGTATTGATGGCAGTTGGGTTGGTGATAAGCGAGCCAGTGGAATCTCTAATGCTATGAATCAGTCTGGAGGATGCTTGTCTTTTTAATTGATGAGCCAATAGTCTGCTTGTTTTATCGCCATATTCATAATAGTTGGCACGAGAACGTAGTAAGAGACGTTCTGCATCTGTTGTTGCTATAAGGTCGAATTCTGACTGGAGATCAAGCCGTTGCTTCAACAAATTTGGAGTTGGGTTAGCTGAGTATAACTGGTCTGTGTGTGAAATTTTTGATGTGAGCTCTTGTAATTTAACCCTGCGGATTTTATTGGAGTATGCTGAGTAAGAAATTATTTGACCACGCAGATATGCTTTGAGTGACTCCCATAATAACGAAAAATTAACAGAGTCGTTTTCATTTAAAGCAACGAAATCATCTATTGAAGAGGATATTAGGACGTTAAATGCATCGTCAGATAGCAACAATGGATTGAACCTCCAGGGCGAAGAAAAGCGGGGCCGTTCAAGAAATTTTATGTTTAGAGTTAGAGGGGCGTGATCTGAGATAACAATTGGATGGTATTTAGAAGAAGTTACTTTAGGGAGGAGAGAGCTGTCGATAAAAAAATAATCAATACGTGAATATGACTGATGTACTTGCGAAAAAAAGGAAAATTCCTTAGCTCGAGGGTTGGAGAACCTCCAAGGATCGACAAGCCCATTCTTAACCATAAAATCCGAAATTGATTTTGACATAGAGGACAGCATCAAAGAGCGAGGATTTGAGCGGTCTAAAGAGGAGTCAATAACACAATTCAGATCACCACCAAATATCAAAAAATGAGTGTTTAAGAAAGGGAGATTCCCAAATAGCCTATCTATGAAGTTACGATCATCATAGTTCGGCGCATATACGTTTACTAGCAATATGGGGTAGCCGTATAATGCACCTGCAACAATCAAAAATCTACCATTTTTATCAGTTATAGTCCTGGAGACAGAAAAATTTACTCTTTTATTAACCAGAATCGCCACCCCTCTGGACTTGGAATCAAAATTTGAATGAAAAATATCCCCCAGCCATGGACGTCTGAGTCTGAAATGATCTCTATTGCGCAAGTGAGTTTCCTGAAGGAAAATTATGTCGGTGTTTAAATGTTTTAAATGTGAGAATACCTTCGATCGCTTAATTGGATTGTTCATGCCTTTAACATTCCAGCTTACAAATCTAGTGCTCGAACCAGTATCAGGGTTGCCCAAATTACTATTGCTCATATACAGTATTGTTTGAGAGAAAATATAACTGCCTTACCCACCCCAAAGGGGAGATATGGAGAAAGGGGAGAAAGGGGAAAACAAAACAACCCAAAGCAAAATACAAACACATATATACATACAGAGACATAACCCAGTAACCAACAACCCACACCACCCACCCACCCGCACATCAGATGTTCTAATCCCCAAATGATAAGAACCGTGCAAGCTCCAAAGGGAGCCATTCTCAAGAAGAGATGCTTTCGACTATGTAGCAAAGTTTAACTAATGAGCAACTGCAGAGAATTAAAATTAGTGTGTAAAATATAAGGCACATTAAACCAACCATCAGAGCTTTGACGAGAACTGTTGTCCAATTAGGACAGCAAGAAGTAGAAAATGAAATAAAGGATAATTGTGTGATATGGTATGTAGAACCACCATAACATAACGTTAAACAATTCAGCAATAAACCGGGACAGAACTGTGTAGATATAAATGAACAAGAGCGCCATGTCCATGAGAAATTACACAACATTTTAACAGTTCTGCGCATATAGATAGCCATTGTCCAGGAAGAAACTACAACATTAGGTTATTTTTGCTGAAGTTACTCACTCACCCCGGGGCTTGGGCCATATTCGTGTAGCGTCTTGGAAAGAGTCAGTCTACGGATTTAGATTGCAGTATCTTTTTATTATTGTCTTGATGAATGTCATGGCTTCTTCTGGTGATATAAAGTCACGTTGTTGGCCTCCGTAGGTTATGCGCAACCGGGCAGGAAACAGCAGACCAAACCGGACTCCCTCAATATCCCGTAGCTGGCGGCGGACGTCGTTGAAGGCAGCGCGGGCCCGCGCCGTCTTAGCGGTGTGGTCCGGGAAGATGGAGATGGTCATATTACGTACTTTAATCCGCTGCAACTCTCTCGCTCTCCTGAGGATGTCGGAGCAGTCTGTGGGATAGTGAAGCTTCGCTACTATAGCGTGGGGACGATCAACAGGTCTGGGCTTTGGCATAAGAGCTCGATGAGCCCTGTCAACAAGCGGTTCCTTGTCAAGTTTAAAGGCTTCCATCAGCAGCTTAGACACACTGGCCGCGGACAGAGCGTCGTCCTCCGGGACACCAATGATGCGTATGTTCTGACGGCGCGCCCTCGACTCGAGATCCTCGCATCTGCTTTCCAGCTTCACACATTCTTTTGACAAATTATCAACTTTGTTCTGAAGAGTAGCGATGTCATCAGAACAGGTGGAAAGAGACTGTTCCATCTCAGTAACTGTGGTTTTGAGTCCCGTGACTTCCGACTTGATGGATGAAATGCTGCTAGATAGATCAGTTTTAAGAGTGAGCAGTTCGGACTTAATAGACGTTAAATTGTCACTCAGTGCTGCTTGAAGCTCTGTCTTGAATATAGCTGCAACATCATTTCGAAGAGCGGAAAGTAGTTCCGATTTGAGTACGGTGAAATCTGCAGTAGAAGGCGGCGTGCTGCAGGTATTTTCTGTGGGAGGAGAATCACCGTGGAGTGGGGGGTCAGCAAGCGCAACAGGCCGCAGGTTAGACTGAGGATTGTTTCCTGCTTTGGCATTCTTCGGAGGCATATTCATGGTAGAAAGCCAATGTTAAAAAGTCAAAGAAAGGTTAGCTCGAGCCCAAGCCGTAGAAGTGATGAAAACTGTGCCGTTAAATGACTAAAATAGATTATCTTTGCAGGAGCTCCCCTACACACGTCTCACCCCATGCTTCGCTAAGCCGGAAAAAAAATGGTGTAATTTTGATGGTTCTTTTTTTATAGGAATATCAATTTTTATTGATGTGATTTTTTTAATAAAAAATTTTATAATTAAGTTATTAAAAGAGATATTTTTTTGTTTAGGTTATTCCTCCTCCAAGGAGGCAGAGCCTCGACGGAGTAAAAACTTAAACCACAAAAATGTTTCATTTCTATTTATCTGCATTTTTCATCTGTCTGCTATATTCACAGATTACCGCAAATCTAAGTGCAATTATAGCGATTTTATTCAACATATTAAGACTTTCTGTAAACTCAAGCACTGTCTAGAAAAATGGTCTATTATGGGATGGCTACACCGTTAGCATGACTCGTAGCTAACGTTAGCTCTGGTGCTAACAGCAACATGTTTTACATCGAGGTGATACCGTCGGCTTGAAGTGACGCAGTGATCAGAAAACTCTTTGTTGTACAATTTGCACACAACCAGGCTTTTATCCAAGCTGCCATCGGGAAGATTTTTAAGAGAAAACTTTTTGCCCAACAACCTCAATCTCGTCTTCCTTCACTGTTCACCAGTGCCTGACTTCACTCAGTGCTTCCTGTGCTTCTTCTTCATGGCTACAAACAGACTTTAGGTTCATTACCACCACCTACTGGGCTGGAGTGTTCATCAGCGTTACCGGTGTGCCAGAAATGAGGGAACTGAGGAGGGTGCAAATAATTGCGTTATTATTTTTAACGCGTTGTTGTAGCTGTAATTAATTAATTAATCGAAATTAACGAGAGAAAATTAATTGAGTCCTAATATATATAGAAAAATAAATAAATAAATATATATACACATACATAAATATGTATATATATATATATATATATATATATATATATATATATATATATATATATATATATATATATATATATAGTGGTGCTGGGCCACCACCCTTTTTACAGGCATCTGCTTTCTTTCTGTTGGCTGAGTAGAAGTCTGTGTTAGTTTAAATAGGCTTAATTGTTTAACAGAACATGATATAGATGCAGACATTTAGGCTATGTGTGGGATAAAACAACTGCACAGTCAAATAGCCACTTAATATTTAGGCTACTTTATAATGTAAAACATGATCAAAACGAGGTAGGTCCATGAGATTATGCCGACATCTTACCTGTTTGAACAAAACAACAAACAAAACTGTTTTTTATATTTCATTTCAAAAGGCTACCATTCAAACAGTTTTCCCCTGTATTATTATTGTGATTGCAAAGGACTACATTTATACTTATGCACTGACCCGGGCAGCAATGTTCTATCACGCCGTCTCCCTCTCTTTTGCAGCTGCAGTGGTGTTGCACTTCTTTCTAAAAACGTGTTCAAATTCACTACATAAGCGCATTAAGATTTCCAATTCAAGTGGGGTGAAAAACGTAGCCCTCCACTTCCCCGTTGCCATGGTGACTCGTCGAATTGGTGCTCCATTGATACTGGCTTTTCAGAGTTGTGGTGCACGCGCTTAACTCCGGGTGAAACTACTCCGAGTTGATTAAACCAACTCAAATCAGCCATTCTGGAACTGAAAACTCAGAGTTTCCTATCTCAGAGTTGATCAACTCAGAGTTCAGGGTTACACTCAGAGTTTGTTGAACCTGCTTTGTGAAACAGACCCCTGACAAGAACTTGATCAGTAAGGTGGGACAGAGAAACCCATCCTACAACCCACAGGACCCAAAGGATCCTCTACCATCCTCGTGATACCACAGGACATTTTCAGAGGTCACTGGTCACGGCACTGCTCCTAAATGTTTCCTGTGTGCTGAGTGTGATGATCAAAAACATTGTTTCACCTACTTAAATGCATAATACAGAACACATGGTGTCAATAGGCTGAGCTTTACTATAATAACTTCCCATCGGTTTGAGCAACACAAGGTCAAAGCCAGACCCTGAGCTTTCACCTGTTAATCCTCCACAGCAGGAAAAGTCTTAAACCAAGATGGATAAAACCTGACACTTTCATCTAGAGCGTCTGGACACTGGCCAGAAGTTAAACGAGCTATTGTTTGATGCCATGACGGGCACATCAGGACACACAAGACTTCTGCTTGACACGCGATCCTTAAAAAAATAACTTACAGAAACAAAATAAGGAAGCATTAATCTTTCACATTACGAAACAAAATACTCTAAACGTGGGAATGTCTTTATCTACAGTCTCGACAAAACCTCTTCTTTAAGTTTGATTAATGTTAAATTGATTAAAATAATGAAAAATTGCTGCACAGAACCAGAAGTCACGTCATTAAAAAGAAATCAAATAGTTTCATGTCTTAAAGGAATGCAGTTCAAGATTGATATATTTTGTTCCTGCCAAGAAGAAATGTTGATCCTCTTGAACTTAAGGCAAATCCCCACCACAGACGCACACGGAAAGATGGAGGATGCTCCTGCTGAAGTTAAATTTCCAGCAAAAGAAAAACTTTCCTCTCACTCTGAGCACTTGGCAGCACACTGAGCAGCAGCAGCAGCTTTTATGTTATTTGAAAGCTCGGCGTATTCAATCAAGTGAAATGGGCAGTGAAATGCACTTTATCCCGGCACTAAAGTTCCAGTCGTAGATATGAAATGAGATAATTCCAGGTGATTCATCTTTTAAAGAAGGATGCTCGTAAATACCTGAGCACTCTGGTGCCTGTTGAAGGATTGAGAGACTGAGTGTCTTAATTCCTGATGCTCTCTGAAGGAATGCTACCCCTCACTGTGAAAAATTAGGAATCCCTTGATTTGAGGGTCTTATTGAGCCTTGGAGAACAGAAAAGGCGCCTGCATGAATCCTATCCTTTCATTTGTTTGGCTTGAGTGATTCACTTCACTAAAATGTTCACTTTTAACGGGCTTTTGCTGACCTTCAAAGATGAGACCAAAGTTGTTTAACTAGTTAGCAAAAAATGTGCTGGAGAATGAAAGTTGTCTTCTGTTAGCAGTTCTATGAGGATGACTGACTTTTCTCACTGTTAATAAATAATAATAATCTTTATGTATAGAGCACTTTTCAAAATCAGTGCTTCACAAAGCAGCATGAAATAATCAGGATTTAAGAGACAGGTAAACACAGTGTGATAAGAAAAGCAACAATGTTAAAATAGTAAATTGAAAGAAAAGAAAGACAGTTGGAAAGAAATAAAATAAGTACGATTCTCCGATTAAAGTGTGCTATAAGAAGCAGTTGAAAAGATGTCACTGACTCAGCCAGCCTGATTTTCTGAAAATGATGCAAGCTCACAGTCATAACAAAAAAGATACAGACACAATGTTCAAATCCTGAGGGAAAAAAAACATTTTAAGAAGTGTACACCAATAGAGACTCTACGCGACAAAAATTAAACAAAAACGAGAAGGAAAAAGGATAGAAGTGTGTTAAAATTAACACTTTCTATCCTTTTTCAGAGAATTTTTTGTCTACCTTATTTCAAACTTTAACCATGACATGAGCCAACCATTTCTCCTTAGAACAGAGAAAATAAATGTCACTGTGACCTTTTTTGACTGAAAAGCAATTTTGCTCTTTGGAATTGTGTCCTATAAACCCATTAAACGCTTCTACTTCCCCCGTTTGCTCTTTGTTTGCTTTTTCTTTGACTTTCTAAGGAGATGGATGCTGTTAAGTCTTCTGAATATGCAAAAAGTGGAAGCTGCAATTTTACAGTTTAGCTGTGAAGAACCTGTTAATGTTCAGTTTTATGATAATGTCGCTTT
The DNA here is from genome assembly GCF_022539595.1 of Amphiprion ocellaris. Classification (NCBI taxonomy): domain Eukaryota; kingdom Metazoa; phylum Chordata; class Actinopteri; family Pomacentridae; genus Amphiprion; species Amphiprion ocellaris. The sequence continues at coordinate 21,542,195 of NC_072778.1, forward strand.
TATTAGTTACATCATCAATCATAATGAAATGCATCTTCAAAACAACACATTTTTAACATAATTTGTGGAGAATGTGTTTCTCCAGTTCTACATACCAATACAAGACTTCTTTTATGGAAAAGTTTCATATTTTTACGTGAACAGTGGAGAGTTCATCCTGTCAGTAAACACAAAAAATGCTGATTTTAAATAAATCATCCCCACACGTCACCAAGTTTTCACAAATGATAACATGAAGCCAGGAAGCTTCCTTGGAAAAAAGCAAAAACAGTGAGTGTGCATTAAGTTTCCAATAAACAAATGAATCATCTGTTTTAAAGTTTCTGAAGTGCAGAAACCCTCTGCTGAGCATTTGATCCTAAAGGTTGGGACTTGAGTCTCTGTCAGGTTTTCAGAAAACACCTACGAACTCAGTGGTCTTCCATCAGTGTTGCATCAGATGTATTAAAAAGCTCTTAAAGAAGAAGAATCTCAGTTTTAGGAATGTGCTTGTGTCTGAACTGGCCCCATTTAATCAGTCTCTCCTGGCTAACTGAGCTCACATCCAAAATGAGATTACTTTGAGGAACTCCTGCATTTGACCAAAATAGGAATCTGATTCAGGAGAAATGAGAGGATTGTATGTGGTTTATCTACTTTTAATCAAGTTGACCTTTCAGGCTTAACCTTTAAAGCTGACTGCTTGGACATCTTCATGCATAGATCTTATTTCCGGGGTTAATTACGCAGAGACTTGTGGCTCAACAATTCTACATTATGTTTATTCTTATTCTCCAGTGGTTTTAACGCATGCTGCAGACGCGCAAAGAAGGAAAATAACAACTGGAACAAGGTTGCTGTGGCACAGAACTTGTAATTGTCCAGTTACGCGCCCTCCCCCCGCGATGAAAAACAAATACAAGGCGCCAACGAAGTGTTTCTCCCAAAACGCGCAATTCCCCACTGCGTTCTGCAAAGTTGCGTAAAAATGATGCAAAAACATTCCATGCGTTTCCTGGGAAGTCAAAACGCACGCTGTGCGTCATGCGCACTTCATAGACTGGTGTTTAGGTATGGTTGGTCAGAGCATGGCAGAGATGTGCGTGGAGGAGAGGAGGCAGGAGGTGACTGCTGCTCCCCTCACTTCTCCGCTGAGCCTTCAGGAGAGTGGAGGCAGAGGGAGATGCATGAGGACTGAACGGCTGCACGATAAACAGGTTTGTCTGATCAAAAACATCAGCTCTGCTTTGGACACGAACTTGCAAACGCGCAGTTCAACCATGCGGACATAAGGCCGGTTCGACAGTTTGTTTGGGTTTAGTTCAGCGCTTTCTTGGGTTGCGGTTACAAGTGATCTGACGCCTGCTATGGAGGACTTGGTGAGTCAAAATGAGTCTGAGCACTGACAATGTCACAAACTTATGGAAAAATGGTTCCTCGGAACTGGACGCGGCGTCTTCCCAGGTCAACTTCACCAACAGCTCAGGGAGGAACCACACTGAGCCCAGCGAGGTGGACCTCACCAGAGCCATCCCGCTCGGCTTGGTTCTGGGGGCTTTCATCGTGTTTGCCATCGCGGGCAACATCCTCGTCATTCTCTCCGTGGTGTGCAACAGGCACCTGCGGACACCGACCAACTACTTCATCATCAACCTGGCCATCGCCGACCTGCTGCTGGGCACCACGGTGCTGCCGGTGTCCGCCACTCTGGAGATCCTAGACTACTGGGTGTTCGGCAGGATCTTTTGTGACATCTGGGCGGCGGTGGACGTGCTGTGCTGCACCGCGTCCATCATGAGCCTGTGCGTAATATCCATCGACCGCTACATCGGAGTGAGCCACCCGCTGCAGTACCCCGGGATCGTGACGGAGAAGCGGGCTCTGCTGGCCATGCTGGGGGTCTGGGTGCTGTCGGTGGTCATCTCCATCGGACCTCTGTTCGGGTGGAAGCAGCCGCCGTCGCCGGACGACACGGAGTGCCCCATCACCGAGGAGCCCTTTTACGCGCTCTTCTCCTCCCTCGGCTCCTTCTACATCCCGCTCGTTGTTATTCTAGCCATGTACTGCCGCGTGTACATCGTCGCCAAACGGACCACTAAGAACCTGGAGGCAGGTGTGATGCGTGAGAGGATGAACTCCAGCGAGCTGACCCTCAGGATCCACAAGGGGTCTCAGGTCAACGAGGATTCCGGCAGTTCGAGCACAGGCAAGGGCCGAGCGCACCAGGCGAGAAGTTCTCTGACGGTGAAACTTCTGAAATTCTCCCGGGAGAAGAAAGCGGCTAAAACTTTGGGAGTTGTGGTCGGCATGTTTACCCTCTGCTGGCTGCCCTTCTTCCTCGCCTTACCCATAGGTAGGTTCAGTGGGTGACTTCATTCAAACAAAAATACACCACTTCCCCTGTTTCCCTTCATAACCCACTCCAACTTTAAAACTTCATTATATTCAGTCAGTTAATGAGACCTGTAGAAAATATATTGAGGTCGTTTAAATGCCCGTAAAGGCTGTTGGAGAGCTTCTATAGTCTAAATCATATATGTGGCACTGGGGGAGTCCCCTGGGTAGAATTTACTGCCACCTAACCTGTGAGAAAAACTCTGATTTACTGCAGTTGTCATTATACACTGCAGGCATAAAGACTTACACCCATATTTAATTGCAACATCCAATACTGGATGCAGCAGGAGTGGATCTAGTCATATTATGTCTCTGACCTCATCGTCTGTTCATGCAGTTAACTTAGATTATATCACAGTTTGTCATATAGACCTTCATAGGCAGCAAGGATATTATAGTGTCTGAATTCAGGGCCCTTAATAAATGATTTCAAGGAGGAATTCTTCTGTTCAGACATTATTAGTGTTATTTTTACTGTGTTGGTGCACTACAAAATATAACTACACTCCTTCTGTGTGCCAAGTGAAGAATAGGTGGCCTCCCTCTGCTCTGTTATTTTAGGGGCCACTGGAGCCTCCCTGATGAATCTGACACTGCCAAGCATTAAACACCCCGCTATCCTGGATGTGTTAAAGAAAATGTTAGGGAAATTAAGCAATATATTGTGGCAAATTCGTGCTGTGGCAGGATTCAATTTTTATTTAGTTGTTGGTCAAAGACGCTCTCTGAACTTTAAGCAGGGTGAATTGTAGATCATGAGTTGAATGAATCTCTGATCGTGGAGGCCCTTAGGATGCTGTAGGTTTGGACTATACATGCGTGTTTTTGTATCAGCATGTGCATGTGTGTGTATTCTTTTATCAGCGTCATACTGGAGTGTGTTTATGCCCCTGGCTTGGAGCTGCAGCTCATCACATCCTCACAAGGACACACAAACACACATTACAACCTGAGGCTAAAATCACTACTCCGTGTCACACAGGAGGGACTATTTTACCTCAAGGCGTTTTCAGTGAGATACAAGAAGTACATACCGAATGTAATTTCCCATGATTTCTCAGAGGCTTCAAAGAGTGGAATTGTAGTTTGGACTTGAGGAAGGTCCTCTTTACGTAACACTGCAGAACAAACTGCCAAGAAACCCCCCTTTCAAGGCTATGCTTCTCTTTACAGTGTCTGGTGTAGAATACTGATGCATTGTGACAAAGCACCATGCAACTTGATTTCATTTTAACTGGCCTCCAAGATGCAAGCAAGTCCTACCAGCTACGAAACAGCCACTATGTCATAGCAGGGCACTGACACTATGCCACGTCAGCTTTCAAAATGGGACTTGTAGGAGGTGTTGTTTTTCAGTTTAAGTTTGCGCGTGGTGTGAGTTGCATCTGAACTTAAAATACTGGGAGGCTGAGAGGAGAGCGCCCCCTCCTCGTGTTGCTCCCTGAGTGTTCATTAGCTTCCACCCACGGAGCGGGATTTCCTATTTCACACTTGTTATTATCCTGCACCTTCCTCGGCCTTCTGTCACTGATATGTGAAGCATGTGGGGGCTCTGTTTGGATGGTTTATATGTGTTTACGTGCATGTATGTCCATGTGTGTCCTAGTGATTGTGTCTGTGTGGTTGCAGATGCTTCTCTCACTTCAATCACTGCAGATTTTTTAAACAATTACAAGCCCGCAAAGATGAAAGTGAGGCTGGATGCTGCCGGCATCTCAATCTTAGACTGTGTGCAGCTCGAAGAAACTCGAGGGCCCTCACCTTCACAGCTGATCTCACCTATCTGATTCAAAATTCTGAAAATACCTTGTTTTTGTTTTTGCACATAAATGGCAAGCAGGCACCTACCATTCCCACGGTTGGAGTCATTCCTTTTCAGGTTTTAAAAGCATCAAGTCTCCTTTTACGCCTTTGACTTGGAGCAAAGTAAAGTATACAGACCTCAGGGTTATAAACACTACATCAGGATTTTTAAGTTAGTGTTTCTCCAGGCCAGTTCTCTTGGATTAAAAGCAGCACAAAATTTCACACACGCTCACTGGTTTGTCACTCATTGTGCAATATGTGAACTTTAAGTTATTTTACAACACATTCCTGTATCATATTACGAACAAAATGACACAACAATTGAAACTGAAATTGAGTCAAAGTCAAACCTTTCGATCAATTTAAATAGCTCATACATTTTAGCATGTAGTCGTATTTTTAGAATACAAATAATGTCTTTTCAATGACACTAATTTCTCAAACTTCATGTCTCACAAGCAGGTCTGTGTAATATGAAACATTAAAGTTGTCTGTTGTCAGGATTTTTGATACTTTCTATTCCAAAGTAAGTTTTGGCGTGGTGGGTTTATGGTGTTTCTTGGCTTTTGTGCACAAAAATGTTATTTTTTGTGGCACTGTAGTCACAGGTCAACTAGTTGATTAGATGTCAGATATGCACTCATCTGACCGAATTCCTATTCTTTGGACAATCGCTGGTGTTACTTTCATGAGGAGAAAAGTGTTACATCAAGAGCCTTCCAGGATTAAATCATTACTTTTCACACTTGGAGGAACAGCTACCTGTGAGAAACGGCTTTGAACTCACCCAACTTATGAGGACTGCTAGGTTGAACTTAATTAATGTTTGTATTGATTGAACATTCGCTCAGAGTCGACTCCACGTCAAAAAGATACCGTAATTTGTGTGGCTGTATTTTGTTAATGCAGACCTAAACCTAGATTAAAAGTTTGCTTTACTTTGCAAAAAGCAGTTTGCAAATCAAAGCTCAACAACCAACAAGGCAGATCATCTAAAAACAGTAGCTTACTTTCCTGTGTTATATTCCTCAATAGTTCTTGTGTTGGGATCACCAGTAGATAAAGAAGATCATATGAATGTCAGCAAGAGGTCTACTCATTGTTACAAAATAAGCAGGCTGAAACGATTCAATACACAAGAGATTATTGGCTTTTGTATTTATTTCTGATTCATTTGGGCTAATAAGGCTAGCAGGGAGTTTTAGTTTTTCTAGAGATGGCATGTAGTTTATTTTTTCCCCTTTGACCAATCAATTGCTTGAAGATTAGCTACGATTTCAATAAACTAAGATTTTCTTTGGCTGACTACAAAACTAGATTTTTTGCAACATTGTGATGAGGTTTCTTGATTTAATTCACTTGATTACTAGACAAAAACACAAGAAAAAACGTTTATCAACTGATGTTCCAGAAGTTTCCTATAGTAAAGTTTAAAGAAAAATAAAGGTCCATATATTGTTGACTTTGTTCAAATACTCCCACTGAATGCTAAACATACAATATATATTATTGTATATATTACCGGTATATGTATTAAGTTGGATAAGATGAGTATTGATTATATTACATTGCCTAAAAAATGACTAGAAACATTGTGTTACAGAAACGATTGCTAACTAATGTCCTTCCCATCAACTAAACAGTTAATCAACAAGTCCTTTCAGTTCTACATAGAGATAAATTAATATATCAAAATTTGACATTTTCATAACACATCGGAACATGTTTGATTTGATTTTTAAGATGTTTTAGGATGCATTTCAGGGAAACGTGAAGAATCATGTTTGATTCTTCATGTTGTCTTCATGAAAGATTCAACTACGTTTAGATGTTTCACTGAGCTTTTTCTCTTGTCCTCATCTCTCAACTCAGCCAAAGAGAAATTATCCGTCCTCAGTGGGCTTCACACATTCTTTCATTGCACACATTTTCCCACAGCTCTTTAACACGAAGCGCAGGAACTAACGTCCTGTGAAGGCCTCACATTTAGCAGGCAGTGTGCCCAAATGTGAGAGAAACCGACTCTTTGGGGTGCCAACTATTGGTTCCTTGTGCATGTATTTTCAGAAGAACTACTGTTATCTTTGTGTCATGTGTAAAGCTCATACAACTTTCTCTCTTTTTTTTTTTTGCTCCATTGCGCTGGCCAGCCCCTGTGCTCCAGGGGTAATTGAAATGGATTTGAAGAGGAAAAATAATGAGAGTGCTATGTGTCGAAGCGATGAGGAAGAAGGGAGGTGGCAGAGCTGAGCTGGAGGGGAGACAGGGCAGTAGAGGTGAAGCCAAGGGTCTCTGGGATGTCAAGTCAATTTTCTAAAAATAGCTCCATGTTATGGTTTCATTGAAAGCAATGTGAGAGGGCAATAACTCTGCTGTCCTTTCAGATCAAGACATATTAATCACATTTATTGGTGTGTTATAAAACAGGATGTATGAGGTTTGGGAGAGCAGACTGCGTGTGCGCTCTACATGGCATGGAATAGGCACTGCTTCTTCCAGTTAGTAAGAATAACAGGATGCCTTGTTTTGTTAAGATGTTCCTGTGTTTCATAGTGAGACGTGTGCGTGGCTGTCCTCAGGAAGGAGGTGCAAACATTTCTCTTAATAGAAAGGGCGAGAAAACGGACCACAACCCTCCCATGGTTATATACTATTGTCTTGTAGCTGAGCCCCTCGCATCCTCTGCTGTTTAGACTATAAGCTTTCAACACTTCTAAAAGGACAAAAATGGACTGTGTTCACACAGAACTTAAACACACAAACACGAGCCAAATCTGGACACTGGAAGGTCCACTGTCAACTACTGTTTCCGACATTTTTATCCTGAGCTCGTGTAGAAAGAAGACACAGGAACATGAGGGCAGTGTCTCACCTTTAGCTCTTTGTAGGAGCCTCTGGGTGTTTATGGACCCATATGGAAACAACCTCATATCTGTTTTTGCTTGTGCAGACTCCACTGTTAGACCCTATTTGAGATACTTCAAATGCAGATTCAATTGTTGATTTTTTTCTCGAAGCCCTCCAATTCCTGACTGAACCACAAGCCAGTGAGTTCAGCTGTATGCCAAAAAAGACCACCAGCAGTTTTGTATGTGAAGAAAAACCATAATTTGCTACGACTGAAAGTAAAACTGAAAATGCTGGTCAGTTAATTAATCAATCAATCACTCGGGCACTGAAAGTTAAGTTTCATGCAAAAATGCTAAATATTCTCTGATTCCAGCTTTTCTAATTGAGATTCTGCAGCATTTTCACCCTATTTTATATGATTGTAAAAAGAAAAAGAACTTTATGGTGTTGCTCCAACAAACAACTTTCACTATTGGTAAATGATTATTTAAGACAATCACTGTTTCTTTAACAGAAAATGGGGCAAAAGCACTTAGTGTCTTAGAACAGAGCTCAGAAATATTGGTTGCTGCTTTAACAAACTGATAAAAAGTAAGAAATTATCAGGACATTTGGGATATTTATATGCCAGCAACACACAGCCTCTAAATCAAGAACAATTTCTTTTCACTTGGACGTGTTATAGAGTATTTAGAATTAGAAAAAAAAAAAAAAAAACATTTGATATTTAGAGCTGTTGCAATGCAAAACTCAGATTGTTTCTTACTTTCTTTATTCTGACTTGTGATGCAGGTAGTTAAAATGGTCATATAGTTATCATTTGAAAGCAGCTACGATGCAGAAAATCAGACTAATAATGGAGAGAAAAATGAAGGAATGTACAGGTTTTTGTGTCCACCTCACCCTGCTTTGTATTCCAACCACACTCATTACTCACACAGTCATGTAATTACCTTTAAGTGGCAGTCCAGAAGGGAAAATAGCAAGTGAAAATACCAGCCGCTTAGAAGAGACCTATTCATTGGCAGTTCAGGAGGTCAAGGGACATTCACACACACACACAAACACACACACATTCACACACACCAAACCCACACAAATGCACACAGACAGACAAATAGCTTGCAATGCTTGTCTAGTGTGTGTGTGTGTGTGTGTGTGTGTGTGTGTGTGTGTGTGTGTGTGTGTGTGTGTGTGTGTGTGTGTTCTTGAATGCAAAAATAGACCTGCACCATTTCATAGTCCCACATTTTTTGCAGCATTAAACTGAAACAGTGGACTCCACTCTCTTTATTCTGGATAAATTCACCCTTTGAATGTGCAATGTATTATGTGCCTTGTAGTGCTTAAAGTAATTGTTAAAGCTGTTGATCTGATAATGATGAAGACGTAAATTGACATGCCTCTGTCTGCCTGTCATATCCTACCAGAGGTAATTTCACACTTGAAAGCCTGAGATCATAGTGCATCCTCAGCCTCTCCAGGAATGTGATATTAATTTAAGAGCGTGGGTTGGTGTAAAGAAACACAGTTTTACTCACATCTGCCCATATGCAAAAACACACCGTGTCTTTCTTTGTGCTTATTAATTCCCTGTTTTTGTCCTCAGGCTTTCCTCACTCACCTCATTAGCTTGTAAGATATTATCGCACAGCAGGACTAAAAGCACCACAAGAATAGATTAATGCAGATTAATCGAGACCAGACTCACTCATTATCAAACCTACTTTGGAATCTTTTGAATTTTGTCATTTCCATCATTAGGGTTGTCTCTAATTTCAACACACTTTCAGCTATGCACCTGTATAAGTAATCTGCACAAAGAATGCCCCTCAACACAATCTGCATGTATGAAAAAAGAGAAAGCCTGTTGCGGTGTTGTAACCTCTCCTGGAACAAGCCGCCAGGTCTGTTCAGCTAAAATGTCTCCTTTTTTTCCTCTCAAAGCGGCACATTTCTCCCACAGCGTATTGAGCTTAAAGGGGATTCAGGGTCGTCCCACTCTCTCTATGTACTTGTGCGAGAGTTCCAAATGAACTGCAGAATGGCTGCATGTTTTTTTTTACTTTTTTTGAAGGAAGCGCATTATCTGTTTATGGAGGCCTTTCTAAAATACAAGGTCTTTCTTTAATGATAGATACGATTAGAATTGACTATTCTCAAGCGGAGTCTGGACAGCAAACCTTCATGTTGCTCCTGATCAATGCTGCCACCTACTGGGAACAATGGAGCTTGCAATATCACAGAGGATAAATGTGTATCATGAGTAGGGATCTGATATGTTGATATAAACCCGATTAGCTGGGTGTAACTTATGTTCAACAGCATCAATCAGTCGACTATCAGTTATAGTCATCGAGTCACTAAAGGCTAACAATTTACTTTTTACTGTCTCAATAAATCCCAGCCTCATGTTCCACAATACAATCCCTAAATTTTGGGTGGTTTTTGGGTGGTAATTAGCTTGGCTTAGCATAGAAACAGAAAACATGAGGAAGTAGAATCAGGTATCTCTAAAAATTAAAAAAACTGTTAAAGCACAGCCATCCTTAAAACACAAGTTCTCCAATTTAACAAATTCAATTTAGCATGTTTATTAATGGACTTTAGAAGTGCTAGTATGTTTATTTTTACCTTTATTGGACAGACAAACTAATCAGCCCTAAATCTACATGTAGCAGTGGACTTAAAAGTTGATTTTCTTGTCCCGTTTGTGATTAAAAAGTAAACAAGTTTATTTCCCAACGTGACAAATTCCTTAAAAGTATCTTGGTGTCACAATTTTACTGTATTTCTGAAGAGATGAGTGTACATCTTTATTAATTTATAAATAAGCAACCATATAAGTTTGAAAAAAAATTTATAATAATATTATGAAGTATTATTTAGCGTTTAACAAAGACTCTGTGGTTTGATCAGTTTGCATTGACAACTTAAACAACAACCCAACAATTGTCCTCACATTTTGATTTTAAAAAAAAGTTAAATTGGGATCACGGTTTCCATTCTAGCACACATCAAACTAGTTAAAAAGCACAGAGAAAATAGTCAAGACAAAAGTGTTTCATTACAAATAATCTCAAAACCATCACAACCCAGTTTCCGGGGTCTTAAGGAGTAAAGCTAACATTTCTGCACAGATCTATTGGCCACTAGACTGAATGTATTTTTGATGGGTATCTGTTCTGCTGTCTTCAGGGTCTTTTAATGTGAACCTGCGCCCACCAGATCTCCTCTTCAAAGTCATCTTCTGGCTTGGCTACTTCAACAGCTGTCTGAACCCCATCATCTACCCCTGCTACAACCGCGAGTTCAAGGTGGCCTTCATCCGTATCTTACGGTGCCAGTGTCACCAGCGCAAACGTCCCGGCTGGAGAGCCTACAACTACCGGTCCTCTAACTTCAGCTCCTCTGTGAACTCACGCAAAAGCTCCACAGATCACAACTCCAGCTGCATGAATGGAAGCCAGCGTACCCTGCCGTCCTCAGCCAGTCCGAGCCCCAGCTACCTGAGCAAGGGTCTGCCGCCTTGTCCGGAGGGGGAAACGTTATACACCTGGGGAACCACAACTCCGACTCCCTCCACACCAAACCTGCTACCCGGCAGCCCTGCAGACTGCCAGCAGGTAGCTCTGAAAGGAGGGAGATCAGTTGAGGAGGCCACTGGAGGTGTTTTCTCTTTCTCCTTTGGGAGGAACAAAGACAAGGGAGGGTCCAACAAAGACAGCATCGTGCATGATGAGAAGGTGTGACTGTAGTGTCTTAATAAGCTGTGACTTACTGGTTCAGGATTACGGTCACAAACAGAGTGTGGATGCAGGATTCACAGCTCTCATTGTACATGGTCCCATGATCATTTATCAGTCAGTGGACTCTGTCATCAGTGCTCAATGTGAGATGAAGATATGTTGAGTATGCTGCTGTATTACAGATATTGTGTTCTACGTTACTGCATCTGTGACTGACATAAACAGGAAGGTTTTCTTCTAATGGACAGTAATGGGTTCAAGAGAGTTAATCAAAATCGCTGTTTGCTGCCTTCCTTGGAGTGTAAAGAAACCTGTGCATGCGTTTTGATTTATCTAAAGACAAACGTGAAGGAAAAGAGGCCTCATTTCAAACAAGATCCCCTTTCAAAACATTCTTCCCTTCACCCTTTTCAGTTTAGAAACTCCAGGTCTGCCTTGTAAAAAGCCTGAACGTGACAAAGAACCTGACACGTGTAACAAAAAAAAAAAAAAAGTGTGATATGACAAATGATCACCTTTCTGTTGCAGTCACTTGGTGTCTTCATGGTATATTGTGAAAAATAAAGTATAACCTGTTTTATCTGCTGTGCGCACAATCATCAGATATCTTGTTTGTATGTTTGTAGAAATGTGATGGAGAAATAAAATTAGAACGCTGCTCAAATGCTGCTTGAAGGCAAACTCTTAATCTCTGTTTCCGCATTTGAAAAGAATTTGCACTCTTATGTAATATCATGGATCAGTATAGTGATTGAAATATCAGTAATGGATGATGTTTGTGTCCTTAGTGAAGAAATGGGCAGATTTGAGTGTCTGAGGTAAAGAGTAGATGTTTGTTTGGTATTTAGAGGAACATTTCAATTCAATTTTATTTATATAATGCCAATTACAGTCAAACTGTCTCAAGACGCTTTACAGAACCCATATGCCTGAACCCCTAGAGCAAGCCCAAAGGCGACAGTGGCAAGGAAAACACCCATTTAACCGGGAAAAAAACCTTGAGCAGAACCCGGTTCTTTATGTGGGGAGACCCATCTGCCTGCTGGCCGGGTGGGTTGAGAGGGACAGAAGAGGTAGAGAGGTAGAGGTAGAGAGATAACGGTAGAGGGGTAGAGAGGTAGAGGGCGGGGCCGGGGCGGGGGGGGGGCATAAAACACAATTTGATATATGCATGATAAGACAAATGATACATGCCAAGTACAACTGACATGGAAACTGATTATAGTTTATTGCTATGGTGTGCGGCTCTGGCATTAAATAAAATAAAAATTTCCAGTGGGCAGATACAAAAGCACGGTTTATTGATTGTATAGACATGTCCCTTTGATCACAGCTAAGTCATAGCACCTCTACCTGTATATATCTGTTCTACTTCATGGCTCGCGGCCTCCTGGTACATGCCACTAAATCATTTACTCCTGCGGGGCTTTGTTTTGATAATGAATCAATACTGGATATAAGTAGAGACATGGACAAACAGATACAAGAGAGAGTCTGGTGCACATCACAGGACATGTGGTGAACAAACAAACAGGTTTCAGTTAAACAGTGAGACATGATGGCACTCCAGATTCTCTTGCCTTTGTGGTTTGCACTTCTTCCTGGTTGCGCTGCTGGTGATGCCTTTTTGACACTGTACCAATACATTCTAGTCCATCTAAAAAAAAAAATATTTTGAAGAAGTTCTTGTTTTTTGTCATTTAAATTCAAAATTTTGATATGTTCTATATTTTTTAAGTTAAATATTTCAAGCCTTTTCATGTTTTAATCCCATGATTATGGCTTATAGCTCATGAAAGTCAGAAATCCCTTATCTCAAATTATTGGAATGTTTCCTAATATTAATCAGAAAAAGATTTACAACACAGAAATGTCCACCTTTAAAAGGCCTGTTCATTTATACAGTCTTTGTTGTACTTTGTTGTGGCTACTTTATCATAATTATTGCCTCAATACAGCATGGAGATGACCAACCTATGGCACTGCTGAGGAGTTTTTGAAGCCCAGCTTGCCTAGATAGCGACCTTCAGCTCATCTGTATATTTGGATGTTTCTCATTTTTCTCTTGACAATAAACAATATGGGATGCTATGGGGTTCAGGTCAGGTGAGTTGCCCAATCAAGCACAATAATATCATGGTCAACAACCCATTTGTTTTCTTCAAGATGGCGGCGCGCACCGACGCAGCGGCTTGGAGCTCCCAACTACTTTTTTTTTTTTTTTTTTTAAATAGTTTTTATTTGGTAGTAATTATGGTACTGTTAGCAGTTGCTAAGTACTGCTGGAAAAAGAAATCAGTATTTGTATAAAGCTAGTCAGCAAATGAAAGAATGAAGAGCTCCAAGACCTGCCAATAGACCCTGCATTGACCTAGAACTTGATAAAACACAGTGGACCAACACCAGCAAATGACATGACACCAAAAATCATCACATACTGCAGAAACGTCACACTGGACTTCCAACATCTTGGACTGTGTGTCTCTCTACTCCTCCAGATTCTAGGATGTTGATTTCCAAATGAATCGTAAAATTTACTGTCATCTGAGAAGTGGACTCTGGACCACAAAGCAACAGTCCAGTTCTTTTTCTGCTTTGTTCAGGTAAGAAACTTCTGACATTGTTGGGTGTTCAAGACAGACTTTACATTTGGAATGTGACAGTTGCAGCTTCCTCCTGAAGACGTCTGTGCTTGGTGGCTCTTGATGTACCGACACCAGTCACAGTCCTTGTGAAACTCTCGCAAGTTCTTCAACTGACGTTTCTTTGCAATCCTTTCAAGGCTGCGGTCATGCAGCTTTCTATCACACTTTTCCCTTCCAGTGAACTTCTGCCAGCAACCAGCCTTTTCAGCAGTGACCCTCTGTGGCTCCTTGTGGACGGTGTAAATGATAATCTGCTGAACAACGTCCAAGTCAGAAGTCTTCCCTGTAATTGTGGTTCATGTGTTGAACTAGACTACGAGATATTCACCATTTGTACTGCTTCAAAAGTAATTAATTCAAATTCACAATGAAATATCCTAATATTTGGAGATACATTTTATAATAATTAGCTAAATGAAAATAGAAAAGTACTTAAGACATTTTACTTTACATGTAATGACTGCAGTACACTGTCAAAATGTCTCCCAGATGTGTGGCCATGCGGCTGCTGCTCAGCTGTATTCTGTCTCTGGTCATCTCCATTTCCTCGGGATGTACATTCACTTGCATCCTGCTGTGTTGAGCAGCAGCATGCAGCAGGAAACTCAGGCTTATGTTTCATGTGTCCTGTATGCCGCCCCAAGCTTCTTCATTCACACCAGTTTCATGGTGTTTGCCTGTGGGAAAATTTTCATGGCTGCACAGAGGCAAGAGAGATGCATCCATGCAGTGGAGCAGCTCACCAGGAAGCTTCGGATGAATCTGAGCCAAGAAGTCTGACTGTGCTGGGTGAGTCGGGTCCCAAGTGGATGATCCTGTCTGAAGGAAGGCTGGGTTTCATCACAGTGGTCTTCCTGTTTTGCAGGCTTCCTTTCTTCCCTGTGAAAGTAGTGCATCCTCTGAGGGGCTACAGCATCCAGCAGATCTCTGGATATGGTAATGCTTCTCTGAACTCATTCCTCTATTCCTTTAGCAAGGACTTCAGATGCGTATTTGTAACCACATTCGACTGTGGCAGTTAAGGGCAGGCAGGTTTGGATTTGGTCAAATCTTTGGTAGGCAAATGCAAAACATCCATCCATCCATTATCTATACACCGCTTAATCCTCACTAGGGTCACGGGGGGGCTGGAGTCTATCCCAGCTGACTCGGGCGAAGGCAGGGGACACCCTAGACAGGTCGCCAGTCTGTCGCAGGGCTACATACAGAGACAAACAATCACTCTCACATTCACACCTACGGGCAATTTAGAATGATCAATTAACCTCAGCATATTTTTTTTGGACTGTGGGAGGAAGCCGGAGTACCCGGAGAAAACCCATGCATGCACAGGGAGAACATGCAAACTCCATGCAGAAAGATCCCGGGAAAGCCGGGACGCGAACCAGGGATCTTCTCGCTGCAAGGCGAAAGTGCTAACCACTACATCACTGTGCAGCCCCAAACGCAAAACATGTTACCTTAATTTCAAAAATTATTACAGTGCATTAGCCTTTTTACTATTGGAAGGGATGACTTGATTTTTATGTTTTGGCAGCCAATAGCAAATTGCTCCTTTTTTTTTTTTTTCCAAGTGATCAAAATCAATGCAGCAGAGGTCAAGATGCCTTAACTTTTAGTCTCTAATATAAGTTTAACCCTAATAAACCCATTTATAGTCTCATTTCAAAGCAGCAACAACCCTGATGATATGACCAGGGCAATATTTTGACTGTAGTGGAGGCTAAACAAATGTAAACTTCATCTCTAAACCTTTCAAACCTTATATAGCATGTACATAGACCTTACACCTGATAGCACACTAAAACGAAGATTCTTCTTTCATGGTTTCTTCTACAAAATCAAGAATATAGCCTCTTTTTTCCAACTAGAATGTTACATTACAATGTCTGTTGCACCACTGTATCCCATTAACACTGAGCTACATCCAATCACCACTCACTTGTGCTATGCAGGACTTTCTTCTGCAGCCAGGAATCACAGTTCAGTGGACAAAGAACATCCTGATGAAAAAAAAAAATTTTGACTACTTTGTGACTACTTTAAGTGAGTCATTCTGCTTCATTGCTGCTCTTTTTTTTATATATATATATATATATATATATATATATATAGATAGATATATAGATAGATAGATAGATAGATAGATAGATAGATAGATAGATAGATAGATAGATAGATAGATAGATAGATAGATAGATAGATAGATAGATAGATAGATAGATAGATAGATAGATAGATAGATAGATAGATAGATAGATAGATAGATAGATATATTACAGATTGAACATTACAGATTGAATCTCTGGATTTTCAGCTTTCTATGTGCCATACAGTGGAAAAAACAGCTAAATTCAGGCTTTAAGTCATCAAAATCACTTTTTTCTATAGGTCCCATTTTCCTTTTTTTAAATAAATTTTAAATTATAAACACGTATATGTCTATTCATTGATTCAACTGTCAACCACAATTTTATTTGAATTGAAAAACTTCACTTATTGTGTCAAATATTGCTATTTGACAAAACTGCAATTAATTGCAATTAATTAATTACAAAGCCTGTAATTAATTAGATTAAATTTTTTAATCAGGTCCCACCACTAATATATATATATATATATATATATATATATATATATATATATATATATATATATATATATATATATATATATACACATATATATATATATATATATATATATATATATATATATATATATATATATGAGACATATATGCATGAAGCGGGGGTCTGCAATACTCAATGCAGTACCCGGCAGTGTTCTGGGTCACGGTCGGCGAAAAGAGGCACCGCTTTGAGGATGCAGCGAAGAGGTGCGTCGATAACCATCATCCGGCTGAGGAAGCCAAATAGTCTCAATTTTTTAACACAGACAGTACTATCTCATAGGACACTCGTTGCTACTAAGCCTGAATCAGGGACACTATATGTAAGTACAAAGTTCACTGGATGTGGCAATATTTAACATAGTGTGGTATATAAGTTGATATCGGGTCGCTGAGAGCAACCACGCTGAGTATATTTTGTCTCATATGCTCTATTTTCATTTCAATGCTATGTTAGCATATTTACTTATTTTCTTTTATTACTGATACATTCTACCACTGTCTACACATAGACTGCAGCACTTATATCGAACATAGAATGTCAAATTTTATTTTAGGATTCTCTTGGAGCATAATTATGGCGGTTAACATATGCCTAGAATTCAGTTGGAGTGGCCTCACTTGGAAGGCCTCGGTACACGTCATGTGGACCTTAGTTTTGTAGGATAGAGAGCCGGTTAGGGCTCAGGGGAGGGCCGATTATAAGGGTTTTGTTGTTGTGTATAAGGGGAGGGAACGCAAGTCAACTTTTTCTTGTTATGTTCTGCACTGTATAACAGCTGTAAGGTTTCAGGTCAACCTGTTTCGGAGATGCCATACATCCTTAAATCATTATGGGCAGTAATGTAATTAAGATTTCCTCTTGGAATGTAAATGGATTGGCTTCTTATTTGAAAAGGCAAAAGGTGTTGAGCTACCTGAAACAAAAGAACTCTGATGTGGTGATGCTTCAGGAAACACATCTCCTGGAAAAAGATGCCCCCCGACTTAATGATAAATGGATTGGCTGGGCCTATCATAACACTTTTAATCAAAAGAAGCGGGGTGTTTCTATATTATTTTCAAAAAAGCTCAATGTTAAGGTAGAGAGAGAGAGACAAAGATGGGTGAGTTCTTGTACTGTTAATTAAATTATCAGGACAAAATCTAATTTTAGGCAACCTGTACGCACCCAATGTGGAGGATCCAGACTTTTTACCTAAAGAAAATCATCTTGGACTTTGGGGACCTCCCCGTTATTTTGGGGGGCGACTTTAACCAAATACTTGATGTTTTTCTGGACAGATCTGGATCTGGTGTTGTCAGACCATCAAGGACTCTAGACTCTATAAAGGCCTTATGCAAAGATCTGGGGTTATATGATGCTTGGAGACTTTTAAATCCGACCACTCGTGACTACACATTCTTTTCAAACAGACACTCTGTCTATTCTCGTATTGACTATTTTTTGATATCACACTCTCTGATTGAAAGTATTGGAACCTGTAGTATAGGCACAATTGCTCTAACAGATCATGCCCCCATCGATCTAGTTATAGCAGTCAGAGAGGCACAAGAAAGATCTAGAGGATGGCGACTGAATACCGGCATTTTGCAGAATGAGCAGTCCTGTGCAAACCTTCGTATCCACATTAATTTATTCTTCAGAATTAACAATGGCACCGCTGAACAGTCTAATGTATGGGATGCTTTTAAAGCTTATATACGGGGGGTTCTGATAAAACAAACAGCACTGATTAAAAAACAAAAACTAAAAATCTCTGAATATGAAAAAGAACTGAAAAAGCTAGAAAGGGAATATTGGGAAAATCCTACTGATGCAGGCTTAGCCAGGCTGGTCAAGGTTAAGTATGAACTGAACACTGTTTTCACAAAAAAAACTGAATGCTCACTATATAGACTGAAACAAAAATGGTATGAGTCAGGTGATAAAGCTGGTAAGCTACTACCCAGTCAACTGAAAGCCAGGGAAGCATCCCGTCAAATAGGGGGGATCAGAGACAAAAATGGGGATGTGATCACCAATCATAGGGACATCACTAATGTCTTTCGAGAATTTTATGAGGACCTATATAGATCAGAGGGTGAATTGGATGTAAATAAAGCAAGAGACTTTTTTGAACACCTAAACCTTCCTAAACTCTCAGAGGAAAACATGAGAACCTTGGAGCGTCCAATAACCCTTGAGGAGCTGAAAAAAACAATCACACTTCTGCCTAGTGGGAAGACCCCTGGCGTAGATGGAATACCTTACTAATTTTATAAGACATTTGCAGAGGAACTTAGTCCTGAGATTCTAAAGACATTTAATGCTGCTGTGGACACAGAACAACTTCCACCCTCAATGACAGAGTCCATAATCACCCTTGTATTAAAAAAGGGTAAAGACCCTATGGAATGCAGAAGCTATCGACCCATTAGCCTTTTGTGCTGCGATGTAAAGCTGCTAACAAAACTCTTTGCACTGAGAGTAAATAGCATAATAAAGACAATTATACACCCGGACCAGGTGGGGTTTGTAAAGGGCAGGACCTTCTCTGACTCCCTCAGACGCCTCTTGCACTTAATCTGGAAGGCCAAAGATTTGAACATTCCGGTAGCTGCACTGTCTTTGGACGCAGAAAAAGCGTTCGACCGCGTCAGCTGGAGTTACCTTACTTTTACTCTAAACGAATTTGGATTTGGACCCATATTCCTGAATATTATAAAGCTGATATATAATGAGCCTAAATCTAAGGTGGTAGTTAATGGATTAAGGTCGTCTGCTTTTCCTGCAGGATGTGGAACCAAGCAGGGTGACCCTCTTTCACCACTCTTGTTTATTATTGCATTGGAGCCCCTGGCAGAAGCCATTAAGACTTAATCAGTCTATCAGAGGGGTCACAATGGGTGGTCGGGAAAACAAACTCTTGATTTTTGCTGATGATATCCTGATCCTGATGTCAGACCCACTTGTCTCTGTACCCCCATTGCTGGATTTAGTCAAATCTTTTTCAGGAATTTCAGGCTATAAAATCAACTGGACCAAATGTGAGGTGATGCCTTTATCCAAATACTGCTACAGAAGTACCTTTCAAAACTGGAAATTTCAGTGGGTGCCAAAAAATCTGAAATATTTAGGTATTCTTTTAAACCCAGGGCTGGAGAACATGATACCTGACAACTTCGGTCCAATTCTCAACAAGATACAACTCCTTCTCAAAGGCTGGGACAAACTGCAGATCTTGCTATGGGGGAGAGTCCAGTCCATAAAAATGGTTATAGCCCCTAAACTGAATTATCTTCAAAGTATACTCCCTTTGAATGTACCTTCAACCATTTTTCAGTCTATTGACAAAATGTTTAGTCAATATATTTGGGCTGGAAAAAGAGCTAGGATGAAATTAACAAGACTACAGGCAAAAAAAAAACATAATGGGGGGCTGGGACTTCCTAATATGCAGCTCTACCAGGAAGCTTTCACAGGGGCTCAGACAGTCTCTCGTTTCTCAGACAGACGGGACAGACCTTTATGGGTAGATATAGAGGAGGAACTAAATGCCCCGTTCAGACCACCAGACTATTTGAGCCAGTGTCCAAAAATTGATTTCCAGAACCCAATAATATCTCATACTAAAAAAATATGGCATCATATACATAAGAAGGAAGGCTCATCTCCCTTCCTGACAGAATCGGCTTCAATATGGAATAATCCAAATTTAAAAATAGGAGGAAAGGTGTTCTTTTGGAAAGACTGGCATGCTAGGGGGATTCAGTACATTGGATGTCTCTATCAGAACAACACCCTGAGAAGATTTGATGAATTGAGAGAGCTCTACAATTTGCAGAGGAGAGACTTCTGGAGATTCCTGCAGCTTAGAGACTGTCTAAGAAAATCCCAACAGGCAATAGGCTCCCTAGCCAATGCTCTTTATGCTCTAAATTAAAATTGTTGAGTAGTCATCCACACCTAGCAGGTCAAATTTACAAATTTCTTATTGCGCAATTTAGTGGTGCTACCACAGGTCTAAAAACTGTGTGGGAAAAGGATTTAAAGATAACATATGAGGATGAAGAGTGGAATAACTCACTGAAACATTTGCTAAATCCAATGAGAGATGCCAGATCTAAACTAATTCAATTTAAAATATTTAACACATTGTATTGGACACCGGTGAAAATGTATAGGACAGGAATGGGACGATCGGACCTCTGCTGGCAATGCCATACAGAGAGAGGTGATATTATTCACATGTTCTATAGCTGTCCGAGCCTACCTTCCTACTGGCAGAGAGTCATGGCAAAGATCAGTAGCAGTGTGGGTACAGGGGTTGATTTTACTCCTGCTCTTTGTCTCCTGAACAGTCTAAAAGGAAACAAAAGGATGGATGGGAAGAAAGCTCAATGGATAAAAGTTGCTCTTACCACTGTGGAATCCTAAGGCTAGTAACCTCCTAAATCAATCAACTAAATTAATTAACTATCAGAGGATTACTGGACCAGCTCTCCATCTAACGGGTCCGGTTCCTGTAGCCCATATGGGTCAACCCAGATGAGATCTGAGGAACGTTTTTAAGCTGGTAAGCGAGAAAATTCGCCTAGCTTCTAACTGCCTTCATCCAGACGCCTATCCTGCTTCCTCTGATAACTAACTCAACTGAGTAGCCACTTTCGAATGGTCAAATTAATTACCAGTCACGTCTGTTAATGGCAGCTTTTCTCTCATCGGATTCTGCACTTGGTAAGTTGCTAGGTTTAAATTTAGAGGTTAAGGAATGGATAACCCCAAGGATAAGTTTAAAAAAGGCCACCCTCGGCCCCAACAACTAGGTAATCTGACAGAACCAGTTTTAGATGTAATGCACACAGCAACTTGACTTTTTACAAACTAAGAAGATATATGTGATTAATTCATCATCATGATAAAAATAAATAGAATTTCCAATCTGCTAACTTTAATTGCAGGATAAATGCTTTATTATAAAATTTCAGCAGGGGCGTAGCATAAGCTCCTAAATCACAACACTCAATCAAACATTAATATTCTTCCAATTGCTTAACATGACTCATAAGTGGAACTATGCTTTTATCTAAGAAGAGCAATAATCACCCAAACTATGTAATTTGGAGGGGGAGAGCAGACGGGGTGCACAAACCGGCTGCTCACCTGAAGACCGACGCCCCGCTGGGCTCTGCTCCAGGGAGGAGGTGGAGAGAGAGTTCAGTCCCGATTTAGATCTGCTTGTATCCTTTACGTTGTTTGGCCCAATAAAAACTTTGTTATAATCCACTCTGGTGTTAATCCTTTTGGAAATAATAGAGTTCAGTAATATTCCTTCAGTCAGCGTTATTTTTAGATCCCAGTCTTTTGTAATCCTCCAACAGTGCAGAAAGAGCAGTCCTTGAATCCATAATTCCCGTGGAAAAGTTATTCCTTTACAGATCATGTTGAATTCTCTTCCAAGTTACGTGGTAAAATCCCCCATGCTCAGAACATTGCTGCCTGGCTTGCATCCAGCGACTACCTCGTAACTCTCCCAACTCGTGTCTCGATCCAGTGCAATTTATACAACAACTGAACCTTTTGCATATGCAAGAACTGCACCCTTAATTAACATACATGATGACAGCATCCATCCCCCTCCTTACTCGTGCACTGCTTCCATCCACTGACCTCGTGGCCTCTGCGTGCTCTGGAGGAACTAAAACCATCCACTCTGGACTGTTCCACCAGCCCCCCCACAACTCATCCAAAGACCACTCCATGTTTGAGGAACTGAAACTAACTGTTTGGACTGTTTGGACGCTTCCACTCAGTCTCACTTCTCTATTAATGTATTTGTTCCACCTGCAGCTCAGAGCAGGCCTCCGGTCAGGAAACAGATGTCAGACTCACAAAAATCCCCGACGTCTACCTCGAGGTTAATAACCTTTACTGTGAACACTTGACCCCAGTTCACCTTAGGTCTTGACTTCTCACTTCATTACTAAGTTAAAAACCTTAGTTTAACAGTAATCAAAACTCTTTCTAAAACATCTCAGTTTCATAGTAATCAAAACTCTTAAAAGAATTTCTATTTAATAAAGCATTAGTTCCTCATATTGGTCATATCTATCAAAAACATCAGTTTCCCTGGTAACCAAAAACATCACTTTTCACAGTGAGTTGCTGTTCTGACTTAGTTACTTCTTAAACAAAGATTATAAAAATAGGTATTTGTGTTAGCTTTAACACATTTATTAGGTTATCGCATGAATCAGTTATAAATCACAGGTTATAATATCACAATGTTCCCTTATTTAGCTGTTATTCTGCCAGAGTCTCCCCCTTGTGGCTGATTCTGGGATCTCATACCTCCATGTTTCTCAACACCCCCTACTATGAGATCACAGTCAGCCCTTATAAATGACTGATTCTGGGATCCCATATCTCTGTGCTTCACAACACCACAGCTAAGAGGGTCATATTGAAGCATTGGAGGGCAGAATGCAGCCCCGCCTATTCTGAATGGCTCACAGCCCTGGCAGAAACTACCTCTTATGAGAGACTCATATACAAAATAAATGGGAATATAGACACCTATGCAGAAATCTGGGAGCCGTTTCTAACATCAGGGAATCTAACCTAAATGATACTTGACATATACATGAACTGAAACCGAGCTGACAGTGCAGTATGTTTGACTGGCGGGATGGGGATGGGAACTTGGGTAGGGAGAAAATGGTTTCCTTCCAGACATGCTTGATATTATATTATTTTTCATATTGTTTTTTTTCTGCCTTCTCATTTGGCTATCTGTCTTTTATTTATTTAGTTATCTCCTAACTTGTCATGTACTCTTACATATATTTGTTTATACCTATAAATTGTGCATATAATTTTACATTATTATCATTTTTATCTTATGTTCAATGCATTTATGCATCTCTGCTCTTTTGTGTTATATATGTTTCTGGGGGAAATAATAAAAAATATAATTGAAAAAAAAAATAAGAGACAGAGCTTCAACAATGTGATGGTGATGCCCCAGTAAAAACAGAGCCAACCTCTAGCTACAACACTCCACCTTCACATCTCAAACCAGAAGCTAAACCCTTCTTTCCAGATCAGAATAATAATGCTTCCCAACCAAGAGAGAGTAATATAAACCACCTTTTGTCAAATTTTGACAGGTCCCAATCAGAAGCTGCCACGTCACAAAGCCCCGCCCACCACGCCCCTAACGGCTGTTTTTAAACCGGAAGTCCCGCCTTCCCTCGCTCCCCATTGGCTGTTTTTAACAGGAAGTCCCGCCTTTCCACGCCCTCAACTGTTGTTTTTACCGGAAGTCCCGCCTTCCCGTACCCTAATCTGCGTAGCAACCCTAATCTGCGTAGCAACCCTAACCCTAACCAACTGGAAGTCCCTCCCTCTTTAACCGACAGAAGCTTATCTCAACGGAGCAAACGTGCCCCTCCTACCCCAGCCCTTTCCTCCTATGACATAGCGTTTTAAACGGTCTTTGAGAGAAACCCACGTGTCCCCACCCCTCCCTTTCGTCCTATGACAGAGCATTTTAACGGTCTTTGAGACACGCGGGAAATTTGAAGTATAAAAGTAGTGTTTAGCATTATCTGCAGCTTTTTCTCTAGCTTTTTCTCCTTTCTCTCCCCATTTTGCATCCTCTGAACCAAAATGCTACTGTCCAGTATTTCTCCCCACACCTCTCACCGGGACCAGAGGCGTCCGTTTGAACACAAGAACCCTCTCCTCCCACCGGAAGTCCCTCCCTCTTTAACTGACAGAGACTTTATCTAAGCAGAACCAGAGGTGTCCATGTGAACAAAATGATGCTGTCCAGCTTTCCTCCCCTCTCTGCATCCAAAGACAGAGGTTTATCAGTCTAGACGGGAGAGGTGTCTGTCTGAACAAAAATGCTACTGTCTAGAGTGTCTCTCCCCCCATCCCCACACCTCTCATCAGTGCACCCGGGAAATTTGAACAAAAGGTACATTGGACAGCTTTTCTGTTGAGGGACGATATCTAACTGTGGCTGAAACTCTGAGGTGCTTTACAGGCCCTGAAGTAGGCCTCTTGTTTGTTTTTTTTTTATAGCAACTTTATAATTCCTTGGGTGAGGCCCAACTTCAAGTACTCTGCTTCTCTTAAAACCAATGTGACAGAGCAGCTTCAATAAGGACATTTCACTGACTACAAACTCATGTTTTATTACCAGACGTATGTCTCAGTAACGGAAACAGACAATAATGTGACGTTTGGTCTCATCTGACAATTTTCATGAGGAAGATAAGAAGTATGCAAGAATCAGCGAAAATATCCAAGAATTAACTAATGACGAATCTGAGGACAGGACTCAAAATAAAACAAAGCAAAAAAAATTTTAAAAATAAAACAAACAGCACCGGTCTCTTGCTTTAGGATAAAAAACAGTGACTTGAATGCCTCTTGACTCATTATTCTCTAAAACTGGTCACAAATGATTCAATATGCAAGGCTTGAGCTAAACAACACGTTGGAGGAACGACAGAAAATACATGTAGCATCACATCATTGCTAGAAACTGCTGCAGTGGTTTTATATTAGTACATGGCACTTGGCACTGCCACATATAGAGGGAAACAATGAAATGGGGATACTGACAGCAAAGTAGTTTTTTTTTACTATACACAATAAATATTAAAATAAAGAATGCATAAAAACTTTTTGAAAAAATCTGTAATAATTAAAGGAGGAAGGAAAAGAAGGTTGTTGGATGGTACTGAATGATAAGAGTCTCCTCTTTGATGGCATAGAATGACATGAGCTTCCTCTTATAGATAGCATGGAGTGATGTTCACACTCCTGCATGTAAGGACAGAAGAGAATATACGACTGATCAGTGATTCAACTAAAAGATGTTTCACCATCATATTCAACGGAATAAGCCGGGACATTTTGAGATCCTAAGAGCGCTCGTGTTTTTTAACCTTTCTTTTAGTTTGAACTTTTTAATGAACTTGTAAATGCAAGTTGGCTGATCGACTTAAGTCTCAGGTGTTTTTGAGGCAGATCAAAAATGTAAACTTCAACACACTTTTAGATGAGATGGTATATTTGCTTTAGAATCAGTATCTTCAAACATAACTGGATTTCATGTTTTTGTACTAATATACTAAGTTTCAACTTCAGTGCATATTCCAACCATTTTCAAACTTTTATATCTGATTAAACGCTATTTAGGAGCAAATGGAATAAATATTTTTTGAGGAAAAATGCAATAAAAAAAGCACAAAAAAGCATTACATTTTGCTAATGTTTTGTATTCTACCCAGCTCTGCTTATAATAGCAATAATTATCACATAACACCTGCCTAAAATCACAAATATAAAACTGTAAAAAACAAACACACTACAGGATGTTCAGTGAACTCAAGTCAATGCTTATTTAAAGTGAAGCTGAGTCCACATACATTCCTAAACTGAAGGTTTGTCACTGCTTTTGCTGCACTCCTGACAACAGTAATGTTGTTTTTTTCTACATAATAAACCATCAAGACAGTTCATCACATAAAAACACTCGTAAGGTCGCTAAAAGAGTTGAGAGATGTAAGTATTTTTCACAATCTGGTTTGCCAGGGATCTTCATTTCCTTGAGGTATCTCTTAAAATGACAATCAGTGATGACCCTTTCTTTCTTGGGGCAGAACCTTTTGGGTTTCCCTACAAAAAACGAATTAAGATTTTACTCAACTGAAAACACATTTTGTTATGAGACCACAATCGTTTCTTAAAAATAAATGTCGCAATGTTCCATGTCATTAATATTTTTGTACTGTAAATATACGTTTTGGATTGAATGGCAATTTCTTGGTGTCTTCAATTTCAACTTCAACTCTTGAAAGAGTAGCCCTTTCTTCAGAATCCTCTGTGTCCAAGTTTTTTGAAACCGCTTGTGTAGAAACAAACAAAAAAAAGCACTTATTTAAAGCAACTGAATGAATGAAAGCCACAGATATTTTTTTTTCTATTAAAATACTGCATGAAAAACTTACCATCCTCGTCTATGGAGGCAGCCTGGTCTTTAGACTGAATATCTTCTGTTTCTGAATCAGGGAAACCTGTGGTTCTATTTAATGAAATACAGAAAAAAGAGCAAGACAATGAGTGCTAAAAAATATCTCGCAACATTTTTATTGTAGTTTCTGCACATAGTTATAATTATTATTTACTAGCCCTGGCCAAAAAAAACAAAAAAACAAAAAAGAATCCATAATTACCATTTCAATGACAGATATATCATCTTCAGTGTGAGAAGATGATTTTTCCCAGACTCCCTGGCTGATCACTGTCAGCACTGTGTTGATCTTTTTAAAAATAGTTTTTGTGTAGAATAGTTTTTATAAAATGTTTTCTATAAAAATGTTTTGTTTTTTTTTTTTTTACAAAATGTTGTTTTCTAAAAAAATGTTTTTGTGTAGAATAGGTTTTTTAAAATTTTGTTTGATTAGGTTTTACCGCTTGTTGTTTTCAAAAAATTATAAAATATTTTTGTGTAGAATAGTTTGTATAAAATGTTGTTTTCAAGAAAATTGTTTCTGTGTAGAAAAGTTTTTATAAAATGTTGTTAGTACTTGTTATCTAAAAAGAAATTAAAAATAAAAAATGTTTTATTTTAAAACAAATAAATAAAATGTTTTTAGTACTTTTTCCAAAAATATTTTAAAATGTTTTGCACTGAATAGTTTTTAGTACGTTTTCTTAAAAAATAAATAAAAAAAGTTTTTAGTACTTGTTTTATTTTTAAAAAGTAAATAAATAAAACGTATGGTGCAGAATAGTTTTTAGTACTTGTTTATAAAATATTTTACTACTTGTTTTCAAAAAATTATTAAACATTTTGTTTGAATCACAGTTTAAGGTATCGTGTTTCATGAATGGTAACTCTATGAATGTGTTGTTGCCCAATTGCAGGCTGGACTCTCAAGGCAAACTCGACATTTTCCTCCTCTGTTGTTTCAGCTTAATTTATTTGATGGTGAGACACAGCAGGCAAAAGTGTAGATGTTGTGTTGGCAAATTTACAGGCCTAATCACTGGAGGTAAAGCGAAAAACACTCTATTGCCTGTTTTTGGTCAGTACCCAAACCCTCGAGAGTTCATTTGAATCTCTGTGACAATGTGGCATACATTGTTGAACTTTTCTTTTCAGTTCTTGTTTGAAAGTGCATTTTATGTTATGGTTGATTATCTTATGATTCCTCTCCGCACTAGTTCCTCCCTACGACGTCTCCTATGCTGTCACCCTTAAAATGCTTAGATGGAAAGAGACAATCGGACCTCAAAGCTCTGCAGATACAAAAACATGACGACACCCAACCTTCCCCTATTTTTTCTTTCTTTTCTTCTTTTTTTCTGTCAGTGTTCGGCGTGTGTTGTGTAGTGTGACTCCAAAGAGTTGTCCTCCCTCCCCATGTGTAAACTGGCCTGTTGAATCCTGCTCTGCCCAAACAATCCCTGCTGTGAACTCAGCACAGGTTCTGTTCAGTAGCCCTTCTTTCTGCCTTTTCTCACCACAAGTTAGTAGCTCTTTACAAAGTAGAATTTGTTTTTATTCAAGTGAAATTGTTAAAGGGCACAGTGGTGTTTACTCGGACATGATGTCACGAGTGCACATGTCCAGAGCGTGAATGTAAATTGTACATAAATTGTACACCGAGTGTGTAATGTAGCACCGGGTGCATTCGTCTCCTCCATGGGCTGTGTGATTGTGTAAAAATGATCAGTCGTGGCTTTTTCTGAAAGATCAGTGGGAGACATTTGATACTTTTCATCCTGCTCATCTTTATGTGCATGACCTGTTTTGTCGTACGCTGAATGTTGTACAATACATGCAGCTGCATGTTTAAAGAAAATCCTTAAAGGAAAATCTTTTGCATTTTTGATTCAAAAGGCATGTCATATCTACTTTTTAAATGTATTACAAATATCTGTACGTTTGGTTTACCGCCTCGTCACTGAACCGTTAAACTTAG
Organism: Amphiprion ocellaris; assembly: GCF_022539595.1. Lineage (NCBI taxonomy): Eukaryota > Metazoa > Chordata > Actinopteri > Pomacentridae > Amphiprion > Amphiprion ocellaris. The sequence goes on from NC_072778.1 coordinate 21,570,244, forward strand.
CATGTAGAGAATACAGCTTGCTTTGGGGGAAAAGTCCTGCATTTAATTTGAATCATGACATTTTAAGTGGAACAGATCTTCCCATTTAACTTCAAATAAGAAAGCAAAAAAGGTGTAAGGTAAGTTGCAATACTTTTCTAAAACCTCTACGTAAATGCTAACAATTTATAATGATTTTTTTATATAAATATATATAAATATGTGGCGCTGGCATGGTACACACTGGCGTGATTTCTATTTAGTCAGTTTGTAAAATGATTAGAAAAGTTTCCGTTATACATCTTTTCATAGAAGCACCAATGGAATCATGTAATTTAATAATTTAATGTAAGTTGCTGTATTAATAAACTTAAATATGTTGTGTTTGTTTTGTTCCACTTAACAAAACACATGAGAAACAAACAAAATCCTATATCTATCATGTTAAGCTAAATGGCTGCTGATTTAATATTTGATGTCTAAATGTGTGGTTAGTATTGATGTTCTGATAGAACTCACGGCAAGAAGAAACTGATAAGTTTTGCTGCACTATTATAAAAATGCAGAGACTGTAATTCTTCTGCCTCACAATTAGTGTTACACCTTTTATCTAAATATTTAGAATGACAAGGTTTCAAAGTATTGTTGACAGTGTAACTGCTGAGCTATTTTCTGTTGGGTGTGCCTGGTATGCAGCAACACATGAGCATTTACTAAACTTATAACATACTATTAATTTATTCTTATTTATTATCTGTTAATCAGGTTATGGAGTGAATTTTGCTTGAAGGAAAAAATAAACTTGAAGGATGGTAGGGTAAATGTTCTTCTTGCACAGTATCTCTTCAATATACTTACAACTATTATGTCTTTATATATTGATAGGAAGATTCATAAATAAAATAAATATTCAGGTAGATAAATCTCCAATGAAGGAAAAAGTCGTGGAAATGCTAATCGGTGCAGCCAGACCAGACGTAGACACGCGAAGAGTTACACTTCAGTGGATGTGACTTGGACTAGCAATACAAGGACTTGGCTGAAGAAGAATCTATATACACACACACACACACACACACACACACACACACACACACACACGCTCAATTCATCTAGCAAATTTACAAAGACTGAAGAACATACAAACAGAGCTGTGATAGAAAGGAATCTGTTTAAAGAAGTTCTTGTCCAACAAGTATTGATCCGTTTTGTTTTTTGTAAAGAAATGTCCTGCTCTGCATTTCTGCAGCAAGTAGGAATAAAACTTAAAACAAACAAACAAAAAAACCCACCCACACTTAATTTGTGAAGTAAAGAAAGATGGGACCGTCTGAAGAGAATTTTTGTCATTGCTGTATCTTGTAAAGGGATTTACCTAAAATAGGTGAAAAGTTTAACCTGAGGCTTACAGTAAGTTATCACTCAGCAATTGACTCTAAAGTAAGGGCCAACACAACTCTATCATCAATAGAGGTAAATATATTATGGCACATCATGTTTAATGGTTTTCTACATATTCATACATTTGCTGCTCCTTCATTTTTATAAGGGTAAATGGAGAAAATAATTGAAGTTATAAATTCAGGGGTGATTTAAATATAAAGTTTCTAAAGCTTGTGTTTTCTTCCTTTAAAAGCCTACAGAGAGCCGTCAAATGTAATCGATCCAACGTAAAATCTCATTTTAGAAAACGTAACCGTTATCAGTTGTGGGCTATAGGACAAAAAGAAATAACAAGCTACTCTTTCACAAATTACAAAATACAATGAATTAACATTACACGGCTCCAACTCTAACAGAGAGAATAAGTACTGCGCTTGTACGTCTGCTTTAAATACGACTACAATCACTGAGGTGAATCTATTCCTAGTACACTCCTAACATTTCAGTGTAATTTTACTGTGCCGTTCCTCTGTTCTCTGATTCGTCCCACATCTTCAGCGTCATGTCAGACAGAAAAGAAGAATAAAAAACAAACGAGCATGCAAGACGTTTTTAACTTTGTTTCCAAAATTCAATGTAACTGTCTGTACACTTTACAATAGCATACAGCCTGACACAACAAAAGATGTCTTAAACATTTTAAATATATCTTGGGCACAAATAGCAAGTAAAATGGCTTAACACTGGTTCTACCACGACTGTTGTTTTTCAGCAGAAAAAATGTCATGATTCAAATTAAATGCAGGACTTTTCCCCCAAAGCAAGCTGTATTCTCTACATGCTAAGTTTAACGGTTCAGTGATGAGGCGGTAAACCAAACGTACAGATATTTGTAATACATTTAAAAAGTAGATATGACATGCCTTTTGAATCAAAAATGCAAAAGATTTTCCTTTAAGGATTTTCTTTAAACATGCAGCTGCATGTATTGTACAACATTCAGTGTACGACAAAACAGGTCATGCACATAAAGATGAGCAGGATGAAAAGTATCAAATGTCTCCCACTGATCTTTCAGAAAAAGCCACGACTGATCATTTTTACACAATCACACAGCCCATGGAGGAGACGAATGCACCCGGTGCTACATTACACACTCGGTGTACAATTTATGTACAATTTACATTCACGCTCTGGACATGTGCACTCGTGACATCATGTCCGAGTAAACACCACTGTGCCCTTCAACAATTTCACTTGAATAAAAACAAATTCTACTTTGTAAAGAGCTACTAACTTGTGGTGAGAAAAGGCAGAAAGAAGGGCTACTGAACAGAACCTGTGCTGAGTTCACAGCAGGGATTGTTTGGGCAGAGCAGGATTCAACAGGCCAGTTTACACATGGGGAGGGAGGACAACTCTTTGGAGTCACACTACACAACACACGCCGAACACTGACAGAAAAAAAGAAGAAAAGAAAGAAAAAATAGGGGAAGGTTGGGTGTCGTCATGTTTTTGTATCTGCAGAGCTTTGAGGTCCGATTGTCTCTTTCCATCTAAGCATTTTAAGGGTGACAGCATAGGAGACGTCGTAGGGAGGAACTAGTGCGGAGAGGAATCATAAGATAATCAACCATAACATAAAATGCACTTTCAAACAAGAACTGAAAAAAAAAGTTCAACAATGTATGCCACATTGTCACAGAGATTCAAATGAACTCTCGAGGGTTTGGGTGCTGACCAAAAACAGGCAATAGAGTGTTTTTCGCTTTACCTCCAGTGATTAGGCCTGTAAATTTGCCAACACAACATCTACACTTTTGCCTGCTGTGTCTCACCATCAAATAAATTAAGCTGAAACAACAGAGGAGGAAAATGTCGAGTTTGCCTTGAGAGTCCAGCCTGCAATTGGGCAACAACACATTCATAGAGTTACCATTCATGAAACACGATACCTTAAACTGTGATTCAAACAAAATGTTTAATAATTTTTTGAAAACAAGTAGTAAAATATTTTATAAACAAGTACTAAAAACTATTCTGCACCATACGTTTTATTTATTTACTTTTTAAAAATAAAACAAGTACTAAAAACATTTTTTATTTATTTTTTAAGAAAACGTACTAAAAACTATTCAGTGCAAAACATTTGAAAATTTTTTTGGAAAAAGTACTAAAAACATTTTATTTATTTGTTTTAAAATAAAACATTTTTTATTTTTAATTTCTTTTTAGATAACAAGTACTAACAACATTTTATAAAAACTTTTCTACACAGAAACAATTTTTTTGAAAACAACATTTTATACAAACTATTCTACACAAAAATATTTTATAATTTTTTGAAAACAACAAGCGGTAAAACCTAATCAAACAAAATTTTAAAAAACCTATTCTACACAAAAACATTTTTTTAGAAAACAACATTTTGTAAAAAAAAAAACAAACATTTTTATAGAAAACATTTTATAAAAACTATTCTACACAAAAACTATTTTTAAAAAGATCAACACAGTGCTGACAGTGATCAGCCAGGGAGTCTGGGAAAAATCATCTTCTCACACTGAAGATGATATATCTGTCATTGAAATGGTAATTATGGATTCTTTTTTGTTTTTTTGTTTTTTTTGGCCAGGGCTAGTAAATAATAATTATAACTATGTGCAGAAACTACAATAAAAATGTTGCGAGATATTTTTTAGCACTCATTGTCTTGCTCTTTTTTCTGTATTTCATTAAATAGAACCACAGGTTTCCCTGATTCAGAAACAGAAGATATTCAGTCTAAAGACCAGGCTGCCTCCATAGACGAGGATGGTAAGTTTTTCATGCAGTATTTTAATAGAAAAAAAAATATCTGTGGCTTTCATTCATTCAGTTGCTTTAAATAAGTGCTTTTTTTTGTTTGTTTCTACACAAGCGGTTTCAAAAAACTTGGACACAGAGGATTCTGAAGAAAGGGCTACTCTTTCAAGAGTTGAAGTTGAAATTGAAGACACCAAGAAATTGCCATTCAATCCAAAACGTATATTTACAGTACAAAAATATTAACGACATGGAACATTGCGACATTTATTTTTAAGAAACGATTGTGGTCTCATAACAAAATGTGTTTTCAGTTGAGTAAAATCTTAATTCATTTTTTGTAGGGAAACCCAAAAGGTTCTGCCCCAAGAAAGAAAGGGTCATCACTGATTGTCATTTTAAGAGATACCTCAAGGAAATGAAGATCCCTGGCAAACCAGATTGTGAAAAATACTTACATCTCTCAACTCTTTTAGCGACCTTACGAGTGTTTTTATGTGATGAACTGTCTTGATGGTTTATTATGTAGAAAAAAACAACATTACTGTTGTCAGGAGTGCAGCAAAAGCAGTGACAAACCTTCAGTTTAGGAATGTATGTGGACTCAGCTTCACTTTAAATAAGCATTGACTTGAGTTCACTGAACATCCTGTAGTGTGTTTGTTTTTTACAGTTTTATATTTGTGATTTTAGGCAGGTGTTATGTGATAATTATTGCTATTATAAGCAGAGCTGGGTAGAATACAAAACATTAGCAAAATGTAATGCTTTTTTGTGCTTTTTTTATTGCATTTTTCCTCAAAAAATATTTATTCCATTTGCTCCTAAATAGCGTTTAATCAGATATAAAAGTTTGAAAATGGTTGGAATATGCACTGAAGTTGAAACTTAGTATATTAGTACAAAAACATGAAATCCAGTTATGTTTGAAGATACTGATTCTAAAGCAAATATACCATCTCATCTAAAAGTGTGTTGAAGTTTACATTTTTGATCTGCCTCAAAAACACCTGAGACTTAAGTCGATCAGCCAACTTGCATTTACAAGTTCATTAAAAAGTTCAAACTAAAAGAAAGGTTAAAAAACATGAGCGCTCTTAGGATCTCAAAATGTCCCGGCTTATTCCGTTGAATATGATGGTGAAACATCTTTTAGTTGAATCACTGATCAGTCGTATATTCTCTTCTGTCCTTACATGCAGGAGTGTGAACATCACTCCATGCTATCTATAAGAGGAAGCTCATGTCATTCTATGCCATCAAAGAGGAGACTCTTATCATTCAGTACCATCCAACAACCTTCTTTTCCTTCCTCCTTTAATTATTACAGATTTTTTCAAAAAGTTTTTATGCATTCTTTATTTTAATATTTATTGTGTATAGTAAAAAAAAACTACTTTGCTGTCAGTATCCCCATTTCATTGTTTCCCTCTATATGTGGCAGTGCCAAGTGCCATGTACTAATATAAAACCACTGCAGCAGTTTCTAGCAATGATGTGATGCTACATGTATTTTCTGTCGTTCCTCCAACGTGTTGTTTAGCTCAAGCCTTGCATATTGAATCATTTGTGACCAGTTTTAGAGAATAATGAGTCAAGAGGCATTCAAGTCACTGTTTTTTATCCTAAAGCAAGAGACCGGTGCTGTTTGTTTTATTTTTAAAATTTTTTTTGCTTTGTTTTATTTTGAGTCCTGTCCTCAGATTCGTCATTAGTTAATTCTTGGATATTTTCGCTGATTCTTGCATACTTCTTATCTTCCTCATGAAAATTGTCAGATGAGACCAAACATCACATTATTGTCTGTTTCCGTTACTGAGACATACGTCTGGTAATAAAACATGAGTTTGTAGTCAGTGAAATGTCCTTATTGAAGCTGCTCTGTCACATTGGTTTTAAGAGAAGCAGAGTACTTGAAGTTGGGCCTCACCCAAGGAATTATAAAGTTGCTATAAAAAAAAAAAACCAAACAAGAGGCCTACTTCAGGGCCTGTAAAGCACCTCAGAGTTTCAGCCACAGTTAGATATCGTCCCTCAACAGAAAAGCTGTCCAATGTACCTTTTGTTCAAATTTCCCGGGTGCACTGATGAGAGGTGTGGGGATGGGGGGAGAGACACTCTAGACAGTAGCATTCTTGTTCAGACAGACACCTCTCCCGTCTAGACTGATAAACCTCTGTCTTTGGATGCAGGGAGGGGAGGAAAGCTGGACAGCATCATTTTGTTCACATGGACACCTCTGGTTCTGCTTAGATAAAGTCTCTGTCAGTTAAAGAGGGAGGGACTTCCGGTGGGAGGAGAGGGTTCTTGTGTTCAAACGGACGCCTCTGGTCCCGGTGAGAGGTGTGGGGAGAAATACTGGACAGTAGCATTTTGGTTCAGAGGATGCAAAATGGGGAGAGAAAGGAGAAAAAGCTAGAGAAAAAGCTGCAGATAATGCTAAACACTACTTTTATACTTCAAATTTCCCGCGTCTCAAAGACCGTTAAAATGCTCTGTCATAGGACGAAAGGGAGGGGTGGGGACACGTGGGTTTCTCTCAAAGACCGTTTAAAACGCTATGTCATAGGAGGAAAGGGCTGGGGTAGGAGGGGCACGTTTGCTCCGTTGAGATAAGCTTCTGTCGGTTAAAGAGGGAGGGACTTCCAGTTGGTTAGGGTTAGGGTTGCTACGCAGATTAGGGTTGCTACGCAGATTAGGGTACGGGAAGGCGGGACTTCCGGTAAAAACAACAGTTGAGGGCGTGGAAAGGCGGGACTTCCTGTTAAAAACAGCCAATGGGGAGCGAGGGAAGGCGGGACTTCCGGTTTAAAAACAGCCGTTAGGGGCGTGGTGGGTGGGGCTTTGTGACGTGGCAGCTTCTGATTGGGACAGATGTTCTATTGCTTTCTTGTGGAAGAGGAAGACAGGAACTTCTTGCGTTTTCTTTGGTTTAAAGACAATGATCTCTCCAAGGAAATCATGGAATATCGCATGAGGGTCCATGTGTTTGGTAACAGCCCCTCACCTGCAGTGGCTATTCATGGACTACACCGGTCTGTCGAGGACAAAGGACTCAACACAGATCCTGATGTTCAACGCTTTGTGTTGCGTGACTTCTATGTGGATGACGGCCTGAAGTCCCAGCCTACAGTCAAAGCTGCTGTTGACTTGTTGAAAAAGACTCAGGAAGTCCTTTCCAAATCAAACTTAAGGCTGCACAAGATCACAGCAAACAAAAGAGAAGTTATGGATGCCTTTCCACCTGGAGATCATGCAAGTGACCTTGTGGACTTGGATCTCACGTCAGATGCACTGCCAATACAGCGGAGTCTTGGACTCAAGTGGGACCTCCGAACTGACTGTTTCCTCTTCAGTGTGTCAGACAAGATTAAACCTTTCACCCGAAGGGGTGTCCTCTCAATCATCAATAGCCTCTACGATCCTCTTGGGTTTGTAGGTGCCCATTACAATCCAAGGCAAGGCCATTCTGAGAGAACTCACTACTGAGAATGGTGACTGGGATGCACCCTTACCACAAGAAAGTTTGGATGTCTTGGAGAACTTCTTTGTCTGATCTGGCCAGTCTTTCCATCTCTAGGCCCCATACTGTGAGTTCACCTTCTGCAGCTGTCAGAAGAGAACTGCATCTATTCTGTGATGCATCTACCAAAGCTATTGCTGCAGTAGCATACTTAAGGGTCACAGATGCCACTGGAAATAACAGTGTTGGGTTTGTAATGGGGAAAGCCAAACTGACTCCCCGCCCAGAACACACAGTGCCAAGGTTAGAGCTCTTTGCTACAGTGCTAGCTGTTGAGTTAGCAGACCTGATCTCAACAGAACTGGACTTTTCGCTTTATGCCGTAACCTACTATTCAGACAGCAAAGTGGTACATGGTTACGTCCATAATGAGACAAGACGTTTTTATGTATATGTAAGTAACCGAGTACAACATATCAGACGGTCCTCCCGTCCAGACCAGTGGCACTATGTGTCTACAGACGAGAACCCTGCAGATCATGCAACACGCTCAGTTGCTGCGAGCCAACTGAAAGATACCAATTGGCTAAGTGGCCCCAGATTTCTTTCCATACCAGGAACAACTAACTCAGAAAATTCCTATGAACTTTTTGATCCAAGTTCAGATCCAGACGTATGACCTCTAGTGTCCACCTTAGCCACAGCAACAACTTCCAAGCAGCTTGGTTCACAACGATTCACCAAGTTCTCTTCTTGGAAGTCACTCACTCGTGTGGTCGCTCGTCTCATTCACATAGCCGCCTCTTCAACACAACAATGAAGAACAGTTCTTGTAAGGGCTGGCATTACTGCAAGGCTGACATCACTGTTGAAGAGTCCAAACAAGCTTCAGCTACCATCATCCAAGCAGTTCAAGTGGAAGTCTATGGCCAAGAAATCAAATGCATTCAGCGGTGTGAGAAAGTGCCAAAAAGCAGCCCTCTCTACAATCTGGACCCCTTTATTTATGCACAAGGCCTTCAGAAAGCAGGTGGCCATCTCTGTCATGCGAATCTTGATCAAGATGAAAAAACACCTGTGATTATTCCTGGAAAGCATCATGTTGCGACCTTACTCGTCAGGCAACATCATGAGCAAATCCACCACCAAGGTCGTCACTTTATGGAAGGAGCTGTCCGTTCAGCTGGATTTTGGATAGTAGGAGGAAAGAGAAAAGTGAGTAGTGTCATCCATTGATGTGTAACTTGCAGACGGCTCAGAGCTCCACTCAGCACCCAGAAAATGGCCAGCCTCCCAGCAGATCGTCTTTCAACAGACCCTCCTTTTACAAATGTTGGGTTGGATGTATTTGGCCCATGGAACGTCTCATCACACCGGACGAGAGGGGGCCTCTCACATAGTAAACGGTGGGCTGTTATCTTTACATGCATGAGTATACGAGCTGTGCATATCGAGATCATAGAGTCTCTTGACACATCCAGTTTCATCAATGCGCTAAGGCGTTTTGTTGCTGTGCGGGGACCAGCCAAAAACATTCGTTCAGATCACGGCACTAACTTTGTTGGTGCTTGTAAGGCCCTGAAGTTACCTTCAAGCATTGACAATGCAGCTGTGAAGTCTTACCTGTCAGACCAGGGATGCACTTGGACCTTTAACCCGCCACATGCTTCCCATTGTAGTGGGTCATGGGAAAGAATGATTGGTCTTGCAAGGAAAATTTTAGATTCAATGTTCTTTCAACTGAAGGACAAACTTACCCATGAAGTGCTGGTGACTTTCATGGCAGAAGTAGCAGCCATCATCAATGCAAGGCCGCTTGTTCCTGTGACAAGTTCTGATGATAACTTTATTCTCACACCAGCCGCTCTACTGACAGAAAAGGTGAACATTGTCCCAGCTCCTGCAGGAGAGTTTGGAGTTTCAGACCTCTACAAACATCAGTGGCGGCAAGTTCAGCACCTGTCAAACACCTTCTGGGACAGGTGGCGTAAACAATTTCTCCCAATGCTGCAGGCACGCAAGAAGTGGCAGGACGATCTCCCAAACATCGAGCGTGGAAGCGTTGTTCTCCTCAAGGATGGCCAAGTACCAAGGAATGAATGGCCACTTGGACTGGTAACACAGACTTTTCCTAGTAAAGATGGGAAAGTGCGGCAAGTCGAGGTGAAAGTTATTAGACCAGGGGGGTCTTCAGGCTTTCGTAGGCCCATTACAGAGTTAGTGTGTCTTCTCCCCCTAGATCCTTGAGTGGATGGGGTTTAATGACTGTGTTGGGTGACGTGTAATCACGTCAGGCAGGGAGTGTTCTGTTACAACTAATGTAACATGTTATAAAGTTCTGTGTTTTTCTGATTGCTTATGTTTGTACTGTATTTCGCTGAGGGCACCTTAAGAGTGACAGGAAGTTGTCAGTTTCAGGAAGTAAGTTAGTATGTAATGGAAAACGGCTGTCTGGTTGCATCTGGTCTAATCTAGCAACATCCACATACATCTTACGCCTTTTGCAGCATCATGGGTATGTAGTGATTTATATTGCCTTAACATACGATTGCAAATGTTTATTTTTGGGACAGAGTTACATTTAAGAAGTTTGCTGTTGTAAACGTTCTCTAGCTAATTGGTATTCTGCAATAAGCTCATATGAGTGTAATTACAAATAGATTAAAAAAAAACAAGTAACTTATGTTAAAATATGTTGTCATATGTTTCATGTTTAGGTTGAGGAAAACAGAAACAATTGGATATATATATATATATATATATATATATATATATATATATATATATATATATATATATATATATATATATATATATATATATATCTCAATAAATATATATATTTATTGATTTCATAAATGGAGACCATTTTTCTTTGAAGGAGTCCAATAGTTTTTTTCTGATAGCAGATATTCTCTCGAGTGAAATGTGTTCTGTGAGGAGGTTCAGCCAATGGATGATGTTGAGGGCTTTCTTATCTTTCCAGTTAACTAAAATAGTTTTTTTGGCAATGGCGATAGCTGCAAGTGTGGGTTGGATATGAATGTCTGGTAGGGCTGTTTGCGTTAGATCGCCAATTAGGCAAACGTTCGGGGAATGCTGAATCCCGCAGTCCAAAATATTGGAGAGTTTCTGTGTGATCGTTACCCAGAATTGATAGACGGGTGTACAAAGCCACAGAGCGTGAAAGTAAGTGTTAGTCATGTTTTGGGTGCATTGCGTACATGGGTCTGAGCGCGAGAAGCCCATTTTATACAGTTTATATTGCGTTATATGCGTTCTGTGAAGCACCTTAAATTGGATTAATTGTAAGTTGGTGTTTTTAGTCATTTTAAATGTGTTTTCACAGATCTGGGTCCAAAAATCAGAGTCAAAAGATTTGGATACATCTTTTTCCCATTTTTGAGTTGGTAGGTGTATAGAGTGTGTCTTTGAAAGTAAACTATACATTTTTGAGAGATTCTTCTCATTTCTTGGAGACAGTTTCACAATGTATTTGACAAATTCAGGTGGCTGTAAATCCGTTGGCTGTAAAGTAGTCTGAAGCAATGGAATTCTACTTGTAATCATCTTCTTTACCTGTAGGTACTGGAGAAAATTTCCATTTCTTACTTCAAATGTTTGGAATAAGTTTATATATGTCCTAAATGTGTTAGCATCAAGAAGGTGATGGAGGTGGGCGACTCCTCTCTCTGCCCATGTGCTGAAATAAAGAGCTATTTTGTTGTTTGCAAAATCAGGGTTGTGCCAGATTGGGGAGAGTATACTGGGTTTTAATTGGGCCCCTGTGATTTCCAGTGCTTTCCACCAAGCAGACAAGGTGGAAGCGATCATAGGGTTCTTGAAGCAGGAGTGATGTTTAAGGGCAGAAGTGATAAAGGGAAGGTCAGAGATTTTGATCTGGTTACAATCTAACTGTTCTAGTTCCAGCCAGGAGTTATAGTCTTCATGTTGATGTATCCATTTGGTGAGATATTATATTTGGTTGGCTAAATAATAATACACGAAGTTGGGAGCCTCCAGTCCCCCTTCGGATTTATTCTTCTGGAGGGTAGTCAAACTGATTTTAGCCTTTTTATTCTTTGAGTAGAATTTACCAATAGCAGAGTCTAACAATTGGAACCAATTTGATGTGGGTTTAAATGGAATCATGGAGAAGAGATAGTTGATTTTAGGTAATATTTTCATTTTGACTGTAGCTATTCGTCCCAAAAGGGAGATGGGGAGGTTGTTCCAACGCCTCAGATCATCACAGACTTTGTCCAAACGTGGAGTGAAGTTCAGATGAACTAGTTCTGAGAGTTTCGTGGAAATATTTATGCCCAGATATCTGATGTTGCCAGTAGGAAAAGAATAATGCGAGTTTTGGACTGCGGGATTCCACGAGTTTTCTGTTAAAGGTAATATAATTGATTTTGACCAGTTGACCGAGTAGTCTGAAAGACGTGAGAAGGTTGTGATGAAGTTAAATACTTCCTTTACTGAAGTTTTGGGTTCTTGTAGATAAAGTAAAATGTCATCTGCGTATAGGTTAATTTAATGTTCAGACTCCAGAGCGCAGATACCTTTGATATCGGTGTTCTGACGTATAGCTGTTGCTAATGGTTCGATAAAGATCGCAAACAATAAGGGAGAGAGTGGGCATCCCTGTCTCGTTCCCCTTTGCAGACTGAAGCTTTGTGAAGTGATCCCATTAGTGGTGACTGTAGCCTTTGGTGAGTTGTACAGAGCTGATACCCACTGGATAAACGATTCTCCGAAGCCAAATTTGTGGAGCACAGCGAAGAGAAAGGACCAATTAACTTTGTCAAAGGCTTTTTCTGCATCCAGTGACATAACAATAGCTTCTTTGTTGTGGCGTTGCGTCAAAGAGATTAGATTTAGAAGTCTTCTGATATTGTTGGTGGAGCGTCGGCCATTTATAAATCCTGTTTGATCGCTGTGAATTATTGACGGGATGATTTTCTCCAGCCTAGAGGCAAGAGCTTTTGAGATAATTTTGATGTCGGTGTTGATTAGTGACAGAGGTCGATAGCTAGAGGGAAGCGTAGGATCTTTGTCTGGTTTCAATAATAATTTAATTGCAGCTGTATTCATGTGCAGACTATATAACCATTATTATTAATCTCTGTTACTGTCCTGAAGAAAAGGGGTGCTAACATTGACCAGAAATATTTAAGAAATTCAGCAGGGAAACCATCAGGACCAGGTGCCTTGCCTGCTGGCATACTGTCTAATGCACATTGTAGTTCTTTGATAGTCAGTGGAGCATCTAATATGTCTCTGTAATTTGACGTTAGTTCGGGCATGTTTAAATTGTTGAGAAAATTACGAATATCTTCCATGTTTGGGTTAACTGTTGCTGAGTATAAACTCTGGTAATAATTATAGAAGGTCTGGTTGATTTCCTGAGGTGACTGAGTATATTTTCCTGAGGGATACTGAATTGCTGTTATGAAGGATTTTTCTTTATTGCACTGGAGTTGGTTCGCCAGAAATTTTCCTGATTTATTATTGTGTTCAAAATCATTATATCTTAGTTGTTGTAATAAAAACTCTGTTTTCTTGGATAGGATATTATCGAGGTTTAGTTTTGCATTTTGTAGTTCGGACCATAGTTGATCACTTGGATATATTGCATAATTCTCTGTAAGTCGTTTAATTTTTTCTTCAATTTCTTTCTCTGTTTGTAGATCTTTTTTTTTCTTGTATGAGGAGTACGATATTATTTTACCTCTGATTACGGCCTTTCCAGTTTCCCAAAGCAAAGATGGAGATAAGTCATTAGAGTCATTGTTTTTTAGAAAGTCTGCCCACTCACTCCTTATTACTCGATCAAATTCTGGGTCTTTGAGTAGAGAGGTGTTGAGGTGCCAAGTCTGAGGAGGTTTAGGGATGGAATCTGTTTGCAGGCTGAGAGATATTGGTGCGTGGTCGCTGATAACGATTGGGTGGATTTTAGTGGTAACTTTATGTGCGATAGAGTTATTTGAGAGGAAAAAGTCAATTCTTGAAAATGTTTTGTGTACCGGAGAGAAAAACGTATAGTCCCTCTTTGTTGGGTTTTTGAGTCTCCAGATGTCGTCTAGTCCAAAATCTTTCATATAATCATGTATGACTTTAACTGATTGTGATTGTTTTGCATGTATTGGACTATTAGATCGATCTACTGAAGGGTTTAAAACTATGTTGAAGTCACCACCGATAATAGTTGTTGAGTTAGCAGATACGTCTGCTAAGTGAGAGAAAACAGTGTGAAAGAAGGCTGGATCGTCATTATTCGGAGCATAGAGGTTTACAATAGAATATAATTTATTAAAGATTGTTGCCTGGATAATAATATATCTGCCCTCTGAGTCCGTTACTGTACTTTTTAAAGTGAATGGAATTCTCTTATGGACTAGAATGGAGACCCCTCTTTCTCTGCTGTTATAACAAGATGAAAAGATAATACTATAATTCGAGTCTGATAAAGATTTTTCTTCCGACTGTAGTAAATGCATTTCTTGGAGGAGCAAAATATCTGCTTTTAATTTAGAGACAAATAATAGCACCATATTTTCACAGGTAAGTATTCAATTTCTCTCACACATTCCACCTGAAATGAAAAGGTCGAGGCCTCAGATAATCCAGTTATCTTTTTATCTCACAGCTGTATTCACACATTTCCGATATTTCTCCCTCAGTATTCACACATTTCGATTTACATCAAACGATGCAGCAGTCGCTGCAGAACAAGGTGAAAGGAAGCAACATCAAGCACAGATTTGAAAAAAGTCCTGATTAAATGACTAACTTTTTTTTTTTTTTTTTTTTTTACATCTTAGCCTCAGTTAAAGTGTCAAAAAATCAAGAAAAATGTGGATATTTGGACAGTTTTTTTTATTGTGTTCTGACGGCGTACAGCGCAAACAATCTTTGTCAGTCAAGCTCTGACAAATTGTTCAAATACCAATTGTTCAACCATAATTGCAGCCCACAGTTATGCTCATTGTCTGCATGGCTATGGTGGTAAAGATGTTTTTGAGGGTTGTTTTGGTCTCCATTATTATTTTTATTGCAGTTCTTCAGGCAGCTCTCAACAAGAAATATAAAGCAGCTGCTGAGTGCAGTTCAAGAAAGTTATGTTGTTATGTGAAGCCCTGAAGACATGAACGTTAAAAATGGTTTGCAAACACCTCCATGACTTACATTTGAAGGATATTAGCAACATGTTCTGTACATTTCGCCTCACTACACATGCTCAAACTTGCAGACCAAGTGTCATCACCTCGCAGAAGCGCTGGAAAAACCTGAAGCTGACAGGAGCAGGGACATGCTTTATTTTTGCAGCGTGAAACAATGTGACAATTATGTCTTGGGAAAAACACCACCGACATTTTTCAGTCATGCGGTGGTGACACATGGGAGCAAATACAGAGGAGAGTATCTGGAACAGGCCACTCCTTTCTTGACTCACAAATTCCTGCCTTATTTTTTCACTTCTCTTTCAGCATCATGGCGTTCACTGGGAAGTATGAGCTCGAGAGCCAGGAGAACTATGTGGAGTTTCTGGAAGCGATTGGTATTTATTTATAGATAAGTTGCAGCATGTGGATTAATATGAGTCGCTTTTGATTTGAATTTTAATTTCCTTTATTTGGAACTTCACCCTCTTTGTCATAGGGCTTCTCAGTGCCAAGACAGACCATAAAGTGGTGACAGAGGTGGCTCAGGATGGAAACAACTTCACCTGGATGCAAACCATCCCTAACTGGACCTGGTCGAACAAGTTCACAGTGGGTCAGGAGTGTGAGCTGGCGACAATGACAGGCTCCAAATTCAGGGTGAGTTTATGATAGGAAAAGGGATTATAAATTGCCAGCAAATCTGCCCCGTTTTCTTAGCTGTCTCTGACCTTTTATCCTTGTGACCTACAGGCGCCTGTAACTATGGAAGGTGGAAAGATCTCAATACAGTTTCCTCAGTACCATTTCACAGCAGAGATCAGTAATGGCAAGCTAGTAATGGTAAGAGAAGTAACCACTTATTTACATGGACTTAAATTTGTTTTAATTTTTTGAGGCATATGTAAAAAGTAATAGTAACAAGCTGAACTGACTGAATATTCTGAATAATGAAACGTTGCGGTTTATGATCAACAGTTTGACAGATACTGACCAAACAGTAGTTTTAGCAGGTTTTATTTTTGAAAAATAACAAAAAAACTGCACCTAATATTTACCTAGGAGTATAATTACTGGTTGTAATTTCTATTTTTTCACTTTCATGTTCAAGTAATACTCAGAGACAAATCATGTCTGTATAACTTCAATAATGTGAATATAAGTTCCCATTTCTGAAACTTTGTTTCGTCTTTACTTCTCTTTTTCCCACACTGTGTCGTGCAGACTTGTGTAACTCCAGGAGAGAAGGGTGTGACCTTCAAAAGAATCAACAAGAGGATCTAACGCTACGAGACTCAACATGCTTCAGCTTCAAAGAGGCTGCAGGAGGTAAATCATGACAATAAAGTGCTCCAGGTACAGAAGCAATGGGATCATCTACGCTAAGGAGCAAGAGGAACGTCTCCTGGCTTTACAGGACTAAATTTTGTTAAACTTCACAGAAGTGGCAAAACTACAACATGAACTGTATTTTCACAAAGACAAAACAGTTTTGACAGTGTTAATGTTTGATCCAATAAAAAAAATGCTTAAATGCAGCTTATTTTCCCAAGTCATGATGAGGTTTTCCTTTACTTTTAATAAACTAATCTTGTCTTAATGATTTTTGAGACAAATGAGAGGATCATCCTGGGATTTTACATGACATCCTTTCAAATGAGTAGAAATACAGTTTTATGTGTTTTTATGAGTTAGATATTCACTTCTGTTGTTTTGACTGCAGTACATATTTAGTAAGAACAAAACAAAACAATTATTAAGGGTCACAATTTTAGTTAGTTTTTGATTGGTGGTAAGTTGTTACATATATCTGATTTACTAATAAGCCATTGTTTTTTCAGAAAAGACAGGGCTTTTTTGAAATCAATATCAGACAAAAAATGTAATAATTCAATATGCTAAATGTTGAAGTCACCCTGATGTAAAAACAAACAAACAAAAACCTTTAAAAGCGTTGCATACTGCCAAATCATGGACTTTAATTATGCACAAGGCATGAGCAAAACAATTTTATTGTTATCATTATGATATTTTTTGGTTTGTTTCCTCTATTTTTATACTGAGCACAAGGCTTTAGGAGTGTTACTGTTGATCTGTTATATAGTTCAAGACTTAGCATTATATTGACTCAAAAGCAGCGACTTGTGAAAGGTTTCCTCACTTTGTACAAGAAGAAATCTACAACAAACATGAACAAAACGCATCTGTTTACACACTGCCTTCATTCACAGCAGGTCTCAAAGAAGAAAATCTGTAAATAAAGCAAACATCTCTGCAGATGTGTCATTCAACATCTGGGACATAAAACTGTAAGCAAGGACACTTACAGTTGCATGTTGAAATCTAAAAAATAAAATTTGACTCATTAATTAAACTTTTTCAGCAGTTAATTTGGTGCTCTTATTAATCATCCTGCACTCACAGTTTGTACTCACAGAGTAAAGATGTACACGAGCTTACCATCACCTCAGCAAATTAACTTAATTTAGAGTTTACACCTGTCTTGTGGTTGAACTACAGCAGAAAAAGTGAGATTTTTGTCCAACAACAGCACACTAAGACTACAATTTACCAGATTAAATCAGGAAAAATAGAGAATATTATACAATGTTTCTCTATAAGGTGAGAAGAGATTTTTCAGTGGGAAGTTTGAAAAGAAACATGACTTGTGTTTAAGCAGCTGACTGCGGCTGGTACAGATGTACACATGTGGGAGTCATAATCTTCTCATCTAACTTTCTGCAAGAAAGCAAAGAAGCATATTTCTCAAAACTATATTTAAGTCAAAGTCAGCTTTATTGTCAATTCTTCAATATGTACATGACATACCAAGAATCAAAATTTCGTTACTCTCTCTTCGTGCAACAGTAGACATTAAATAAAGACTTAGAAAATAAGATATTAAAGGGCAAAAAAGAACAAAGGAAGCAAAATTTGAGCCGAGCAACAACTAAGAACTAAGAAAAGCAGAACTGAGTGAAATGTAAACATGACCATGAGATAAAGTGACGGATTTAGTGCAGAATACTCAGAACAGTGCAAATAAGTAACAGTCCAAGAAGTGCAAATATGCTTGACGGTTGAATGTGCTATTTCAGTGCAGATCAGAGGTTATTGACCAGAGTTTCTGTATGCGGGGGAAGGGGGTGGTAGAAAGGGGAGAGAGGGGAGAGAGTTCAGCTTCCTGACAGCCTGGTGGATGAAGCTGTTGCTCAGTCGGCTGATCCTGGCCCTCAGTCTCTTCAGTCTCCTCCCTGATGGCAGCAGGCTGAAGAGGTTGTGGGATGGTTGTGTGGGGTCACCTGCAATGCTTAGTGCTTTGCGAGTGAGGCGGGTGCTGTAGATGTCCTGGAGTGAGGGGAGAGAGACGCTTTCACGACGCGCTGGAGGGTCCTGCAGCAGGAGGAGGTGCAGGAGCCGTACCACGCTGTGATGCTGCTGGACAGGATGCTCTTGATGGTGCTTCTATAGAAGGTGGACATGATGGGGGCTGGGGCACTGGCTCTTCTCAGCTTACGCAGGAAGTAGAGACGTGGTTGTGCCTTCCTGACCAGTGATGTTGTGTTTCTGGTCCAGGAGAGATTTTCTGAGACGTACACACCCAGGAACTTGGTGCTGCTCACCCTCTCCACAGCCGCACCGTTGATGTTGAGAGGAGCATGCTGGGTGTGTCCTCTCCTGAAGTCAACAACCATCTCCTTTGTCTTCTCCACGTTCAGAGAGAGGTTGTTGGTGCTGCACCACCTGGCCGGGTTGCTCACCTCACTCCTGTATTGTGTCTCATCGCTGTTACTGATGAGACCCACCACAGTTGTGTCATCCGCAAACTTTATAAAAAGATTAGAGCTGTGAGCTGGAGTGCAGTCATGGGTCAGCAGGGTGAAGAGTAGGGGGCTCAGCACACATCCTTGGGGGGCCCCCGTGTTCAGGATGATGGTGCTCGATGTCTTGCTGCCGACCTGTACTGCCTGTGGTCTCCCTGTCAGGAAGTCCAGTAGCCAGTTACACAGTGAGGTGTTAAGCCCAAGCTGGTCTAGTTTGTGGATGAGCTGCTGGGGGATGATGGTGTTAAATGCTGAACTAAAGTCTATGAACAGCATTCTAACATAAGAGTCCTTGTTTTCCAGGTGTGTGAGGGCTGAGTGGAGTGCAGTGGAGATTGCATTGCATTGCATTGCATTTAAGCGTAATTATTCTGTTATCTTTTTATACATATGCAAAATTTTGTAAAATCATGATCTTATGAATGTAAATGAATTACACAAAAAGCCCAGAGACATTCATTCAACTAAAGAGATCACCAAGATGAGGATTTGCCAAGTCTGTATGGATGCAGTGTTTCCATAACGTGTGAATTTTCTGAATCATGTTTGTATAGTTAAAAAAAGAAGAGAGACCAACAGGAATCTACCATGAGCTGAGATTACATGGTGTGTTTTTTAATAGTGTCTTTTGCTCATATTCTTTTACTTTTTACCATCAACTTGCCAAACCTATTTTAACACAAGTTAAGGTATCCACAATAGATTTTATTACCAAATTTTTTTTTTTAAATCCTATTAATCATTGTACCTTTTCTCCACACTTTGTTTAGCAATGATCCAAATAATGGGGCTGAAATCCACCATACAAAGAGTAAGCAAAGATGTCTATAAGCAAATAGTGTTGTCTTGTAAAATATTAAAAGCATTAGCCTCTAAAGCTGCTGGTCATCTCCACATATTCAGCATAGAGTGGTGACAGTCTGCATGATGTAATGTGGGAGAAGTGGTGCCATCTGTGATTTTACGTGTAAAGATTTCTGTTCTTCTATAAAGAAAAAAAAAAGTCTACACACATCTCTCTGCTGTCATGACGCCAGCACTGCTGCCTGTGTACTTGTAGTACCGATCCAGACTGCCATTTGAAAACCAAATGCTACGATTAAAAGGAAAGCAGAATCTCAGAGCTCAGTGCTGAGAGAAGTTGCCACTCACTCTCTATCATAGTAACAAGCATCCATGCTACCAGATACGACTCTGCCACTGCAGGTCACATTCACTGCATGGGCACTGAAGATGCCAGATGTGTCTCCACAAAGCTGCATGTCCACCAAAACCTCTAAAGTGGGAATTCCAAAGTGCAAAAATGCTCAAAACCCAAGAAGCTGGACTAACAGCCAAACTATCACAATGCCAAATCCAACTACAATTGAAATACACACAGAAGGTCACAGATGAACTCATAGTTTCATCATCATGTCGACAGAAAGCTCAAAACACCTGATCCTGCGGTGTAGAGGTTTTCCAAATACTCAGAAGGATTTGGACACCAGACACTGGGGGTAAAACATATTCTCCACCAGTTGCTTTAAAAGATATTTACTAGTCCATGCATTTGTTACTTTCAGACTTGACTATTGCAATTCCTTACTATCAGGACGTCCCAATAGCTCTCTCAAACAGCTACAGTTGATCCAAAACACTGCAGCCAGAGTACTGATGGGAGTTAGCAAGAGAGATCATATTTCTCCTATACTGGTTTCTCTTCATTGGCTTCCTGTAAAATCTAGAATAGAATTCAAAATCCTTCTTCTGACATGTAAAGCTCTTAACCAATCTCCATCATATCTTAAAGACCTGATAGTACCATATTATCCTAGTAGAACTCTTCGCTCTCAGACTGCAGGCTTACTTGTTCCTAGAATCTCTAAAAGTATAATGGGAGGCAGAGCCTTCAGTTATCAGTCGCCTCTCCTGTGGAACCAACTCCTAGTTTGGGTTCGGGAGGCAGATACCTTCTCTATTTTTAAGACCAGGCTTAAAACCTTCCTTTTTGACAAAGCTTATAGTTAAGGCTGACTGGCTGACCCTTTCAACGTCCCTTAGTTCTGCCCCTAAGGCCTAGGCTGCTGGGGGACCTCTCGATGCACTGAGCCCTTCTCTAATTGCCTTTGTATTTACTATATATACCGTTATTGCATTACACTCACTCTGTTTCTCCCTGTGTCCTTTCTTCGAGTGTCCCTGGTCCCAGTGCTGGATGCTTCAGATCTGCGGTTGTTCTCCCACCAACTGGCTTAGTCTCCACTTGTGGGATGCTGCTGCTGACCTTCCTCCAGCCCACTGCTTCCAGCTGCCCATTTCCACCAGTTGACTCTGCATTCGCCCTCACTATACTTGATATTTTCATCTACATACTGTTTGAATTTTACTACCAGCTATATATGTAGTATATTTAATGCCAGAGCTGTACATCATAACAGTAAACTATGAATCAATTTCAATGCTAGCTTGAACTTTGTATGTATCATCTAGCTTATCATACATGTATCCACCTGTATGTTATATGTTCCTTGTTCCCCACCCCCCTCTTCTTCCATCCCTCTCCCTTTACCTCTCTACCCCTCTACCTTTACACCACTTCTGTCCCTCTCAACCCGCCCGGCCAGCAGGCAGATGGGTCCCCCCACATAAAGAGCCGGGTTCTGCTCAAGGTTTTTTTTCCCTGTTAAAAGGGTGTTTTCCTTGCCACTGTTGCCTTGGAGCTTGCTCTGGCGGTCAGGCATGTGGGTTCTGTAAAGCGTCTTGAGACAATGTGACCTGTAATTGCCGTTATATAAATAAAATTGAATTGAATTGAATTGAATTGAATTGAATTAAAATTGAATTGAATTTTCAAAATCAAATTAGAGCTGTAGCCCAGACAGCTTAACTTCATCGCTGCAAAACCACACAAGACATACGAGAAACACTGCCATCAATTTGGTTTCATGACTTAAATCAGGTTAAATATGACTAAATCATAATCAACAACAAAAACAGCTCAGATGTGAACGTCCATTAAATCAACATCAACAAATTCAAACTCAGCAACAGGGGAAACTAATTCAAATTCCTTAAGAGAAAAATTACCAAGAGATAAAAAAAAAAGTCCAAATAATGTCAGCTGAAATGTTCGGTTCAATTAGGTTCAGTTCATTGAGATGTGGAAGAGTTGGTGAAGGAGGGTAGGAAAGGCTTGCAATGAAGGGTAATGCACCCCTGAACTCAGGCAAGAGAAAAGGGAAGAATACTTGAGATTTAGAAAGAAAAACAAGACTTATCTCAACCCAGTTCCTGCAAAGGCACCGACATCCAAGCAACAGCAGTCCGAGCAGGTTGAAGAGGTGCTGGGAGGATGTGCATCCTCAAAGTTGCAGGTTCTAGTGGACCAGGAAACTTTGACACATTAAGCCGGTTCTGGGTTTTAAATCCACTCCATTTGCTTTCATTCATCACAATTTGAAGCAAACATGACTAGAAGTTCAACTGGCACACCTGAAATCTTCCTTTTCCCAACTCTCATTTCACTTCTTTTGTCCTCCATGTTGTCTTTGGTAGCAGCAATCAGCCACCAGGTGTCTCTGCTTTATCACCTCACTTCCTTCCTGTCCAGGAAGAAAAAAAAAGGGCTATTCTGTTTTCTTTTTCCGTTTGGCTACTGATATGCAAATACTGCAGTGTGGTGTTAAAAGGACTTTTCTTGTCACAGAGGTAAAAGTACAGGGGTTACTGATAGAATCGATAATTTGCTGTGTACTCCTCATGTCGTTAAAAGTCCTGAAAGTGAGACTGAGTCCAGTCATCATTAATTTTAGAATTTACCCCATGGGTTCTTCCATCTGAAATAATCAGGAGCCTTCTGCTTGTCCATGCCTTGCTTGCTTAAAACTTTTTTCATCATAAACTTTTAATATTTAAAATCTGTTATGTCTTAAAATTCTGAATCATTCGCCATTTTCCATCTGTACATGGCTTAATCCTCATTGGGGTCACAGAGGGCTGGAGTCTATCTCAGCTGACTTAAGGTGAAGGTAGGAGACACCCTGGACAAGACACCAGTCTATCACAGGACTACACAGACAGACAAACAATCACACTCACATTCACACCTACAGACAATTTAGAGTTATCAGTCCATCCATCCATCCATCCATTATCTATACACCGCTTAATCCTCACTAGGGTCGCGGGGGGGGCTGGAGCCTATCCCAGCTGACTCGGGCGAAGGCAGGAGACACCCTGGACAAGACACCAGTCTATCACAGGACTACACAGACAGACAAACAATCACACTCACATTCACACCTACAGACAATTTAGAGTTATCAGTCCAATTCAATTCAATTCAATTTTATTTATATAGCGCCAATTACAGTCAAATTGTCTCGAGACGCTTTACAGAACCCATATGCCTGACCCCCAGAGCAAGCCAAAAGGCGACAGTGGCAAGGAAAACACCCTTTTAACAGGGAAAAAAAACCTCGAGCAGAACCCGGTTCTAATGTGGGGGGACCCATCTGCCTGCTGGCCTGCTGGCCGGGCGGGTTGAGAGGGACAGAAGAGGTAGAGAGGTAGAGGTAGGGAGGTAGAGATAGAGGGATAGAGGTAGAGGGTTAGAGGTAGAGGATAGAGATAGAGAGGTGGGGGGGGGGACACAAGGACCATAAAACACACAGTATAATACATGCATGATAAGACAGATGATACATGCAAAGTACAACTAACATGGAAACTAATTATAGTTTACTCAGCATTACAGTTAACCTCAGCATGTTTTTGAATTGTGGGAGGAAGCTGGAGAACCCGGAGAAAACCCACACATGCACTGGGAGAACATTCAAACTCCATGCAGAAAGATCCCACGAAGGCCGGGACACAAACCGGGGGTCTTCTAGCTGCAAGGCGAAAGTGCTAACCACCAAGCCACTGTGCAGCTGCTTGAAACAACTGCATGATAAGAAATAATATTGAAAATTTGAGGCTTTTGTTATTTTTTATTAGTTCCTGAGATATTGTCGTTCAAATATAATCTGACATTTCAAAGTGTGAATACATTAACTGAAAGCTGGTAGAAGAGCACATTTTTGTTGGATATATATAGCCAAAATTTCACAAATATCTTTAGAAATATCTATACCTTATGCAAGAAACAAAACAAAAAACTAATCCAGACAAATAAGAGATGGCTGAGCAGAAATGTTCTAAAAAATATTGTGATTTGAGATGGAAAGACGTGCTTTTCATGCTTTGACATGTCAAAACATCTTCTGTGAGAATTTATTTGATTTCCAAAGCCACAATCAACATCATAGTAAGAAATCTTACTAAGGCACAGAAATCTTTAAAAACATATTTTTTTCGTACTGTGCTGCCATTTGAAGAATAAAATATGAAATTAAGGAAATCTGAAATAGCTTCTTCTTTTTCTGCTTTAAATTTTTTTTTTCAGATCTTATATGTCTTAATCAGGATTTCCCAAAATAGCAAAGGAACATAATTCACTGTGTCTATTATCTTTAAAAAAAATAATTCAACTACAGAGTTGAAAACGTCCTGTGATTTGGATATACGCCACTGGGTTCACCCTCAATTTGGAAATATGCCATCTAATATACATCTGCTCACTGTTTAACGTGATTTTTTTTCTAAATTCTTTTTGTAAATTTTTTGGTAAAATGAACATCAAGAGACCCTTTGTGCTTTGAACTCTCTCTGAAACTGACTAGAGCTGCATTTCTCTATTGTCACCACTGAGAGGCGCCCTCAATCCTCTATAAAACACTGGAGGGGCGTTGAACCAGTCACTGCATGAAGGGAAAGAGTTTTTACAAGAAGAAATTAATTTTAATGAAATTCCTTTATAAATTTCAGTCTGTATTTGTGCACTGATCAAACATGTGATTTATTGTGCTGAATAAAAAATACACAAAACAAAGCTGGTTCTTTGATATATACAAATGAGGAGACAGGACAAAAAACACGTATTGAACAGCAACAGACACTGTTCACTGTCAAGTCCATTCATATGAGGAATTAATGTAACGGTAGAATCAGTTGAAAGAGCCCTACAGGGTCAGTGATGAGTAAAATCACAGTCTTTGGATGATGACCTCCACAATAATCCAGCATCAAGCCAATGAGGCTCTTACTTGAGCTGCATACATTTACTGCGGAGAGCTTTTGAAGGAAATATGGGATGGGAGCCAAGTCTTAAAAAGCAGAGAGGTGAAATGGTGAGGCTGTGGGAAAAGCCTGGTTCAGCTGCCAGAAGAAAAATGGACAAAAAAATATATATATCATTCACACAATTATTCTTGATTAACGGGGTCACCGCAGTGTTTTCCATTTACAGGAATAACGCACAGCGTCATTTCATAAAATGAAACAAAACTTGGTCAAGATCAACTGGCACTGGCAGCTGAGATAAGCAGATACAAAGGCACTGCTGCTGCATTTGTGGGTGTTTTTGGTGGCCTGGGTGGGGCTTAGGATGAATTTTATTCTATATTCCACTACCCTTTGTGTGGTGATTTGAGAAAATGTTTGTTTGATAAGATACAACTGAAAATTTGTATTGGTTTTCTGAGGCTGGTATGTTGAGTTAACTTTTGTTTTGGCAAGTTTTAAAGAAGATGCCTGACAGCTGAGACAAAAGACTGTGTGCATAGCTGTAGATTTTTGTTTTGTAAATCTAATATTCGGAAAATGTACTCCTTTTCCAATGTGCCAAACTGTACTTTATGATTTGTCATGTGGCTATTCAGGTTTTTGTCAAGTACCTTGTAAATCTGTATAGGTTGGCCACCAGAAAGGTGCACGACATGCAAATAAAACACAGAAAAATAACAGTTTGGATCATGAGGATAAAAAAAAACATTGATTCAGGATAATGAGCAAATTCTAGTCGCTGTAAAACAGTCACACAACTTTATCACTACCATGACGTTGTAGAAACCTGGACAAAGGGTGCAAACACAAGGCAAAACTCAAACTGAACCTTGTGGAGGATGGAAATGCAGATCCAACACAACTATGTTCACTGTGTAGCTATTTGAATGTAAATTACTAAACTGAAATAATGAAGGTCTTAAAACTACATTTTTGACACATATCCCCTCTAATAAACACAAAAAGAAGTAATAAAGCTGCTTTCAGGCTTTCATCCTATCACTGATTATTTGCACACAGAAAATGGAGCCATGTGTTAAAAGTAATTAGCAAGTCTAAATGAAAGCTTAAGCTCAGCAATAATGCAGATTAAATGTTGCATTGTGAGCCGCCCTCCCTGCACCCACACTCAACCATTTCCCCAGATTTTTCCTCGAGGACACATTTAAAAGAGGCCGGCGATATATTTTCTCAGCTCTGCATACAAAAGCCAACAGGAGACGTTGAAAATGATCCATGAAGACGATCCACTGAGCGCAGAAGGTCTGCAAAAATTCTCCTCAGTCTCATTATATATTTTCCAATATTTTGTTGTTTGAATTGCTGATTAGAGCTGATATGCTTAGACGTTTGTACATGATTATGTTCCACACTGTCTCATTTCAATAATAACATAAAAATTTATTGTGTTGGGAGGGAACAAAGCTAAGGCTCAGCAGTTTATAAGACTATTCTGTGTCTGCCATGAGGAAGGCGGTCAGTTTGCAGTCATTGTATAGGAGCATAATGAGTTGTGTGTGACAGAGAGCTCCATCACTGAATAGGTTTCTATATATCAAAATGCCAGACAACATAGAAAGCTCTGACCGAGCAGAGGAGGCAGTGCTCCAGAGCAGATGAAAGGCCAAACTTGTCTCTTAAATGTTGAATAATAACTTTGTCAGTGGTCTGATGAACAGTACTGTATTTGGATTTACTATTCCACCCATGGTTAGAACCGTGGGCATGGCAGATTAAAATATTTGTTTTAGATCTGACCTCAAGCACAAAGTGGAATGTAGTCAGTAGTGGAAAAAATATGCGCATCCTTCACTCAGATAGCAAACAGTGTAACAAATAAGCCTCCTGTATCATCAGGGAAAATACACTTTTCCATACTGTTGAGCAGTTTAATCCTGATCCTGTAATGGAATATAGAGATCTAACTGTCAGATAAATTTATAGTAAAGAAGACAGTATTTTTCTTATATACAGCCATGGAATAAAATATTAGATCAGCCTTGTTTTCTTTAATTTCTTGTTAATTTCAAAGCCTGGTACCACTAAAGGTATATTACCTGAAGAATACAATGAACACGGCAAAAAATGCAGCTGATTACATAATACTTTATGTCCTGTTTGTGCTTCATTGTATTCCCAGGGTACATAAGAGGCCATTTCATGTCAAAAGCAGCACTGCACATGTAAAGGCCGAGAGTGGTTGCCTGCTTACATTCAAGCTGTAGCACAACTCAGAAGTTGTCAGCTCTCACATAACGCCTATAACTAAAGAATTATGTGAAGACACAAAGGCAGCCATCTTGGCACTGCTGGAAATTGGCATGAGTGAGAGACAGGTAGTGAAAAAACTGAAGATCTCCAAGACAGCCGTTCATTACACCAAGAAAAAACAAGCCCAGCATGGTACTACCAAACTGCTAGCTGGTCGTGACAGGAAACGTCTTTCTACCCTGCCAGATGATCTTCTGGATTCTGTAAAGCGTTCTGAGACAATTTGACCTGTAATTGGCGCTATATAAATAAAAATTGAATTGAATTGTCAGGAATCATTGTTAGACCTCCAAGGACCTTAAAAATGAGTAGGCACTGTGGAGAAATGTGACTTGTTCCTCGAGGACAGTTGGAAACCGACTTCTTGAAACTGGTTTGAAGTCACACAGGGCATGGAAGATGCCCTTCATCAATGAAAGGCAGAGGAAAGCCCAGTTACTCTTTGCTGGGGATCACAAGGATTGGGCTGTTGATAATTGGGCTAAGGTTCTCTTAGGGGGTGAATCCAGTTTAGTCTACAAACCAGACTGTCTTGCCCCTACAGTAAAACTTGGGGGTGGATCACTGATGATCTGGGGTTGTTTCAGTATGGATGGAACAGAGCCAATGCAATTGTGTGCAGGGTGAATGAAACAGGTCATTTACAGGGCTAATCTTGAAAACAGTCTTCTTCCATCAGCTGGAAAACTCTTTCCTGCCTCCAATGACGGGATTTTCCAACAAGACAATGCCCCTTGCCACACAGCAAGGTCAGTTAAAGCCTGAATGGAGAATCAGAACATTGGAACCATGCCTTGGCCTACTCAATCACCAGATCTAAATCCAATTGAAAACCTGTGGAAAATTATCAAACGCAAAATGGAGAACCACAAGCCCCAAAACAAAGCAAATTTGTTTGAATTTGTGCAACAGGAATGGACTGCTTTGACAGCAGAACAATGTCAGAAGCTGGTGGAGAGCATGCCAAGACGCATGGCTGCAGTCATCAAAAACAATGTTTATGCAATCAAGTACTAACTCCTGTGTGTATCATGAGACTAAAACAGACAGAAAAGAAAACATGGAATTAATAAAAGTTGTTTTTGGAGGTACAATGCCATAGCTATTGATGTAGAACTTAAATGATTTTGGTTATTATCAAGAAAACCACGGAAGATGTCTAGATATCAGCTCTGAAATTAAACTCTCATGAGCTATTTTTGGTGCTATCATCACATTTGTCCAAACAAATGTGCCTTTAATTGTACCAGGCATTACAATGAAAAAGAAATCAAGAAAACAAGGGTGGTCTAATAATTTTTCCATGACTGTAGTCAAGAAAAGCAAAAGAAAATTAAAGCACAACAAACCTTAAATAAATGTTCTTAATTGCATGCCACCTCTGGCTTTAGTTTAATTTAGTAGTTTTAAAGAATGGTGTGTTTCATCGACAACATGGGGCCACAGCTGGATGTTCGAGTGTAAAATCCACTGCAGCTGTTTTATTGTCTTCCATCTAAACCAAGTGGAGCAAACCATTATTTCCCAACATGCTGCAGGCACTCCAGTCACACTCCTTTAAGAACAAAAAACCCACAACCCTCAGAAACTCCGCTCACTTGTGTGTTTATTTTTTCATGGCACTTTATGATAAAATTTTTTTTTCTTATCATTCCGTGTCACATAATCCAAGACTACAGATTGTTATAAAAGAATATAAAAATATAAATTGGAAGTTTGTGGTGTCATTTTGTTACTATCACATAAGACAAGTGTTTATTTGGTGTGAGTGACATCAGCACCTTTCGCAGGAGAGAAAAATGCATGGTAAAACTCTAGCTAAAAGACAAAAAAGCATTCAGTAATATCTATCACTCAAAGCATGTGGCTGCAATATGCAACATATTAATTGTGTTCAGAGCCCACCGCCCTCTACAGGGGATCAAGCTACGGCAAGTGAAATCGCACAATTATCCAAAATATGACAAAAGATGAACCAGTGGTATACATGAGACAGTGATGGCTGCGGTCAGTTTCAACAGAAAAACAACATATTGCACCTTTGACACCTCAATGAGAAGCTGCTCGTGAATTCTGAGGAAAACAGCAAACTGAACTCTAAAAAAAGAACAAAAAAAGAACTAATCCACACCAACAGCATCAATTGGAAGAATTACAGAGATTTACCTAAAGTATAATGAAAACAAACGGAATGTAGAAAATATAACATACAACATACAAAAAAAAGGCATAGCATCATGGTTCATATCGCTGAAAAGCATTAACGTGTACTTTTCAGTGGTGGGAAAGCAAACAGATGTCTGTTAAAGATTTGGTGATTTGCAATTACATTAATCTTGAGAGCTGCAGTTTTAGAAGGCTTTATGTAGTGTTATCTGAGAATGTCTGTACATGTCTCTGAACTTAGGATGAGGCACAAACATGATAGGATGTCCAGAGTCCACAGCAAACAGCAACGGGCTTAAGTGTCAAGTAAAACATTTAAACCACTGGAAATTTAAAACTTAAGAAGTTGTAACTTATAGATCTAAGTTATTAACAATTTGTTCCAGAACAAGGTAACAATTCTCCACAAGACTGAAAAGAAGTCATCTTCAATTCAGCCTAAAGCTAGAACGGTTAGTAGACTCATCAGTTTATATTTTCTTTAAATTACCTGTTTAATATATAAAGCAAGAATGCCAAATGATTTCTCATTTTAGCCTGCTTTTTGCCATATATAGCAAAGATATTAACATAATATTATTGTGTTTTCCACTTTTGGCAGGATAAAACTTGTTAGTTTCTAAATGGTGTACTTTAGATATGTCATGGACAATCAGTTGAGAAAATAACCAACAGATAATCGCAAATTTCAGTAATAATTCAGTCAGAATGCAGTCAACAAAACACCCCAAAACCCGGGGTCCGTGCAGTTAAGGTATCACCATGGTAACCAGTTTGACCGGCACTGGGAATCTGGATGCGTTTACACTTTAACAGGAAGTGGAAGACTGGGGATTGCAGCTTTAGAAATCTGGGAAGCAATTACCCAGGACTGGCTGCAGATGTTTGTGGGTGAAGCCAGTGACCGAGGGTTTGTTCCACTCTGTAGCAAATAGACTGTTTCATGCACTCATTTACTGAGCTGTACAGAGTATGGTCCAGTGATGAAGAAGGGGAATGTTGCAGCCCCCACAGATACTGAATCAGCATCCACTTTAAAGCGCAATAGCACAGAATAATGAAGAAAAGACTGCTAGCTTCAGCCTTTAAACCTGAGCCTGAATATACAGTTTCTATGAACGGGTACAAAGAAAACTAAAATTAATCAATGGTGGGTTCTAAGCTGGCATATAAATCTACACTACATCAAACAAAAATTTATTTAAAAAAAAATCAAGAACAAGATAAAAACGAGTCATCATAAATAAAAGCTACGGCATGTTTCAATGGCATCATATTCAAGTAATCTTGTTAAAGTCCCTGATACTTAGTGGTTCATGTAAACATTGGAGTCATTAACACAGACACAGAACCAAAAGTTCAAAAGAAGGCAGCAGCATTTCATATGTACAATACACAACCAACGTCCATGTCTCCTTCACCATGCTGGTCCAGTCACATCAGTTTGTGTTGAATTCTTTGAGTGGTTCGGGAGAAATTAGAACTTTAGTATGACAAAGCCTGCAGCTGTAAGAGAGCCACGTTTTCACTTGCATGTGTGAAGGCTCTGCCACAAGGCTCCACTTTGGAGATGGGAGAGAAAGATGAGGAAAGAGGAGAACATAAAAGAAGAAACAAAATACCGCAGGCCTGTTTGAGCTGTGGATTCACCTGCTGTGCATGAAACAAAGAATTCTTCATCCCCTCTGAGGTTGTATGTTGTGAGGATTTCCCAGAGAAGCCCTTCAGCTCGTTATATCAACGTTCACTGACATTCAGGAGACACGACCAAATAGTCTGCTGACGTATACAGCCTTTTTATGCCGTGCCAAGTCAGCGACAAGCCTCTATTTTGTCTTCTATCTCACTCTCAAATGGTGGCGCAAAAAACAATACCATCCAAATTTTCCTCTATAAAATGTGTTCAATTTTTGGGATTACAAAATGGGAAAAAGAAAAAAAAACACGTCAAGCAGCAAGACACGCTCATCACAGATACTTTGTGTTCTGTGCATTTCTAAAATTGGCTCAGCTATCACACAACTGAGAACAGGCACTGAATGAGGTGGGTGTGAGATCACACTGCTGCTTTCATCTCATTCACAGTGATGACAGTCTCATAATAACACAGATTTGTAAATCCAGTTTAGAATATGGCAGTAACATTTTTGCAGTGCCTCAATATTTCATATGAGGCAGTGGAGCATTTGTCACGTCAGTGTGATGACTTCCACTGGGTCTGTCTTGCCTTTGGCCCTCTGCTTGCGTTTGAGGCGTCTCTGCGAAAGGGACGGGGGAGCTGGACAAGCTGAAGGTGTTGCAGTGCTGACGGAGAGAGAGCGGAGGTCTGTAAGAGGATGTTTCGGGGTAGGGAGTTGGGACGGAAGCATAGCAGTGGACTCCCGTAGGGGTTTGTGTTCCCTCTCCGTCTCCTGGCGTCACCTGTCAAAGCAGCCAGCTGTGAACGTGTGATGAGCCCCCAGGTATCCCCCGCTGTAGGCCATGCTCAAACAATGTCGTGGTTCTCCAGCAAGGGCCATCTGCACAGAAATGGGGCCCTGGAGTGGCAACGCACGCGCCCCTGGCTGCAGACCTGATGTTAGGCTCGGGTAGGAGGGGAACGCACCCCCAGGAGTGATAGAGGGAGCCCCAGTTAGTAGACCCATCCTGTGGCTCTGGAGGAACTCCTGGGACATGTTCACCACAGAGCTCAAAGCCTGGGAGTCAGCTAAGGTTTGGAGCTGGGAGAGGGATGGGGAATGCTGGGAAAGGTGTGGGAAGCCATCTGGCTGGAAGAGCAGCTGTGGTGTGGAGGAGGAAGTGGAGGAGGCTGGTCTCTGGATGGCCGACACAGGAGAGAGGTGAGAGGGCTGGGACTGCAGAGAGGAGGGCCGGTGAGGAGGGGTGGATTTAGCTTTATTGGCCTCCTTCACATCGTTGTCATGAGCACTGTGAAAGGAGAAGACACACATCGTCAGTGGTTAATATAACAAAAAGATGAACTTAGGAGTAAGGAAATGTGTAGGCAATTTGGTGGTGAATTACAACTATGATCACAATTGTTCTGAGGGCAGAGAGTAAAGTGGGTGAATTCTTGTGTAAAAGATAAAATAAAAAACAAAAAAAACTGCTGCTCAGATAAAACCAGTAACCGGAGCAGAGATCAGTAACTCCCACACAATTAGCCGTTGCATGTTATACTTATGGTTGCACACAAATGAACACACCGAAAACCACTTAGTAAGAAATCTGCGACTTACAGTTAATTATTGTTGTTAAATTACACAGCTCTGAGGACATCAGCTATGATTATCAGATGGACAGATTTCACAAGATCACACAGACATACACACATACACACACAAGCTTTTACTAGTTAAAACAAGCAGTACCTAAAAATTAAAAACATGGCAAATTAAAGCGTGTAATGGAGGCCTAAGGCTGTCTATCTTGGGTTTCCTTCCATTGCACTTTAAGGGGCTCCTCTGCAAAGCCTTGCTTTCTATTTCTATATGCATTTTTTCTGTACTGTTGTGTGTTTTTGGCATGTCTCTTACAGCAACATGAGTTCAATGCACTGGGTGAGGTGGTCCCAGGTGTAGCCTGTTAGCAGATGCAGAGCAGTCGTCCAGCTTGGGGAAATTTGAAGGCAAATACGTGATGCCGCCACACAGGCAGCAGCAACCTGGGATGGTCTGAAACTAAGGAAGGCGTGGTCTACAAGAAGAAAACAGTTCAATTAATTCTTTGATTAACTGTACACAATCCATTGATGAGTTCATGTCAAAGATATGTGGGACAAAGAGTAAAGCCCAGTTGATCATTCTCCCTCTAAACTCACCCTGCAATGACACCTCCAGGAAGTAGTGAGTGTATTTGTCCATGAAAGCCTTGGTCTTGGAGAGTGAGGACAGAGGCCAGCCATTGTAGAGGTCACCCTCCTGCACCGAGGCATGGAGGTAGTAGTCAATAAAGTGGGCGGGTGTAGGCATGCACAGATTCCAGCCAAAGGTCTCCAGTAGCAGAAGCTCCATTTTGATCAGATCCCTCTTGTTGAGAACTAGGTTAAGGCTGCACATAAAGCCCAGAGAGTTCAGCTGCTCCAGTTTGGGAACCCGGTCCTCCTTCTCTTCAAATTTACCTGGAAAGAAAGAAACAGACATAGTGAGGTTAGATTTTATCATCTGTATGCTTCAGAGCCATAAAGATGAAACATACAAACATTCAACATTCATTTGCAAAACTTAGAAACATTTCTTCTTGCATAATATAGACATTTAAACCTCTTCAACGGATTACATTTACATTTTCCAAGGCTTCCTCTGTTTATGTTTGTCTGCAGGAAATTTGTTTTATTCTTGATTTTACTGATAAAAAATTTTAGCAATGATTCAAAAACACATCCTCCCACAAAAAAGTATTCCTTGCAGAGCTGAAACTATCAGTTCATCATTCAAACTCAAATTAAACCAACAGAAATTCATTCAACTGCAATTTTGACAAACTGTCACTTTGATCAGTTATCAAAGAAAATGCGATGTATTCCTCTAACCATTTACTAACTTTAAAAATGAAAAACTAAATATTGTTTTTGAGGCAAAAACAACATATTGTCCGCCTTTGCTGTGGGAGGTTATTACATACATCTGTTTCTATTTTATAGATTTGAATTCATGGATTAAAAAAATAGATTCTGTGATAATTAAAATGATCAGTTACAACAGATTCATTGCTAAAATACAATATTATATTATACAATATATATTTACAATATGCTCACTGCCAGTAATAAATGCACTGGCGTCACAATACCTTTTCTTTAAATAGCATCTTCAGAATGTTTCCCTAAACTGCATTAGAACTGGATTGGACCAACACACAAACCGTTTGTATAGCTCAGAAGGAATGTAAGGCATAGTGTGAAAGAATGCAAAAGTTAATGCTAAGTAATGCAAACCAAAACTTTCTGTGACCCTTGGAGGGCTCCATATCTTGCTTACTGACAATAATGTGAACATATAAGTAAGTTAGAGAAGTTAATGATGAGGCAAATTTGTTTGAGTGCTCATAATATCCGAATCTGACAATAAATTTAAACGTGAATGAATTCTAGTTAAAAGGTTTGAGAAATCAAGTTTCAATCTGGACATGCGGTGGTGATGATTAATCTTAGCAAAGGAATGTATATTAATTGCTTTCTTCCTTTCTTTACAGTGATTACTATCATGTGCAGCAGGTTTGTAGCAGCTTACTCCAGCTTCCACAAAACCTAACAAGTGCCTACTAAGCATTTGCAATTAAGTTGACTACTTCTGAACATCTGGCCATAAAGCTAAGCTATTACACTAATATGCCTAGAGAGGCATCACTATAGGCTTGCAGAGAGCGCCGCACTTAGAGTGGATTATAAAAGCCTAACACTTTCTATGAAAAACTCACTCGGCTCGATCCCCAATATTTCTGTCCTCATGCCTCACCCCAGATCCTCTCAGACATTTGAGCAATGTCATTATGGAGAGCCCCCTCCCCATCCCCAGACGTCCTCCCTTCCATAGCAACAGCCCCGAGGCCTCGGGGGGCCATGCGACCAATGAAAGGGGTGTTTCTGGCTTTAATCCAAGGGTCCAGCAGGCCTCCTCTCAAACATTAAGAATAAGGGCGAGGAGGTGTCAGGTTACTCTGATACAGACTGTCCTCTCAAACCTGTGTGCCATGAACTACACACAGTTTTTAGTGGAGATGTTTAATGAAACCGACTAGCTCCCAAAATCTTGGCTCAACCTTTAAACGCATTCTTGAGGCTGATATGAATTTTTGAGAATACAAAAAAGACATACACACATATCATAATTGTCTTTTTTTTAATAAGATTACACTTTAAAATCCCCCTATTTAGAATTAATCAGGAGCATAGAGATATTTCATAAGCGGTTTATTAAAACATCATAATGTAGTCGTAAGCTGATTTGTTTATTAGTGTGTTTGTCAGCAACTCTAACTCTTCCTGCGGACATTAATAAATAGATGCTGGTGTGTAAGCAGAGAACAAATGATTATACTGTGGTGTACATGTTATACAGGGTCTCTCACCCAGAGGTTCGGGGGGTTTAGGGGGTGTGACAAGCCCCTATGAGAGGCACATGTGGTTTGGTTCATACAGTCTACCTCTGGCATAAGAAGAATAAAGTTGACTAACTTGCAACTAGCTTGGTTCTCCTTCTTGCTGCCACATTGGTGACCCCTGAGTTGAACATAACTGAACCGTCTTTGGAGAGTGTTTCATCGTCGACCTCGGCGGTGGACTCGGCTTCGACTTCCCTCCAGCTCTCCCAGCCGGCCTTGTCCGCTACCGTGACCGCCGCAGTGAAGCTTCCGGACTTCTGGCAAAGCGACCCGGCTTCATGGTTCCAGCACATTGAGGCTTTATTCCATCTTCGTGGTGTGGACGCGGATGACTCCCGGCACTACTTGGTGGTTGCTGCCCTGGATCAGCAGTCCACTCGCCGGGTGATGTCGCTGCTGCGTAGCCCCCCTGACCGTGGGAAATACGCCGCTCTCAAGCAGCTCCTGGTGCGGAGATACTGTCTGTCTCCTGCGGAGAGAGCGGATAAACTCCTCAGCTTGTCCGGTTTGGGAGACTGTACTGCGGTGGACCTTATGGACGACATGCTCTCGCTCCTGGCCTCAGACGGTTTTCTTTTTCCTCATATTTTCCTGCGGCAGCTCCCGCGTGAAGTTCGGGCTGCTTTGGCTAACTCTCCGCTTCTAGCCGCTGGCGATTTCCGCGGCCTAGCAGAAGAGGCTGACCGTGTCCTGTTGGCTTCCAGACGGGTTATGGTCCAAAGTGCTACGATGGGTCCCCAGCAGATGTCCCCAAAGGACCCCGCGGTGGTTTCGGCTGTCAGCGCGAGGACTCGGCGTGGGAGCCCCCTCTGTTTCTACCACCGGAGGTTTGGCATCAAAGCTAGGCGCTGTGTCCCGTCGTGCACTTTTGACTCTTCTGGGAACGCAGTGGCGGCTGTGGGCGCTGGTGACCGAGGTGAGCTGCTCTTTATTAAAGACTCACTGACAGGACGTCGTTTTCTGATCGACTCTGGCTCTCAGAAGAGTTTGTTGCACCCCACGAGCCACGACATGGCGACTCGTGGTGGTTGCGGCCCACAGCTAAGCGCAGCTAACGGCTCTGCTATTGGCACTTTTGGTACAAAACGGACAACTGTTTGCTTCCACAGGCGTGATTTCGAGTGGGACTTTGTAGTTGCTTCTGTGACTGTTCCAATTATTGGTGCTGATTTTTTGTGTGCTCATGGTGTGTTGGTTGATGTTGCTAATCGTAGACTCATAGACGCTGTGACTTTTGCTACTTTTCCCTGCGAGTCTGGAGGTGTTGGGTCGGTTCCGCACGCAACTTTTTCAACGTCCGGCGATGTTTTTCAGAGCCTTCTTGCTGAATTTCCGTCTCTAACTACTCCAGCTTTTTCCTCTGCGGTTGCTAAACACGGAGTGGAGCACTTCATTCCTACAAGTGGTCCGCCGGTTTTTGCGCACGCACGGCGTCTTGACGCAGGAAAATTGGCGTGCGCCAAGGAGGAGTTTGCTCCTATGGAGAGGTTAGGAATAGTGCGGAGCTCTAACAGCCCCTGGGCCTCTCCCCTTCACATGGTGCCTAAGGCTGATGGATCCTGGCGATCAGTTTCCGTTTCGTTTGGCCAGGTTTGCGCAAAGACGTTAGGGGATGGGCAGCTTCTTGTGTTGCGTGCCAGTGTGCCAAGGTGCATCGGCATACTACCGCTCCTCTTGAACCGTTTCCGATCCCTGCCAGGCGTTTTGATCGTGTGCATGTGGATCTGGTCAGCCCACTCCCATCTTCGAGGGGTTTTACTCACTTGCTCACTATGGTGGATCGTACTACAAGGTGGCCTGAGGTGGTCCCCCTCTCATCCACCGCATCAGCGGATGTGGTTGGTGCTTTCCTCTCGGCCTGGGTTGCCCGTTTTGGTGTTCCTTCGGATATTACTTCTGACCGGGGCCCCCAGTTCATTTCAGAGCTTTGGACAGGGATGGCGCGCTCCCTAGGGGTGCAAGTTCACCGTACAACAGCGTACCACCCTCAGGCTAATGGGCTATGTGAACGTTTCCACCGTTCTCTTAAAGCAGCTCTGCGTGCTTCCCTTGTTGATGACAGTTGGGTGGACCGTTTTCCGTGGGTCCTTCTCGGGTTGCATTCAGCCCCTAAGGAGGATCTCGATGCGTCTTCTGCAGAGTTAGTTTTTGGTCAGCCGCTTCGTATTCCGGGTGAGTTTTTGTCAGAATCAGCAGCCCCGGTTTTCCGCTCCTCTATGGACAGTTTTTTGTCCGGCGGCTCTTCAGCTCCTGGTCCAATGCATCATTGTTTTCCGCAGTCGTTTGTGCCTTTGGCACTCAATTCGGCTCGTTTTGTTTTTGTACGCCGCGATGCCCACCGCTCCCCCCTCCAGCCTCCATACGATGGTCCGTTTCGTGTTCTTGATCAGGTACCAAGGGTTTTCTGTTGGATATGGGTGGGCGTACAAAGTTGTTAACTGTTGATCGCCTTAAGCCGGCCTATGTTGTAGCAGGTGAGACTGTGTTGCCCGGTCAGGTTCCCCGTCGTGGCCGTCCTCCTACCAGACCTTTGGCTCTGTCTCCTGCTGCTGACTGTGTCTCCCCGCCTGTGATGGACCATACTGTTCCTGTGCGCTCCACTGATGACCACTCTGTTTTGCAGGTTCCTCGCCCTGACTCCGTGGTTCGGCGCAGTCGTTTCGGCAGGTCTATTAAGCCCCCGTTAAGAGACTGATTTGTTTTTGTGTGCCATGTTCCCTTCTGGGTGTTCGGGGGGGAGCTGTGTGGTGTACATGTTATACAGGGTCTCTCACCCAGAGGTTCGGGGGGTTTAGGGGGTGTGACAAGCCCCTATGAGAGGCACATGTGGTTTGGTTCATACAGTCTATCTCTGGCATAAGAAGAATAAAATTGACTAACTTGCAACTAGCTTGGTTCTCCTTCTTGCTGCCACAATACTGTAAAACAGCCGTAATGATAAATTGCTTCACAACAGAAGCTATCATTTTTTTTTTAAATACTGTACATTTAAAAATGATTAAAATGTCCTTGTAGCTGTTCATTACTACATTATAATATGTAACACATCATTTATTAAATGTTTAGATGTTGCTTATGCATTTTAAATAGGGAGAGAATTCAAGTATTAAATTCAATATGTGCTTTACCTCATATGTAGTCATTGGGACATTTTTAACATTTTTAATTTCCCGTCTTGTGGACAAACAATGAAATTGCAACAGCTTCTAAACAGCATGAAGTATTTGTTTGGCCTTTCTGTACTGTTTTTTTTTTTCTTACATACGAAACCATCAGTCACAGAAAAACATCAAATATGTTTGCAATAAGCTAAGTTTGACAACATTTTTGCCAGGCAGATTTTTCTAACTCCAGTTGTGCGAATTTGTCGAGCTCTGCCCAGAGCTATTCTTAATTTCACCACATTTATGAAAAGTACAGTTAGTATGACTCTAAACTGTAAATAATTACTTCTCAAACTGCTCACAAAAACACATTTGCAGTAGCAAAATGGGGCCTTCACAACCTGTACAAATATACAACCAATCACACACATACAGTACATTCTGCTGCCTGCTGATAAAGATTACAGAATATCCCCATGCTAGGATTTAAAAGTGTATGTATCGGTTTGGTAAAAATATGCATCAAGCTGGGAACAACAACAACAACCTTCTGTTGGGTTAAATCTTTTAATCTAAAACCATGGTAACCACACAGTCGAAACAAGTGCTTTATTGACTTAAAAGTGAGCACCCTAGGAAACAACTGTCCAACATGCCATAGCCACTGTCACTGCATTTGATGGACCTCATTGACCTCTTTACGTCTGGTGAAGCAAGCTGTCTTCCTACATGGTGCAAGTTTTATCACTGATGTTGCGATCCATCATTAAGCCGTGCAGGAGAGAGGAAAAGAGAGGGAATAGGATCTGCAGTCCAACATCCTGGTGGGTGGGGGTGAGGGAGTAATTAGCAGAGAGGCAGTAATGGCGTCTCTCCAGCAGAACAGGAAGCACAATGAAACAAAGCTGTTTATAGCCAGCAGGACTCGTTCCATGGCCCAGTCCACACTTGCCCCATTCTCTCACCCTCATATCCTCTGCATCAGTGCTCTGTCTGCTGCTCGACTGCTATGTCCACACAGACGCAGCCATAAAAAGCCATCAATGCCCCCAATCTCCACACAGCCCCAGCCCCTTTGATCTTAAGAGACACAGAACCAGTCAATCTCCTCATTGTGCTCTGTGATTACTCCTCTGGTTTACAACTGCAGGTTACCAGGCACATGAGAAACATGAGACACCCAAAGGCTTTAAAAACAAAAACTGAAGCAATGTCAGAGAAACCTACACAAGTACAGCATGAGTTTCAGCCACAATTTGGTTTCAGTTACTGTAAAACGAACTGACTCCTGTGCATATTTTATAGTTTAATAGTTTATACCAGCACGTGTATGCCTAGTGTATGTGAACAGTCAGGTGATGTGTTTTCAGGATGATTTCTGAAACAATACTAAAATCTCTCATTTTGCCGGAGTAATTAGTGTGGACGAAGTCTGAGGCTGATACTTGTTCTCTATTTTTTGCAACACAACTCATTAGTGTCAGATATCAACTGGTATCTTCTTTTGACTGCTACTTTTCATGACTATTATCAGTCAATCTACTGATTATTTTCCTATTTAATCAATTAGGTTCAATAATGTGAGATTTTCCTCTTCTTAGAACCCAAGATGACTTTGCAGATTGTTTTATAAAACCAACAATCAAAACCAACATGTATCCAGCAAACTGTAATGAAGACTAACACAATGAAATACTTTTTGTACATTTAAGAAGCTAAACGCAATTATTTTTTGACATTTTCGCTTTTAATTACCCAAATGGTGTTTAAGTATAAATGCTCTGTTGACTGGACGGCTCTCAGTACACATTATAGACACATTAACGCCGGTTTTTAAACAGTGCTTACATTGAATATCCGGTGTCATCCTGCAATGTACAGCACTGGCCAGTTAATTTAGGTTTACATACCAGTGTGAATAAATCAACATTGTGCCCTTTTACCATTTGCAAGTCAAAGTTTGATAAGCCTGAACTTTGTGATGTGTATTTCATCTCCTCACTGAATCCTTGTTGCAACATGCCAACACCATCTCAGCTCCTTGTGCTGTTTTACTGTCGTCATTGTGAATGCAGCCTGAAAGAGATGCTGCATTCCTCTCCTGTGAGTTCAGCCTACCTGGAATGCAGGCAGTGCAATGATCCTATCTTAAGTTGGCAAACGGAGAAGAGACACAGTTGAGAAGTTTAAAAAAGTCCTCTCTTTTCATCTACATCTACTACTTTTCCCACACACAGCATGTATGAGACACCTATTACCCACAGGTGACAGTGATGATGTGATCTCTGCACTTTTAAACTTTATTTTTATTTTTATTTTTTCTGTTAAAAAATTTTGCCACCCTTGTATATATTGTAAATAAAGCTGCTGTAACAATGTAAATTTCCCCTGGAGTGGGGAGAAATAAAGAACTTTATCTTTATCTTTATCTTTAAAAAGGTTGAGTAAACAGGCAGGGTCTAGAGGTTAAGCGTTAGAGAGAGGTAAAACCAGGATGCAGTGCCACCTCCCAGGTGTGCGGTTTGGGGAAGAGGAGGCGGTGGAGGTGAAGAGCGATTTAGAGTGATAGGGGCAGTTAGGAAACCTGAGAGCTGCATTCGCACAAAAAAGACAGGCCTCTGTTTCTGTCGTTTTTCAGTTCACCAACATCATGTACCTACAGTCTATTTTGTTCAGCTGTTAAAATAAAAAGTTCATCTAGAAAAAAATATAAGGTGACCAAAATCAATTCTCCATTTGCAGACATTTTAACTGTCCAAAAACAAGAAAAATCTGCTCAAAAAAATCCCAAAAGTACTTTGAAAGGGTAAAAATGGGTGCCAGGTTGTCTCACATTGGATATCAAATCAAGAAAAGGGAGCTACACAATGAGTACAGCAGTGCCTTGCTTCTGTCTCACCTCTGCACAGTGACCAATCACTCGGTATCAGCATTGGGCTGTCAGTTTTAGGAAGTTAAGCTAAGTATTTATACCTCTACGTTGAATCTGTGGCATAGGTAGCCTGACATGCATCTCCAAAGAAATGGAACTACACATTTGGGTGACAGACAACGTCTACTAACAAGACTGCATAAATGTCAATGTATTCCCCAACAGGATTTGTTTTGACTATCATTTAATGTTTATAACTGCCTTACCAATAAAGACTTAGATTAAGAAAATTACACCTTTTAAGTAACCTTCATTTGTATCCTCATTCTTTCCTGCTTTCTCTCTTTGACTTGACAGCCATGAAGGAATTCCCTTTGCTCTTTAAACTCTTTTTATTTGTTGGTTCATCTTTCATTGGGAGTGGGGAAATTGGTCACAGCTCCAT
This sequence comes from Amphiprion ocellaris, assembly GCF_022539595.1. Classification (NCBI taxonomy): domain Eukaryota; kingdom Metazoa; phylum Chordata; class Actinopteri; family Pomacentridae; genus Amphiprion; species Amphiprion ocellaris. The sequence goes on from NC_072778.1 coordinate 21,611,971, forward strand.
CACAGAATCTGTGTGTTGCCACCCCTGGTCCTGGTAACTCTCACAGTGTGGGTCTGGGCCAGCCCTTGACCCCTGATGCTGAATGCTTGGGTGACCAGGGAGAATCATAGAAACCTCAGCTCTGTGTATATATATTTGTGATAGTGTGTGTGGTAGGGGGAAGGTGGGGTTTTCACTGAATGAGGGTGTGAAGCGCCTTGCTGTTTGGGTAGTGACATAGGGTGCATGTGGGCAAACAGAGCTTCAGGCAAAACATAGAATGTGACTAAATGTGGAAATCTGTACTGCAGTTTTGTGGATTACAATCACAAAACAGATCTTAAGCAAAAATGTGAAATGGTGCTTTGATTGCACCTCAGAATAATGAATAATATTAACATTTCCAAACCCATCTATACAACTCTGTATAATTTCTTTAATTGTGAGAGCTCCGCATGACAACAGTTCCATCAGAATTACCGTCAAACCTCTGAGACTGGGATAAAGGGGGAAGTGGGTTCCCTATTAATCTACATTTCAGGGCACCCTGCTGGGTGGTTCAGTTCCAACATGTCCCATTTTGCAGGCCACCACCTCTCCCTCCCTTTCTACCCTGTTTAACATCAGCAGCCAACCTGTCTTTGAAGTATTGCTCCACTCATTTCCCAACCCCCCAGGGATGTGGGGTTGCTTTTACTGACCGCCCTGTCCCCGGACTGGCTCGCGTTGCCTGACCCTGACAAGGTGAGAGAACAAGGAGGAAACAGAGCTGGCAGCAAAAAGGTAAAAGGACACCACTTGAACCTAGCTGGATAAACGGTTATATGTCAGTAGCAGTAGTGCTCTTTCAATAGTAAATTCTATAATAAATTAGACTTCAATGTGGATCTTAATTAGGTGACCTTAAGAAAGGAATCCATAGGTTTAGTGTAAGGTTGCCGCAGCAACCATGTCCTCTTCTAGCGACGTTAGCTTACGGGAAATCTCTACCATACACACACACACGCCTGCTCACACATCAACCTCCACCCCTGAGAGTGTGCTCCCCTCCCCCTCTCTCGGAAGGGGCTGGCTGGCTGGCTGTCCTGCTTGCACTGACTGGCTTTTGTTTGAGGGCTGACTCGGAGAGCATATGGCAGGTGCCCCTCAGCACACAGCTCTTCCCCACCCCCGGGCTCCATAGCCTATGCAAGTGCACTGTGTAGTTGACATGACTGAGCTTCCTGTGCTCAGTCGTTTCATTGGATGCTCTTTTTTTGTTGTTGTTGGAGACCCTTTACTGAATCAGGTTGACTGGAAGAACAGTATGAAATCCAGCTTTAGCAATAACCTGCCACAGAGACATTGCAAAATAGATCAAGACAACAGCAGAGACACATCCATGATTCAGTTTAGGTTCCAAATAGCTGTAGTATGCAGAGCTTTGACTTAGGGGACCAAAACTTGCCATGAAGATTGATGCAATCACTGCAGGACTTCATGGAATGTAACACAATAGAAACTTAACTGGGGATGCGAACTGAACTTTCAAATGCTAATTTTGGTTTTCCTGATTGATTGTCTCTAAAGAGTGAAGTCAGGTGTCTAAATAAATCTGATAGCTGGGATAGGTGTCAATAACACTCAGCCTCTATGAGTCTGAAGAACTGAACATAACCTTACTGCTACCAAAAAGGAGGAGCTCATTCATGAACAACCACATGCACAGACAAGTACCACAAAAACACACATACAATGGAGTAACAGGATTAAGCAGTGACTGCTGAGAGGCACAAAAGAAGTACCGATTAATTAACTGAGTGCGGAAGCCAGAAAAGTTTAAAGAAAGACAATGTATGTGCCTGTCAAAGACATGCAGTGAGACCTGGAGAGGTTGTTCAATAACTAGGCCAGATACCAAAGCACCTCGGGACAGATGAAAACCCAAGACAACTTTGAATCAAACGCCCTTTCAAGCATTCATCAATCATGATAGAGACTCCCTTGAGTCCTAGAGGAGTCAGACGCAGAAGAACCGAGAGGAGAGAGCTTCACTAACTGAAAGCCATAATCAAAAGATTCGATAAAAAAAATTGCACTAATCTATTACAAACTAGAAGAAAACCCTCTGTCCAGGTCGGCCCAATAATACCTATCTCACTAAATGAGCAAAGTCTTAAAGCTATTCTTGGATTCTCATGAGATTGCTTTAAAAAAAAAATCTCTTTCAAGTCTAGTATTCAAATTTATCTCACCACAGAGACTTCTCTGATTGCAAAGATGGCCTGTACGTGACTGTGCATAGGCACACACTGAGTCTTCCCAAGTGAGCAGGCCCTGTTCCAGACTCTTACTTTGACAGCATCATTAGTCTAATTACCCATGATGCCAAGGGCTGCGTTAATGTACAGAAAACCTCACAGTCTGTTAATCACCAGACAGACACAGAGACACTAATAACTACCACAAAACCTGCACCATGCATCAACAGGGAGAGGATGAATAACACACCTGCTTTACACGAAACTCAAAGAAACACTTTCAGAGTTACTCAACAAACCAAACCACTACTTCACTCACTTGTACAGAATTACAGATGGCTCAAGAAGGAATGCAACTTCAACCCCAGAATAATCCTTGCATCTGTGCACACTGATTCATTTCTAATAGGTTTTGGACAACAAAGGTAGCACTACAGCACAGAGGAATAAGATATGTTAAAAGTAGCAGGGACAAATCATTGTGGGTTTTGGTGTTTATACCATTTCTTGTCTATAAGAAAAACACAGAATATCTACATGGATACTATGCTAAAATACGGGGAATTAGATATTTAACAATTAAAGGCAACAAATAGATTTTTAAGGAGCTTGTGGATGGGCTGCCCTCTGCAATTAAGCGTACGTTTGAAGTAAAAGAGAAAAGTAAGAGTAAAGAAATTAAAGAAAATGAATGTACCTTTCGTTAGAGGACATATTGACCTAGGAAGGTGCTACGCTAGCTCATCTCAAACTGACTTAACAGAAGCAGTTGCTGAGATCACATTACAGCCAGGATCAAAGACATAGATAAAGTTCTGCAGACTTGAGCATAATCCCCAACCGTTTGTCCCAAAACAATGGCACAGTCATCCTACCACATTGGAAACCTTGTTTATTTTTAAGGCAACTTTTCCGTTATCAGTTAACCGTCAACGCAGTTCAGATCAGTTAAAAATGTAGACCTGGGAGGGAAAGAAAACATCATGATCTCTTCAGTGTAACTTAAATTAGCCTTGTTGCAGGAAGTGTTTCGCCTTAAGCCATGTGTGCATAAACCACAGTCACAATGTCTCTTTTAGTTCAACAGATTTACTGTGGAGCTTTGGTGTAGTTACATGGTAAGTAAAAATGCAATCATTTTCAAGATGAAAACATAAACAGCACCCAAAATGTTAATTATTATGAGTATTAATTAAAACATGAAAAGTAAGAGTAAGTAAATGTTCCTGCAAAGCGAAACAGTCTTCAAAACTTAAAACAACCATGCAGATGGATTTAGAAAAGAAGCTGGAAGGATGTGTCTGAATTTACTAGCTAGCAGCAGAAAGGACAAAGTGTGTGTTTACAGGTTAAGTGAAAATGCAATACTTTTCAAGATGAAAACACAAACCCTTAGTAAAGGTTCTGCTTTGCTAGATTCAACGTATACTTAAGCATACAGCACTCAAAACGAAAATTATTGCTAGTATTAATTCATTAATACTCATAATATGATGAATTTGAGTAAGTAAATGTTAATGCAAAGCAGAAAGTACTCAAACGAGCAGATAGCTTTAGAAAACAAGCTGGAAGGATGTTTCTGGACTTACTAGCTAGCAGCAGACAGGACAGCGCAATGACATAGAGCTGCTTAACAGCGACATCATAGTGGTCCATGAACAAGTCCAGCAGGTAGACGGCCAGGTGACGTGCTGTCGGACAGAGCTGGTACCGATTGCTCAGGATTGCCAACAAGTCAGCAAAGTACCGCCGCATGCCAATCTGCGGAGAGTGAGCTCGGTAGACCGGTAACTTCAGTTCCTGGAGAGGGAACAAGAAAAGGGATGAGGGGGCAAGCAAACGACGGGGGGTGAGAGGAGCAGGGTGGGCAGGAAGCACAGATGAAGAAGCGTGGGGGTTGTAAAGCATATGCATAATAATAGTGATGCATGTCTCCTGTGGTTGGGTTTTTAACTACTGTCAGGAGAGCGGCTGTGGGTAGAAAATAGCCCTATCAAAAATAAAACTCAATTTAATACAGAAAGTTCTTGATTATGATTCAGCCTCATTTCAATTCCATTTAATTCACCACTGCTGCAGAGAACTGGAGTTAATTTCGGTCATTGCAGGGGTCTCTGAACAATGGGCTGAGGGTTTGTGTGTGCTATGTGTGTCTATGTGGTTTGGGGAGGGGAGCGCCTTCTCTCCAGTAGTGGTTGAGGAGCAGATAGGATTAGGTTTCACCCCTAGCACATCTCCTATTCATGTTCAATTAGCTGCATGTGTTTCAAAGTGGAAGGAAGACACTCGGGGGCATTAGCATTGAATCAGCCTTGGGTATCTTCTCAATCAGCTACAGAACAGCAGAGAGCAGAAGGTTCCAGTTTCACAATCTGCCTTAGAGTAAGAAACAAAAGACATGTAGAACTGCACGTACAAGCTTGCAAAACAGTTATTTTCTCTGCGTTTAAGCCGCTTATAGAAAATATTTTTGTTTTCAAAAGTGTTTCTTGCTCTCTGTAAGTCTATAAGAGCTTTTGGATTTAATAAGAGATTGAGGGTTGGTAGATTAATCTCCTTAGGGTCAGCGAGGAGTCCTTAAAATAAAAGAAAAATACAGAAAACATCCACATCATGTCAAGACTGTCTAGAAATATCCCTTAGACTAGCCCAAACAGGCCATAAGGTACTTCAGGATTCACACTGATTAATAAAAAAAAATGTTCAACTACTTTAAAAATTGATTGCATTTGAAGCAAAAATATCAAACATTTGATGCCTCAAGGTTCTCTGATTTCTTCCTTCTTCTTCCATTTCAGTCAATTACAAATTTGGGGGTTGGGACTGTTGCTCAGGCTAAAGAAAAAATTGCCAATCAATCAAGGAAATAATTGACAGATTAATCAATAATGAAAATAACAGTTAGTTGCAGCCTTCCTGTGTTTCAAAGCAAACTCAGTGAAATATACACCACAGTCTATACCTTAAAAAACACAGTTTGCAATGAGGTCAAAACTACTGACATAGTCGTGGCTACATGAACTGTCATATTTATTTTGAGCGCAACTAAAACAACATTGATGCTCAGACTGACACTTCAATGGAATCCAAAAATAAACAGTCCCCCCCCTCTCAAATCAACATATAGCAGCACCACCCCCGGTGCCATGACCTACCATATCACCCAGTCCTCCCCAAACTCTCCTCTCTTCCCACTGCCTCTGCCTCTGGTCCATCTGTCTGTCTGGGAGTACAAGGGCAGCAGGAGAATGGGGGTAGATGTGAAAGGGGGAAGGCTGCTGGAGTCTGGGGGGGCTCTAAGGAGGGGGGCTGGTTTGTGTGGGGTGGAGAGGTGCCTTTGTGGGGGATCCGCACCATAATTAAGGATTCCACAGCTGCCTACTGATTTGCATGTCTGATAATTTGCCACATGCTACACACTGCCGCTATCTTCCACATCAGGGCATTACCACTGCAGCAAATGTCATTAAGGCTGGATGAGGCTGTGGGGGAGCAGGCGCCATGCAGGAAATCTGAACACTCTGTGAAGGCCTTTTTTACACACAGCTCTGATCCTGATTTCACCATCCTATTCCCACTACAAATTTACTGCACTTTCCTATTACCCGTTTGGTAAAACATCAAACAACCACCGCTCATCATCAAGTCTTTCAACAGCACTGACAATCCTGTAACTAACTGTTAGACTACTCTAAAATCGATCTGCCTTGCCGGTCTATTTTTAACATAAATAGTTTACTCAACAGAAATATGATGAGGAGACCAACTCAAACAGTTTTCTTGTTTATTTTTTTTATCTAATAGAACAAAATCCAAACTTAAGCAGTTTACAATCATGAAAAGAAGCAAATTTTAAAATCTGAGATGCAGGAAAAAGCACGTTGGGCATTTTTAACTGAAAATTACATAAACAAATCATTTAATTACGAAGGCAGCTTCTTCATGTAGCAAACACCCGGAAACCTTTAGGTTTCTTCCAACTCAAATCATGACTTTTCTTTTTGTCAGAGCAATCTATTACATTTAATTTGGGACTAATTCATATCATGTAGGTGTGCAGTAATTTCTCTCACTGAGCTCAACTCATTGAATTCTATTTTATATTAATCATATCCTTTTCTATTTTACTCTTTTTTTTAACCTAATTATCTTTTTTTATGTTACTTGACATCTTGAAAGAAGCAAAACAAATAAGCTTAATAAGACCTGCTATCCCAATTCTCTGTGATAAATTGTAGTATATTTCCACTTGACAGCACACAACAAGGTCTATGACACTATGAATTTATAAAGACTGCTGTCACTATGAGTACTAAAGAAATATCACTTATTAAAAGATTGTCTTCTTGGGAAAATGCCCAAACTCTTCCGGCATCTTTATACATCAGGAGTTACATTATCAAAAGGTATTTAGAAACTGGGGAAAACCCAGTCAGCACAGTCTGGCTGACTAAGTAAAAAACAGACAGGTTTAACACACATATACAGTATGTTGCCTTTAAATAAGTGATTAAGTCTAACGTGTCACTTCAAATAAAAAGCATTCCTCCATTTACCATATTTCTCTATTGTAACTTTGCACCACCTACAAAAGGGACATTGTATTCAACGTTGTATACGATGATGAGACTGCTGCTTGAGATCTCACCAAAAATGCTGATACAGTGCAATCAAAACCTAACATTAGACTGACAGTATCTCTCTCGCTCTCTTTCATTATAGTATATGAGAAAGGCGTGGGTGTGTTGTTTAGTTTCCAGCCCTGCGTACAGATTTCAGTCTAATTGACAGCTCGCTCTGAGTCAGACTGTCCAGCATGAGTAAACCGAACCAAACAGTGTGTAAGTAAGTGACTCATTATACGACTCTCAAACATCTAATTCAGTCTCGTACACGATAGTCTTCATTCTATGCAGTTTCAATCCACGGCACATTAAGACACCTGATATTCAAAACCCGATCTGTGTTTGATCACCGTCAACGTGATGATGGCAGGAGATTCTCGGCTTGAAAACGCCAGTCAAGTGACAGATGTCTCCATCAAAGTGACACATGGGAAGAAATATGATCATGCTTCGAGGTTAATTAAGATGTTCTCAATTAATGAGCCTTAACTCCTCCATGTAATTTAATTCAGATCATGTTTAAGTAGACAGCAGGACCGTGTAATTATATTTTCCTCCCAACTTTACATTTGATTAGATGCTGCTGTGGAATATCAACAAAGCTCTTGTTTTCCTTATCAGGATATCTACACTGTACTAAAAACAGTCATTTAGACAACAAAATGTCAGAAAATAGGGAAAATCTCTTACCATTGCAACTGTATTATTGAGTGACCAGTCAGTGACCTCTTTTAAGTGTCTTCTTAAAACATACTTATTGTAAGAGAGCAATTCCTGATTTTATTTGAATTCCACTTCCTTCAATAACATTTTTACCTTTTCTAACTCTGTATCGGTTTTATACACCATGTAGTGTTTTTATCTGTCTGTTTCTATAATTGGTCTGTTTTATTTTGGTGCCTTGCAAACCAATTTGTAATTTGGATTTGAAAAAGTGCTCTATAAATAAAGATTAGTAGTAGTAGTATTAATAATACGAATTGTTTTGTCTTTGAAATGAATTAAAATAAAATTTCCCATTGTGACTTTTGAACATTTGAGAAACTCCTCAAAAATATTCCATTTACCACGAAGGGAATCACAACAAAAACTGAAAATATTCTCAGATGAGGAGCTTGAAAAGGGAAGTTTTTCACATTTTTTGTAAAAAAAAATGTACTTAAACAGTTATTTTATATAGCTAGCTGTATGTTTTAGTCATAATATTTAATCACAGCACACAGCTATTTTCAGAGAGAAATGACTGTCAAATGAGTTAATGCCATGCAAATTCAAAGTTTTCCTGCAGTCCACACAGATTTGCTCATACTGACAACATAATAACAGCTTCCTGTTAAACTGGAGCAGTGCTTGATAGCATCCACTCACCTTGATACGGAGGGACTGATGGATATCTGCAGCTAACTGTCCTTTCCACCATAGCAACTCCCGCTCCATCTTTCCCATTCAGAGGAGGCTTCAAGAATCAAGTTTTGCCTGCTGAGACAGACGGATGCAAAACGAGACAAAGTTCAAACACGTAGAGAGGAGGCTGAGTGTTGAGGAAAACTAGAAAATCTGAAGTGTTAGTGGAGGAATAAGTTGAATTTCATCCAAATGTTCTCATTAAGATATCTGTAACGGTTTATTCTACTAAATATTTGAGTCTGTACCAAATAAAGACATGGTGATGTAAATATGCATCGGTTTTAATAAAGTTTTGGGCACCTTGCTAATCTCACAGTGGAGGTCTCTTTACCCGCATAGGCCATTTTCTCTGCTCGGGAATTTAAATGGCTCAGTTAAATGTCCACTGGACCACGCCGTAGGTCAAATTAATCAAATCAGCTTTCCAGAAAGCTCATTTTAGACGTGCTTGTTTACCACGACGACTAAACACTAACCAATCCCACACTTTGGTTATCACTGAAAACGCTCTGCACCACGAGCCAGCGGCCAAACACAGTGAGGCTACACAAGTTAACTGGCCACCGAGCTCACAAACACTGGCCTCGTTTGGAAACAAAAACAGCTCAGATACTAAACTAGACGCCTCGACACAAACTCGGCTCATTCCTCGTACAGGGCAGCAACATGGTGAACTTTTCATCTGCGTGTTTTTTGAATGTGCCACTCACCGCTCCGACGGGAATGCCCCCCAGACCCCTTTGTCTCAGTCCGACATCCTGAATGAGAGAACTCCTCTCGGGCTCAACTTTGAGAAAGCGCTGCTTTTGACGGTGAAAACACACGGTTGAAATCCACCGGAGAGGTCATAAAGCTGCTGCCACTGCCAAATCTCGCCGACGGGCCTTCGGTTGCGCCGTTTTCCCTCAACTGTTCACACTTTTCCGAGAGACTCCGTTCATCCGTTTTCTCTCCGGTGGCTCCGCTATAACAAAGTAGCCTCTTCGGCTGCACCAGCTGCTGCTGGGGAGCGAAGCTCGTGCGCTCGACGTGAAGGTCCCTCCTCCAGCCTGGGAGTTGTAGTCCTACAGGGGTCAGTCTGAAAACTACAAACCGCCACACTTCACCAGGTTATATTATATTATATTATATTATATTATATTATATTATATTATATTATATTATATTATATTATATTATATTATATTATATTATATTATATTATATTATATTATATTATATTATATTATATTATATTATATTATATTATATTGCAGTAGTTTTGACTGTTTAACGTTATAACGCGAAAGTTTTTTGATGTTACGACAACATACAAGGTTGTCATTTTATACCATGAAACTTTTCTTGTTACAAAACACTATATATATATATATATATATATATATATATATATATATATATATATATATATATATATATATATATATATATATATATATATATATATATATATATATATATATATATATATATATATAAATAATTATTAGACCACCCCTGTTTTCTTAATTTTTTTGTTCATTTTAATGCCTCATACAACTAAAGGTACTTTTGTTTGGACAAATATAATGATAACAACAAAAAAAAAAGCTCGTAAGAGTTTAAGAGCTGATATCTAGCCATTTTCCATGGTTTTCTTGATAATAACCAAAATCACTTAAGTTCTTACATCAATAGCTATGGCATTGTACCTCCAAAAACAGTGCTTTTAGGCATTCCATGTTTTCTTTTTTGTCTGTTTTAGTCTCATGATACACACAGGAGTTAGTACTGATTCATAACCATTGTTTTTGATGACTGCAGCCATGTGTGTTGGCATGCTCTCCACCAGCTTCTAATAATGTTCTGCTGTCACAGCAGCCCATTCCTGTTGCACAAATTCAAACAAATTTGCTTTGTTTTTGGGCTGGTGGTTCTCCATGTTGCGTTTGATGATTTTCCACAGGTTTTCAACTGGATTTAGATCTAGTAACTGAACAGGCCAAGGCATGGTTCCAATGCTCTGGTTCTCCATTCAGGCTTTAACTGACCTTGCTGTGTGGCAAGGGGCATTGTCTTGTTGGAAAATCCCATCATTGGAGGCAGGAAAGCGTTTTCCAGCTGATGGAAGAAGACTATTTTCAAGAGTAGCCCTGTACATGACCTGGTTCATTGGCCCTGTTCCATCCATACTGAAACAACCTCAGATGGTCACTGATCCACCCCCATGTTTTACTGTAGGAGCAAGACAGTCTGGTTTGTAGACTTCTCCAGGCTTCCTCCTAACCAGTAAGTTGGCTGGAGTGGGCATCAACTGAAAACTGGATTCATCACTGAAGAGAACCTTAGCCCAATCATCAACAGTCCAGTCCTTGTGATCCCCAGCAAAGAGTAAACAGACTTTCCTCTGCCTTTCACTGATGAAGGGCTTCTTCCGTGCCCTGTGTGACTTCAGACCAGCTTCAAGAAGTCGGTTTCCAACTGTCCTTGCCGAACAAGTCACATTTCACAGTGTCCACTCATTTTTAAGGTCCCTGGAGGTCTGACGACAATTCCTGACACAGGAACGGATGAGTGACGGTCATCTCGTGGGGTACAAAGACGTTTCCTGTTGCGGCCAGCACTTTGGTAGTACCATGTTCACCTTGTTTTTACTTGGTGTAATGAATGGCTGTCTTGGAGATCTTCAGTTTTTTTCGCTACCTGTCTCTCACTCATGCCAATTTCCAGCAGTGCCAAGATGGTTGCCTTTGTGGGGTCACATAATTCTTTAGTTTTACGCATTATGTGAGAGCTGACAGCTTCTGAGTTGTGCTACGGCTTGAATGTAAGCAGGAAACCACTCTAGGCCTTTACATGTGCAGTGCTGCTTATGACATGAAATGGCCTCTTATATACCCTGGGAATACAATTAAGCTTAAGCATGTCAAATAGGACATAAAGTATTATGTAGTCATCTGCATTGTTAAACATGAAACTTATATAATATCAGGTGACCCTAAACCAGTGTTTCTCAAATAGTGGGGCGCGCCCCCCTGGGGGGCCGCAGAGGCATGTCAAGGGGGGCGCGAGCGACTGGGAGGAAAAGGTCCTTCAACACTGAACTAATTAGCTGAACTATTGTTTTAACGTCGGCATGTTTTTCGCGGCGTACAATACTGAAATTGTGCTGACCCCACAGACTGTATATGCCATAGATATAAATAATAATAATAATGATCTTCTGTATATATCTACGGTATATGCACTGGCCGTTCAGACTCCGAAGTACAGACTCCAGAGAACGGGAGAACACATCGTTAATGTGCAGACGGAACACCAGCGTACTTGATCACGTCACGTACTCCTCTCATCTCCTCCGATTATTTTTACCAGCGATGTCAAACATACGGCCCGCAGGCCAAAACCGGCCCGCCAGACGGTCCATTTCGGCCCGCAGGTCGGATAAAAATTACTGTAAATGGTAAATTTGTAAAACTGTAAATTTAAAATAATTTCTAGACCTTGACAAGTTGTTCTGATCATAAAGTAAAATACTAGATTGTTCAGTTCCAGATAGCTGTGACTGAATGTTTTGTGTTTTTGTAGATAAACTGTTATCTGGCAGTTAGAATGCATGTGTAAATGACGAACTGAGGCATAATAGGCTACTGTTGAAACCGAACGTATCTTCCATAAGAAATTTCAGGTTCATAATGTTTTGTAAAAAGATAGTTCATTAAATCTGAATATTTTCACAATGTACTTTTTAAAAAAAAAAAAAAACTAAAACAAAGGGGAAAAGTTGGAGTTGTGGTTATTTATAGGTTATTATGCTGTGATTTTACTGGTGGGGCCCACTGGAGATCAGATTGGGCTTTATGTGGTCCCTGGACTAAAATGAGTTTGACACCCCTGATCTTTACTGTGAAAAACAACAAAATGGAATCAGAGAGAGAGAGAAAATAACACAGCCCTGCATATTCGCGTTTTAATATTAAAACAGTTTATTTATTTTTATATATATATATATATATGTATATATATATATATATATATATATATATATATATATATATATATATATATATATATATATATATATATATATATATATATATATACACAAAGTTATGGGTGGGGGGGCGCGGAAATTTTTTGTCCTCCGAAGGGGGGCCCGACAGAAAAAATTTGAGAACCACTGCCCTAAACCATCCATTAGTTAGACTGCTGGGGGGGCTTCCCATCATGCATTAAACAGCTTTCCTTTCCTCTCTTCTGTATTTTTATGCCACTATTGTTCTTTACTAAATTTGCATCTTCTTTCTCGAGGAGTTTGTGTTTTGTTCTCCTGCAGGTATCTCTTTTTGTATCTGTTAACCTGCTCTCTCTCCACTTTGCTCTCACCCTAACCGGTCAAGACAGATGGCAATCTTCTCTGAACCTGGTTCTGTTGTTTCCTCCTGTTAAAGGAGCGTTTTTCTTTCCACAGTTGCCTAATGCTTGCTTAGAGGAATTCCACCGAAAACACTGGATTTCTTGGGTTTCTCTGTCTTATTTTGTAAGATCTTTACCTTACTATGTGAAGCACCCTGAGATGACATATGTTTTGAACTGGTGCTATAAAAATGAAAAGTGATTTAAACTGAAGTGAACTGAATACAACAGAGACCATTTGCCATGATTTTATCTCATCGTGTCCAGCTTTTTTACGTGCCTTTACCAAAAATCTGTTGATCGACTCCAGACCGTACAGAACTCTGCTGCCAGGCCTTTAAGCAGAACTAACAGATGCAAAGAAGTTACTCAAGTATGAAAAATAAAAGCACTAAATTCTCACAAAAATAAATTCTAATTGATCTCTGTTTAAGTCGCATTTTGCTTTTGCGGCAACTCTTGGTGACACTTGTTTCGACTCCTTTTATACAAGATGTATTGTTATTGTATTTTGTAGAAATGTGAAGCCTTTCATCTGAGGGGTTGTGTAATGAATAATTGTGGGAAGAGAATAGAGGTCTGTTACAAAAATCTGGTTGTAGTTTTTGGAGTTTTCTAATTTTAACATTATTTGTTATGTAAATTCTAAATGTTTTAAAACTGAATCACCTCTCAGTAATTGCATTTTTTCTAAGCTGAGAATTAAAGTTTTTACCTTTATGAACAATAAAAAGCAAATATTTTAGAAAAGCTACATTTGAAAATGCTCTTAAGTAGAAATTCAATGTAACAAACCTGAATACATCTGTGATTACAGACACACAAGTTAGAAAACCTGTCATCATTGAAACAAAACTGAGAATACCCATAATTTCTAAATGGCCTAATTGGGAGAACACAATAAGTTTCTCAGTTTTGGACCAATGGGCCGTATATGCCTGCGTCTCCACATCATAGCTCTATATGGAAAAGAATTGTCAGAGAAACTGAATTTTTTATTATGAAACTTCACAAAGATGGAAAGTCTATGAACAACTAAAAATCAGCTGAAACACAGTTGGTAGCTGTAATGAGGAGATATGAAATGAGTCAGATCATCACTATTTAGCTCCACAGTGTCTGTCCACCTAAAACGATGCCACAGACTGAAACAAAAAGGGAAGTGCTTCAGACATTTGAAAATCAACGTTTCTGTGACAGCTCAGACAGTGAGAAGAGAATTATTCCAACCTCAATGGATGGTGGTTCAAGAAAAACACCTTTGCTTGCTGTTTGGTACAAAAACAGAAGTCTAACTTTGCAAAAGAAAAGAAAAGAAAAGAAAAGAAAAGAAAAGAAAAGAAAAGAAAAGAAAAGAAAAGAGAAATTTAGCCCAGATGGATCTGAGTGTGTTTGATGTGAACCTGGCCAGGACAACCACAGTGAGCGCACAGTCCCAACAGTGAAGCACAATAGTATGATATGGAGCTGCATGTGAGCAGAAGGTGCTGCCATGCACATGTTTATAGAAAGCACCATAAATGCCTGTGGTTATACTAAAATACTGGCTGGCAAGATAAGTCCCAGTCTGTAAAATCTTGGCAGTAGAGGAATATTTCCACATGATAATGATCCAAAGCACACTGCCAAAAACTGTAACCTGGCCAAGAATGTCACCTGAGTTGAATCCAGTAGAATACCTTTGAGGTACTTTAAAAAGGAAGGTAGAGCAAGAAAACTCCTCCAGCAAAAAGCAGCTGATAAAAAAGCAGTCTCTAAAGAACAGCAGAACATCTCTCCATAAATATGTGCAACACCGATAGCCTCCAGGCCAAGAAGATAGAGTCTGTCATCCAAAATCAAGATAGAAATATAGTGTTATAAAAATGCAAGATTTAAATCTCAGTAATGAAAAGTGTGCTGACATCTGTTGTATAAAGTTCCTACTGTCTTCTGCTGTGGTCCTACAGTCTGTACAAAACCAAATACCATTCTGTTGAACACTGAATTATTACTAGAAGGTGAATTGTAAACAATTTTAAGCCATTTGATAAGATAGATAAGATAAGATATACTTTATTGTCCCCGTAGGGAAATTTGTCTTGGACTTGTGCGGAAGTGCCCTAAAAAAAAAAAAAAAAAAAAAAGTAATACATATTCCATACATCATACATCACATAGAATACAAGAGTTATCAAACATGCAACACCATAGTGATGTTCAGGTAATATTGTACAGGGATATATTCTTATCTCATCCAATCTTATCTTTACTCAGTTTCATGGCTATGTTGTGTAATTATTCTACCAAACATAGATTTTTGCTTTAAACTTATTAGAAGTTTTGAGCACTTAAGTACAGTTTTGGGATCAATGCTTTATGTCACTTTATCCTTTATTTTCCCACATTTCAGAAGGAAGTTTTGCATTTTTTACTCAACCAAATAAATTTGAGCGTCTCAATTTCTAGTTACTTTATAGACGTGACAACCTAAACCAATGATGAATTTATAAAATATGATGAATTAAACAGCTGAAATTACCTCTATCTCCAGGACTTTTACTTGAATAAAATATTATAATGCTTAAATCGTGAGTTTAATTAAAGTAAAAAAAAGTGAATACTTCTTCCACCACTGCTGTAGATCAAGTCTGATTAATTAGCTCCATGTGTAATGTGACTGACCATCAATTTCACAGACACAGTTGAGTACGAACTCTCCCAAGAAACACCATTTTAGTTTGAAATGAAGCTATGAGGTGGTGTGAAGGCCGACTACAGGATGTGCAGCACTTGTTAAGATAGACGCTTTTTGCTGAAGGATTGAGTGATTCAATCTGTAAATGTCTGCTGGAAGAAGGCTAACGCCATGGCTTACCACAGGCTGAAAAGAGATTTCCACATCCATCCATCCTTGAACATCTGCACCACCTCCAGTCACAAACCACTGGAGTGGAAACTATGCACAGATCTTCTCACTTGTCTTACAGATTCTGATATCAGTTTCCAACACAAGGCACAGTGCAGACATGTTGTTATAGAAAGGACAAGCTGTGAGAATTACCCTGGACAATAAAATAATAGTGATGTCTACTGGTCATAGACAATGAATGGCAATAAGACAACGGTTCGATAAAATGTTTGGTAGTTTCACTTACATGCATCAGATGCAAACCGCTGTGGGAGCTCATAATAAAAACACAAAGTTTGATTGCATTACCAATTCCCAGGCGTCCTCCATTGCTGTCTCATAAACAGCTCAACATATCTCTTGATAATGGAGCCTCTTCTCACTCCGTTGTCTCTCCATGGTTTCCATGCAGGTCTCCTGAGGCTCGGTAGTCTCTGTGCGCCTCTCCTCATCCCACCTACACCTGCAGACCTCCCCTGGTGGACACTGCACCATTTGCAAGACAGAGTTCAGGGTGTAAAAACCACCTTCACCTGTGTAACTTGATGTCAGGGTGCATGGAGACCCTGCTGCAGCAGCCCTACTTAGCCATTCCCATTTAAGGCTAGCCCACCAGGCATGTTAACCTCAGTGTGATCCAAAGAAAACTACACGTGACAAATTTCATTTTGCATTTTCCATGACTTGTGTGGTTACTGTGAAATGCAGAACATATTTTTGAACTTGAAAACAACCAATAATTCAATCGTGTTTTTAAAAATGTATTTATTCTACATTACCGTTCAAAAGTTTGGGATCACTTAGAAATATTTTTTTCAAGAAAAGCAGTTTTTTTCAATGGAGATGACATTAAATTATTCAGAAATACAGTCTAGACATTGTTAACGTGGTAAATGACTATTCTAGCTGGAAACGGCTGATTTTTAATGGAATATCTACATAGGGGTACAGAGGAACATTTCCAGCAACTACCACTCCTGTGTTCTAATGCTACATTGTGTTAGCTAATGGTGTTGAAAGGCTAATTGATGGTTAGAAAACCATACCAGGGCCATCTCTAGCAACATCCTCCATCGTTCCTCTTTGCATGCAGCCATCTCTGTCAACATCCTTTGTCTTTCCTGCTCTTTTTCACCCTCTGTTAACTCAGGATCGCTGCCCATTTTTGGGGTAGGTGCAATGGGAGACGGGAACACCTCCTCTGTCAACTCTGGTATGGTTCAGTGTCACACTTGACAAGTGAAATTCTGCTGGTGTCAGGATTTTTTCTAAATTGCTCTCTCTTCTGTCTTCAGTTGTTTTGGTTGATGTATTGTCATTCATATGAATCAATCTTCAAAACTGAAATCCAGCTCTGCTCGCATTCCATGTTGTAAATAAAGCATCTCTAGACAGCAAATGTAATGTGATTTTGTTTATTTTATTATCAATGATACATCCCCAAACAATATAATTTTGTTTATTATTTATATATTTATTTATTGTAATTAATTCTACAATAATTTCTTTTTTTTTTTTTTTTTAACTTTAACATCTATAATTTGCAATCCTGGTTATATTTTGCACTACGGGCGTCAACACTGTTGTGGCACCACATCTGGTACTTCTTATGACTCGCTAGATAGAACCAACACTACATACAAATGTTTCCCCACTAGATGGAGACAATTTCTTGTTTATTCAGTACCTATGTCTCCTCTGGATGGCCCAATAGTATGTGTCCTGGATGGAGACAAATGGCTTGAACTTGTAATACTTGGATATCTCCATTAGATGGAGACAAAGAAATCTTAACTTGTAAAACTTGGATGTCTCCACTAGTTGAAGACAAAGAAATTTGACATTTTTACCTCTCCCTGAGCTTCTCTCAAACCACCACCAGCTGCAGGTAAAGGATCACTACTCAATTTCACCCTTCTCAGAATTACTCACATTTATTCAAATTGCAGACTTAGCAAACACACCTCAGAAAGAGTCATGTCTGAGCAAGGGCACAATAGACATTTTAACATTTCTTAATGTGGTCACTCCAGCTCAATTATCAGACCAGTTCCCACTAACTGAATGAGCAGAGAACCTAGGCGCTGACAGAAATGGGGAGACAGGAGGAAAATAAAAGGCTTTATTAAAAAACCTAAACTACCACTGAAACCAGTTGGGAGACTAAACTGAGGGAGAAACTAAACCAAATACAAAAATGTGCAAAAACCCAAACCAAGCCAACACGGAAATCCAAGGAATAAACCCAAACAGTAGAACTAAACTAAGCAAACAAACATTGTACTCACAAGACCCAGGGGAACTAAACTAAAGGGGCAACGTTGGCAGACACGAGGAATTCGGGAGCTGGCAGGAGACAAGACAGGCAGATAGCAGGCTAGAGACAGAGAGGGGACTGGCAGGTATCCAGGGATGGGGGCGACGATAGTCTAGGTGAGGTTATGGCAGGCTGGAGGCAATGCCGGGACCGGCAAGAATCCAAAGGGGTGAGATGAGTCCAAGTGAGGCTATTGCAGTCTCTAGATCATAGGTGTCAAACTCTGGCCCACAGGCCAAATTTGGCCAGCAGTGTAATTATATTTGGCCCGCGAGGCAATATGTGTATATATATTCAGGTTTGAAAGATCGTCATAATTTTTTTTTTTTATGTTTTACAGCTGCTGATTTATTGACAGCTGTAGTTTATGATGAATACTGATGACTAAACCGTCTCATTCTCAGTTCTATCAGTGGATCCACAAAAACTTTTCAGAAACTGATTGCTGAAAAAATATTAAACCTTCACGAGGACATCTCATAAACAGGGATGGATGGTTTACAGTTTTATTACTAACATTACTAAAATACATTAGTCTACATACATACCTGCTGTTTGTCCTCCAACATCCAGAGGTTTGTAGTCTGACAGATACACAAACATCACTACACTTTAATGTGATCACCAGGACTTCTGTATGCACTGAACATCATCACTGATTGAGAGAATATTTCATGTCAACTACTTTACTCAAAACCTGAATACAGGTGAGCTCCTACAGGTGAGCTCTTCTTCTGCCTGTCAGAAAATAAAAAAGAAACCTTTTCAAACATCAGCAGCATCTGATCAAGTAGTTCTGATGAACGAGGAACGTTTAATTCTGGCTTCAACAGTTCAATTAATTTTTCGATGACAGTTGAATAATATTTAATTACAAAATGTATAAATGCATTTCAGCATTTTATCTTCTTCAGTTTCCTTGAACAGCATCCTGCTGGTCCACATGCTGAAGATGGATCTGCTCATGTTCTGGAGTCTCCCAGCAGTCAGGGAGGATCTGGGTTTCTTCAGATGTCCCTGGAATAAAATATTGCTTAAATGTTATTTTTACAGCACAGTAACAGTCATAAGAATAGAACAAAGTTGTACTACAGGTAATGAAGACAAAACAGTAATTCAGAAGTACACAGTCAGCAATCGGGTAAAACATTAACTTTAACTTCTTTCAAGCCCAGTTTTCTCTGAACAATAAAAAAAATATGCCGAGGTCAAAGTGTGACCATTAGATAAACGTAAAACTACTTATATCCCCGTTTAACCACTATAGAACCGTCAGAGCCAGCAGCAGATTTCAAAAAGTCTTGACGAGATAAGGCTGCTCTCAGCGGCTACAGTGAGGCTGACTGTCCAGTCATAGCCATCTAACCTGGACCCTCACCGTTGGAGCAAGTTTTTAATCAGGCTTTATCTTGATAAACTGACCACATATAACAGTGCCCAGAGAGCTTCATGGAATGGGCTTCCATGGCCGAGCAGCTGTATCCAAGCCATACATCATCAAGTGCAATGCAAAGCGTCAGATGCAGTGGTGTAAAGCACGCCACACTGGACTCTAGAGCAGTGAAGACGCGTTCTCTGCAGTGACGAATCGCGCTTCTCCATCTGGCAATCTGATGGACGAGTCTGGGTTTGGCGGTTGCCAGGAGAACGATACTTGTCGGACTGCATTGTGCCAAGTGAAAAGTTTGGTGGAGGGGGGATTATGGTGTGGGGTTGTTTTTCAGGAGCTGGGCTTTGCCCCTTAGTTCCAGTGAAAGGAACTCTGAATGCTTCAGCATACCAAGACATTTTGGACAATTCCATGCTCCCAACTTTGTGGGAACAGTTTGGAGCTGGCCCCTTCCTCTTCCAACATGACTGTGCACCAGTGCACAAAGCAAGGTCCATAAAGACATGGATGACAGAGTCTGGTGTGGATGAACTTGACTGGCCTGTACAGAGTCCTCAACCCTCACTCAACGTGTGAGTTCAAAATTTATTCTTCCTTTACATACTTTGTTTTTGTATTTTGGGTGAACTGAAATTTCTTGATAATTATTACTATATTTTACTGATAAACGATAAATATGTATTCAAAAGAGCAAATTGGGTAGATTTTTCTCATTAATAATTTATTTTTCTAACCCCTTCTGCTGTTCCAACACAGCAAAATCACGAGTGTTAATTTAACTCGCATAGTGTTAAAATCAACACTTTTTCTGAGTTTATATAATTCTCATGGATTTTGAGTTAAAATTACACTTTGGAAAGTGTTAATATTTTAACTCTTGAATAGTGTTAAATATCTGACACTGTCAGTGTTGTTTAATGACACATGAAAGTGTACTTTTAACACTAAAATGTATTACCTTTCACTAGGAGTGTTAATTTTTAACATTCATTGTGTTGTCTTATTACAAATGAAAGTGTATTTTTAAGTGTTTATCACCATAATAAAAGGATACATGTTTTCACCAAATCTGAAAATGCTACTAGTCACCTACAAGGCTACAGAAAAACAGTTATGAACAATATCATGCTGTAAATCTCTTTACCACCTGTGCTTACAGAAGTTTAAAAGTGTTGACCCACAAGCCACTTTACAGTGATCAAGTACAATTAATCATTACAACAAATGTATCTTTTTTTTTTTTTTTTTTAATTCAGGACAAAAAAAACCCCAACTTCCTAGCATCATGGGAGTTGGGCACAACTTAACTCTATGTGCACATTTACAAAGAAAATAATGGTACAATATAGAGGCTCTCATCTCCACCATAAGCACTTTGGAAGTCAAAAGGCTTATATATTTCAAGACTGTCTGCTTTAATAACATCTTTCTCATCACTTTCATATACTTGGTAAGCATGAAAATGCTCACTGAAATTATCAACCACAACCTTGTTCACCAGGAAGTGGATAACATTGTTGACAAGAAGTATCTTTTTTATTAATTAAAATTAGCTTGAAATGTCTCTAAGTTTGCTGCATCACCACTTTGACAAGAACCCGTCTCATGAGCACTAATTAGATGTTTTTTGAAACCCGAATATGTTGAAAACTGACGCCTACAACGATCTTGTGAGCAAACCAACTTAAACCTGGTGCTAGGATAGAAACTGTGATCAGTGCTTAGATGAGTTATCAAGGACTGGCAGAGAACATGCACAGCTTGACAAATGAAGCACAAACATTTTTTCCGCGTTTTAGTTGATGAGTTTTGCACGTAACTCACAAACTCTT
The DNA here is from genome assembly GCF_022539595.1 of Amphiprion ocellaris. Lineage (NCBI taxonomy): Eukaryota > Metazoa > Chordata > Actinopteri > Pomacentridae > Amphiprion > Amphiprion ocellaris. The sequence goes on from NC_072778.1 coordinate 21,633,046, forward strand.
GGTGACTCTTCCGTTGTGGTAACATCAATGTTATAGATTGTTGTCTGCACAAAAGTGTAGAGCTGGACCAGAGACTCATCATAAGATAGGTTGAATACATAGTGGGATTTAAATAGTTCATCAAAAGAACCCAACGAGTTGGCAGCTTGGCAGGGGATGAGCTGTTTGTCCACAACAATGTAGAAAGTGTCAATCCTGTTCTGGGTTCGGCCAGCAGCAAGGATATATGGTTGTTTACCCTCACTTCCTCGCAGGTGTTCATCGATGCTGCAGCATGACTACAAACAGAATAATAACAGTAATAACATGAACATCTTCAACTAGCAAGTTTTCAGCTGCTCATGGCATACTTGGGTCTGTAGGACACCAGAAAAGCTGAGTTGCTAAACAGGCCATGACAAACTGTCTATTTGTCCCCAAGAAGTACTTGCTGTTGAGGAATTGTTTTAAAGTAGACAACCTGAAGACTTTCAGATTAGTCCTCTCTCTTTTTGCAAACATACATCTCTGGGTGAAGAATATGCCTTTGCAAATTGTTTCTAATTGAGTTAATTTAAACTGGCTTGTTGGATTTTAACAGATGAGACATACATACTTTGTGAAAGTGAACCATTTTGTCCACTGCATTACTGCAAGTTATCTTGGCCCTCTTCTGTCCAGCTGTGGGTGGCAAGAGATGGAGAAGGAGCAGTAGAGAAGCCACGTCGCTGTCCCAGTCTATCAGGAGGAAAATAGAGCAAAACACATCAGTAGTATCTACTTAGAATGCACAAAGTAAATAGCACTAGCTGTTTGGAATATAAACCAAGCATGTCATGTAGCTTACTTGTGTCATCGTTCTCTGTGAGTTTCTCAGCAGCTTTCAGAAGTCGGCACAGCTCAGTTGACTGAGTCAAGTGTTTGGCCTCTTTGATAACTTTGGGCCTGAATACTGTGTCCCACTTCTCAAGCATCTTGGAGGCTGTTTCAGCTCCAAACAGCAGCAGGGAGTCTTGATTCAGCTGTTGATCATACACACATGCAAATACATCAAGTCAATGGTCAGTGTACAGTTCACTGCTTACATCCAACCAAACAAATGGAGTTTTAAAGAAAAGAAATGTACAACTCACCAGTCCTTTCACATCTAAAAATCGTGGGAATGTTTTAAAGACATCTGTGGTTCTCTGTGGATCATGCACTAGGTCCTGGCGATGTTGCAAGGTCATCTTCATCTTCTGAAACACACTTGCTTCATCAGGAGAGTGAACAAGAAATGAAATAGCTTCCCTGCAGGCATCTCCATCAAGCTGCTCAGGCAGTGTGGCTTTTTTGTAATCCACTGGATAGCATTATTAATCATGAAAATTGCCATGTCATTTTTTATTCAGTAACTGACAACTTGTCTAAGTAATATGACCCAACCCTGTCCATTGGTGTGTAAGTTTCAAGAGATTTTTATAATGAAACCTACCTTCATGTGAAATGCTGTCACGTACTTTCAGGCATAAGTCCGGATTGGCCTCTATCAGTTCAATAAAGATGTCTTCCTCCACTGCTGTGTCGGTTTCATCAAAAACATCAAGTTCAGTGTCATCAGGAAGCCCAAACTTGTTTTTGACTACGGGAAGATAAACATGAAAACAGATAAAGATACACAAAGCATGTCTCTCTTGAGGAACAAATTCAGTGGCAAAGTTGGATACTGGAGCTTGGTTATAATGGTGATATTGCTTTGTAATTCACATTTTTTAGAAGGCGAGGATGATTTCTTTCTCTTCGTTTATTATATTACTTTTATTGGACTCTGGAATGGTAATAGAAATGTCAGCATAATAAAATTAATTAAATATTTACTTTTGGTGCCTCCTCTCGCTGTATTTTGAATGTCAAAATAAACCAAAAACCCCTGCAGCAAGAGCCATGCTCTCTACTGGCGAAAGGTTAGATGTTAAGTGCCACAACTAAAATAATTACAATTATCATATTGCTGTTGTTATCATCATTATCATTAAACATCATGATATTACTAACATTCCAGTAAACTATGCACAACACAGAAAAAAAATCCTGAAATAGTGATGCTACATAAACCATTGTGCTTCCATTTGTTATTAAGATAGCTACATATTTTAAGATGCCTACTCACCTTCATTGATGAAATCCAAAAAGGTGAAACCTGACTGTAATCTGATGTACTTTTTGGTACTCTGGTATTTCACCTTCAGCAACATGATGACATCTTGAAACTGCATCTTGAAGAAAAGAAATCTAGCCGTTTAGCTTTCACAGGTGCAAGAAGTTAAGTGAACTTCAAATCAAGCCAAATGGTCAAGAAAAAAAAAGTAAAATGTCCTCCAAACAAAATTATAATAAAATAAAAAAAAGTTAAATTTCCCCAATGACCTGCACTATGACAAAACAGTTATGAAAATCTTCGTGCTCAATATAACATTTAGCTTCAAAACTACTCAACCATCCATGCCTAGAAGCCTACCAGAGGCTATATGCAGAGTTTAGTGACCTGCTGATGACAGCTGACACTTAACCACAGCATTTCTAATGTCCCAGCTTTTGCGGCTAATGCTGGTCTACAAAAACTCGTGGTGGGCTCCAGACTTTAATCCACCCGCCACCGTTTCACTTGTCCAATGACAGGCGCGCGTGTTTAACCGACACCAGTTTACCGTCACACCCACGTACACACTATTCTAGATATCAGTTTATCCATTTTTTAACTTGTGTAACCCCGTAACCGCCCAACTGCTAACTAACCCCTGACCTACACCGTATTACGCCGCCACTCCCCTCCTCCACCACAGACAGTAGCGCTGTCATTTTGTGAGAAAACTGGCCACCGTTTGCTCTAAAAAAACGTTATTTAACCCACCATTGGGCATTTAAATTTCATTGAAACATACTATACTTACTTTAGCTGTTCATTTGATATTCTACCGGAGAGAAATGTGCCTATTAAATGACTAGAGTTTACCGCTCGTTAGCTAGCAGTAGCATGTTAGCTAGCAGTAGCATGTTACGCACATTAACATAAGCTAGTATCAAACTGCTTCAATGACACATTTCAACCGCTTCACACGCCACTAGACGTTAACATGACTTTATATAAGGATTAACAGCCTGTCCAAGTAAATATATTTGTCTCTTACCTTTTTCAAACAGACGTACCCACCGCCTTCTTCTCCTCTGTCGGCAATGGCCGAGATGCGCGATTTGAAATAGGGCGTGGCTTATTAACTCCACCAAGAGTATATTTAACTCCGCCAGCGGTGTTTGCATTCAACTCGCTTAATTAGCACCGCCCTCAGAGCGATTTCATCACTGCAAGTGTTAAAACAACACCCAAATCAACACTCATTAACTCAAAATATTTTACACTGGAAAATTAACACTACAGATTTTGCTGTGAAGCAGGCACCACTTAAGATTAGCAGACTAACACAGATGTGATAATATAGAAATTACTAAGCTTTATAGAATAAAAGTCACATAGTGTTAAGATACGGATTATTAATCTGATTCATATTATTAAGTGATATTTACTCTTCTTTCTATAGTACTACTACTCTTTCCATTTAGATATTTTTTACAGTGTAACTCCACCTCATTGAACTTTTAACCTCCAGTATCATGTTGTGTTTGTAAAGTCATCATCACTGCATCAGGGGTCCGTTTCACGAAGCAGGTTTAGTGAAAACTCTGAGTTTGTTAACCCTGAAATGAGGGAAACTGAGTTTTCTGTTTCACAAAGGGAAGTAACTCAAACCAGAGACAGAGGGGTAACTCTACCCTGTTTCACAAAGAGGTAACTTAAGCTCTCGGTCAGTTACCGTAGTAACAGACTATGAATCTAACCTGGCCGGGACCAGGTTTATCTCAGTAAACCTTGAGTTTCTGTCTCTGCCCTCTTTCAGTCACACACACTATTTGATTTCCTCATTCAGTCAGCAGGCGAGTTTTTGCGAAGCCTAGTTCTGCCGTCTGTAAATGTCATGTCCTTTTATTAACGATCCAGTGGATGAAGGAGCAGCATTACTGCGCTGAGAAAAATTCAAAAAACAGATAAAGAAATGCAATACTTGGACCACCAGATTAGGAGGGCAGATCTGGAAATTGAAATACTGGAGCACAAGTTAGAGGTGGGTGCATGGTCACAGGTGAATTATGTTAACTATTGGAACATGAACTAAACTTTTATTTGTAGGAAATAAAGAAGACCAAATGAAATGTGTGTCATGTGTTTATTTCACTGCTGTGGTGGTGATGATGGTGACCTAAACTCTAAAGTGATTATTGCATATAGTGTCTCTGACTGCTCTGCCGTCCTGGATAGCTGGCAGGTGGATGGGGTCATCATCTGGGTCTTCAGTTTGTAGTGCAGAGTGTTGCTCTCCTCTAATAGTGGCAATATTATGAAGAACAACACATGCCACAGTAATATCACAGGCCCTCTCAGGGGTCACCCTGAGGTGACGTAGGCACTGGAAACGGGCTTTCAGCAGGCCTATGGTCATCTCCACCCGGGCTTTCGTCCTGCAGTGAGCCCGGTTGAAGTTCTGTTGGGGGCCTGGTTCAGAGTCAGGGTATGGGGTCATCAGCCTAGGTTGGCATGGTAACCCCTGTCACCAAGCAGAAGGCCATCAAACTCTCCTGTAATGTATAGTGGATACATCCGAGTACATTTAAGGAGGGAGACGAGTGAATTATATTGTAAAAATCTTTAGGCTGCTTACCACGTTGCAGTCTATTGCTCATGTTAAACTCATGATAAATCCTCGAGTCATGAACAGACCCAGGCCAGTTGGTCGGTCAGTTGGTTGATTGGTTGGTTTGTCTGTTGTTTGCTTGGTCTGTTGGCTTGTTTTGGTTGGTTGGTTGTTTGCTTGATTTGTTTGTTTGGTTGATTGGTCTGTTGTTTGGTTGGTTGTTTGCTAGGCCATTTGATATACTGTGCTAAAACTTTACACTAAAGAACCAGTGGATGTGGATTTAAATGAAGCAACCAAAGGAAAATGTAATTAATGAGCAATTAAAACAAACAAACAAGACATCACTTAACAGTGCATAAGCTACAATTTCATTTTTTAAAAAACAAATCAAGTTCATGGTGTTGAAGCTCAAACCAGGATTTTCAGCCTGCTCCCTACAGCAGTGCACCAAAGTATAAAGAGAAAGACAAACCAAAGAACCTTCTTCAGTTGACTTCAGAGTCTCCACATGTCTTCTGCTGAACGCTACTCCAGATATGATAAGAATTTTTCTCGACAGAGTCTTTCTCTTTGTCTCCCATAAAGCTTTGAGTGGTGAAAAACAGACAACAGTTGTTTTATCAACAGTCTCTCCCATCTCAGCTGCTGAAGCTTGGAACTCCTTCAGAGGAGTATTAGGTGTCTTGGTGACCTCTCTCACTTCTTTCGTCCTTGGTCACTCATTCTTAACTGGATTAAAAGCAATAATAGGGGAAAAACTTCTAAGTGGGGTGAATACTCTTTACAGGCACTGTACTTGCTGATCCTTTATTTTTACTTTGTAGTAGAAATTTAGGAAACCTCATCAGAAAATAGAAATAGAGAGATGATTAAAACATGATCAATTGAGTGCAACATTAACAAAGACACTAAACAAGAGATTACACCTGAATTCTGTGGAGCCTGATCTCAAGGACTTTAAGTTTATGGAGGACTTCAGGAACTTGTACTGAATCCGGCATAGGGCAATCTTCTTGGCAGGCGTTCAGTTTGTGGCCAGTGTGCATATCTATGCCGCTCTGCTTGGAAAAAAAATACAAACACAGTGTAAGTCAAGGTTTCCTGCAGCATTGAAGAACTGATGCCTTGCCTGAAATACAGAGCACCACTACTGACATCTGAAGACACTTTGTTCTAAAGTTCTAAAAGTCTTAATACACTTGTCACATCTGTAGGGTCTGTCCCCAGCGTGGTCACGTTGGTGAGTGACTCCAGTGTTGTTGAAGCCTTTCCCATTCCGGTCACGGCGGTACGGTTTAACCCTGGTGTGGGTAACTGCATGAGCTTTTAACTCTGCAAACTTTACAAATAGTTTGCCACAGTAATCACATACGTACACATTATGTCCAGTGTGGATGCGTTGGTGACATTTTAGGCTCTCTTGGCGCTTGAAAGTTTTTTCACAGTAGTCACAGTGGTACAGCTGTCTACCATAATGGGGGCATTGATGGATCAATAACTGTTCATGTCGAGTAACGGTTTTCACACACTGATCACAGTTGAATGGATCACCTCCACTGTGGACGACTTGGTGTGCTGTTAAATTACTCTTGGTAGTAAATGTCTTCCCACACTGATCACAGCTGAATGCTCTAACTCCACTGTGAATGAGTTGATGGCTTGTTGGATCACTCTTGGAAGTAAAAGTCTTCCCACACTGATCACAGCTGAACGGTTTGTCCACGGTGTGAATATGCTGGTGAATTCTTAGCTTTGTTGCTGTGATAAAAGTCTTGCCGCATTGCTCACAACTGAGTGATTCATCTCTGTTTGTTGTTGTTGGGGAACCGTTGCTTTCCTCCACAGATTTCTGATGTCTCACTCCATTGCTGTTATCATGTTTCTGTAGCAACAGACAAAGACACAAACAGAGGCAATGATTTAAATGAAATAAGAAAAGCCCTCAGAGATCGCAGTACTTCACCAAGGCTGCTCAGTCATTTTATCATTTCCGACAGATGAAATTTTTAATAAAAATATACCTTGGGCTGAGCACAGGCTTGTGTTGTGCATGTGTACATTATGTACAGATACCGAATCGCGTGGCGTAAATGTAGCGGATGGCAAGAACTGATGGGACTCGGGCACCCTCACAATTTAATCAACTGTTCTTTGGATGGTTTCCGACGGATAATTCCCGATAAGTCTGCAGCGTCGATTTTTAGAAGGATTGCATTACTCTCTTTCATTATTCTGGCATTTAGCAAATAGAGACAATTTTGGGAATTCTAATTGACCTAAAACAGGAGAAGCACCGTTTGATTTAATGCACCCCCCACAACACTCCACCCTCAAAAAACAAGGTTATGTGTCATTTTATACAGTGCAAGTAAACTTCTGGTTTCAACTGTCTGAATTTCTTGAGAAGGAAAAAGGCCTGCAAACTTACAATGCCCAAAAGTATCATTCTCTACCAAAGAAAACACTGATCCTTTCCTTCCTGAACACCTGGCTTGAAAAACAAGACTTTTTGTGAGTTACTTATCTACGTCACCATGCAACACATTTGCAGAATGTTTTACTAGCAGTTAGTTTGGCCTTAAACAAAAAATAAACAGCTTCCTAGTGTTCCACCATTTTATCCTCATTTGAGCTGCCTCTGCAGAGCTACATCTCTCCAGCCAGTGTTACCTGGCTTTGGTTGGATCATCTATCCAATTGGAGCAACTTTAGACATTTCAAATCATAAATTAATGATGATCATACTATAGTGACATGTTGCTCACTTTTTGGGAAGAATCCATTTTTCCTCCGTTGTTGAGCTTAGACAAAATGGCTGACAGCGTTCCTCTGCTCCTCTGTCAGTCTCTCCTCCTCCTCCTGCCAATCACCTGTGACATCAAACACATCTTAATTAGGATACCACTCTATATGCAAGTGTTAGAGTGTCCTATATGTTCATCAGCCAACACAGAGGACAGATTTCAACTCAATAGTTGACTTTTAGCTCTTTTCAATTCACCTAAAACTGATACAAATGAACTTGCATAGAAAACAGACACGGAAAAAGAGAATATAAAAACTCTACTGCAGGTGAATCGAGACAGGAACGCTGCTAGAAAACTGATAATGCTGGAAGTTAGTGCATGTATTATCCTGCTCAGTGACCCTCAATAAAGCTACTTATTTTTAACGTGACTGCTGTACATCAGAGCTCTGAAACTTTAAACTTCATTTATATACACGTGATATGGAAGAAGTGCAATGAAGGACACATGGAAATCTCTTATCTTTCTTGGGACGAATAAAAGTGAAATTAATGTTACTAAATATTCTCTGAGACAAATACCAACAGAATAATCCATTTTGTAATCTGTGTCCCATCAACTGCAGTACAAGCAGTGTAAACAGACTGGGAAGCAAATCGGGAACAAGGATAAAAACATACTGATGGTTTCTCTGCATCACCAACTGAATACATGTAGGTTACCATGGCAACACTACTCGGACAGTGTGTGACACGGTAACTGCACGGCTTCATTCAGTGGGATAACTAACATACAGCTCACAGTGATCTAGCTGTGCACCATCTGTTACCATGGTGATCCGCCAACCGTCATGACACTCCAAACTCTCCCTTCCAGATCAATATACCTGCTCACACATTAGTCTGTTTCCTAGCTCAGCCATCAGAGCAGCAGGAGACACATTAACTGCTTCCAAAGGTGGGTAGAGCAGCCAAAAATTGTACTCAAGTAAGAGTAATGTTACTTCAAAATAATATCACTCAAGTAGAAGTAAAAAGCAGTCATCCAAAAAATTACTCAAGTAAGAGTAAAAAAGTATTTGGTGAAAAGACTACTCAAGTACTGAGTAACTGTTTGATTGTAATGTCCAATTTATTTTTTAGAAATGATGTGATCAGACAGACAAAAATGTAAAATAATGTGCAACTTCTGGTATTTCCAAATAATAAAATAAAGAACAGGACAAATAAATAACATCTTTGAAAACTGACAAGTTAAGGCACAAGAAACACAACATAAAGCTTTTGAAACAAATTACTTCCAGTGACAAGATATACTGCATGCTGTATTTCACGCCCCGTTGGATAATTCCCGGTAAGTCCGCAGCGGTCGATTTTTAGAAGGACCGCATCACTCTCTGTCGTTATTCTGGCATTTAGCAAGTAGAGACAATTTTGGCAATCCTAAATGACCTAAAACAGGAGAAGCGCCGTTTGATTTAGTGTCAGACATTGCTGAAAAAAAAAACCCAAAAAACAAGGTTGTGTCATTTTATACAGTGTAAGTAAATTTCTGTTCTTCTTCACAAATCTACACAAGTAAAAGTAAAAAGTATGACAGAGAAAAACTACTTTCAGAAGTACATTTTTTTCAAAAAGTTACTCAAGCAAATGTAACGGAGTAATTGTAACTCACTACCCACTTCTGACTGCTTCCTATAAACACTATAAAAACACTCGATGATAACGTTCAAGTTCAAATAGACTAAAAAAAAATACACTACACTTTTGTAGGTACATTACGAGCACCATCTCAGTTCACTGAGAAAATGATCATTTTAGATTAAATCTCAAAGAGACTTTAATGTAAATGAAGCTGATCAGTCTGTGAGCTTAAAGTCTTTAGTTCTGATTGAACTGTCTTCAGCTCCCACACAAAGAAAGACACCAAACCGTGAATTGGTTGAAGAGAGTTCACGAAGCTGTGGGTGAAAATGTAGAGAAGTTGTAGTGAACGTACCAGAAGATGTGCGAGAAGCTCTTGTCCCTCCAGATGCCGGAGAAGACCTCGAAGCGGACGGACTGTGTTTTCTGGAAGCGGCTCGGAAGCAGCTCGCAGTCCGGCACAAATCCACGTCGGTATTATATAGCGCATGTACCGCTATTACTACAAATCCCAGAATGCTCTGCTGGTGTTTTGGCGCGTCAATCAGGACAAGACCCATAAATAGACTTGTGTGGACTTGGGGCGGCCAGACAACCCATGATGCACGTAGGTGCCGACCAGCGGCAAAGGCAGAAGATAACAACTTCAAAGGAAATAGACGAGGAAGTAGTTGTATAAACGTCAAATCTGTGGTCAGTTTATCAAGATAAAACCTGATTAAAAATGTGCTTCAACGGTTTCGGAGATGTGAGCGTCTAGGTTCGACGGCTATGACTGGACGGTCATCGCTCACCGTAGCCGACGAGAGCAGCCTTATTTCGGCAAGAGTTTTTGAAATCTGCCGCTGGCTCTGACGGTTCTATAGCGGTTAAACTGGGATATTAGTAGTTTTACGTTATTCTAACGGTCACACTTGGGCCTCACGGTGTTTTTTTTTATTATTGTTTCGAGAAAATCAGTTTGAAAGAAGTTAATGTTAATGTTCATAACTTTATATTGTTAATGTAATGAAACAATTTTAGTTTGAGATGAGGCTATGAGGTGGTGTAAAACAGACTGAAGGTGAAAAATAAACAAGATTCATACATATTAACAGAACAGCACAGGAGATAGGGTGCAGCTGTGATTGTCCTTTCTTTCCACAGCCTCCTATTGCCTTGAATTCTACTCAATAAAATGATGGTGAATTTAAATTGCACTGAAAACGTATAAGAATCGAGTCAAATCTGTCACCTATAGACAGACTCTGATTAAGTAATGCGATAACGTTTGCTAAGAAAAGAGCAAAAAGTGTCCGTCAAGGAGGTTTTTCATACATCATGGTAAAATGATGCAATAAATGTAAATGTATCACAGCATACCACAGTTGAAAAATTGTAGGTTTACATTTATTTTTATCAAGAGAAAATATCTTGTGTTGAATTTACAATATCTTATACGAAACAGTCAAGAACACATACATCAGTAAAACTAATCACATTAGTGCACTGATTTTAGTTTTAATTGTGTTGTGCATCGCGTAAGATAACATTGCGCCACCTCCTGTAACATAGTTAAAAGTACAAAGAATGAAATTAAGTAAGCTACTTTTGGTGTCAGTGTTTAAAATATTTTGTGAAAACACATTTGTTGAATATTGAAGCCCTTTTGAGTGACTTACCAGCATTTAGTTTCTTTTCTTGTGCTCCCCCTGGTGTCAGAACTTGTTAAATAGCTGAAATCGACTGAAGCTGAAGGGAGCTCTCATTTCAGTATGAATTAAAATCAGTTAATGGAACAAAACAAAGATTTTTTTCAGGACTGTAGCATTAACTGTCAGCCTGAGCATTTGCTTTGTTATCAGCCTCATTGAGAAAGTCCTGGTCAGCGTAGATAAGAAAGCCAGTAAAGGTGCTGTCTGTCCAGAAAGGATCGAAGAAGAGTCCGTTCTGCTCAGAGTAGAAGATCTGCAGCCAGACCTGGTCTGACTGCTGCAGCTGGAGAACCGTAGAACCAGATGCCACATCATGGTTCCCCGTGTTGGCATCAAATGTCTTGATCTTGTACTGTCCATTGTGCACCAGCCCGATGGCCAGGTGCTTATTGGCCAGTGTGATATCGTAGGTGAAGTAATAGACCCCTGGGATAGCACAGACGAACTTCCCACTGCTGGTGTTGTAGTGGTTCCCCTCATTCAGCAGGATCCGGCTGAAGCGGATGGGCATTCGCTCTTTAGGATAGCTCTTTGTCACAGCCACAGAGAAGGCAGATCGGGCTGTACTGCCACAGTTGCAGCCGCCAGGAGCTCCTTGCTGGCCCATGTCACCCAGCTCTCCTTTTTGTCCCCGTTTTCCAGCCACCCCTGGTGCTCCACGCAGCCCCTTCAGCCCCCGAGGTCCAGCCTTTCCTATGTACCCTTCACGACCTTTCACACCTGGCTTTCCTTGGTTCCCGGGTCTCCCTGGATTACCTGACAGCAGACACAAAATGATGACAGTACGACAATGCTATATGCTTCTGCTCTACACAAGTAATCAAAAACTGTGAAGGGATTAGACCACAAATTAACTTTATACCTCACAGTGTAATGCTGACATAAACTGACATAAGGGTCGACCCTGTTTCAAGTCTTATGAGCAAATTATTGTAAAAAACTACAGATGGCAGAAATCCAGATAGACTAAGAGTGGAGTAGGCTAGAGTAATAAGCATATAGATACAGTATCATGAAAAAGTTTTGGTAAACTCTGTATTTTGCTGATTTTTTAAATGAAAAGAATTCAATTTAAATTCTGTGCAGCAAACATACATCCAAAATAAACATTCTTTACACCATTTTTTAAAAACAATCTAGCTGTTAATGCACATTTTGGCATTTTTTATTTAGAAAACAATAAAGTTAAAAACAAAGTCTGAAATTGTAGTATTTGTCATTCAATTTTTTTTGCAAAAGTTCGCTTGTAAAACACTAACTTGCTTTAATCTGTCATCAGGAGTCAGCTGATGATAACCGCAGACCCTGATAAACTGTCTGCCTCTTGTGGTGACACTCGAGAAGCACAGACTCCTCTAAGCAACTGACTGAGGATCTGAAAATGAAGCTAATTGATGCCTACAATGCAGGGAGGACCATGAAAAGATATCAAAGCACTCTGAGCTTGCAGCTTCCACTGTCTGAAATGTCATTAAGAAATGGCTGTAAACTGCGAATGTCAAGACAAGATCTGGAAGATCAAAAACACTTAAGGATAAAAAGGTGCTTTGATGAAAAGAACACCTTGTTAACTAGTAAACACACAGGGAAATATTCTGGTTTGGTGTTGTGTGGCAGACTGAAAACGGTTTGTTTCTTCAACAGGACTGTGACTGAAATCAGACCACAAACTCCATCATAAACTTCTTCAAGACATGCAAGCTGAGTGCTGTTGGAATGGCCCTCTCTTTGCCCTTAACTGAATGTCACTGAAGATATGTGGGAAGATCCTAAAAATATTACTGAACTCATAATATAATGAAGTGATCTGCAGAAAAATGCCTTGACAAAGAAAGGTGAAAATTTCTCAGTCAAGAGTAGAAAGACTGCTGGAGGGCAACAAAGAAAGTCTGAAAGCTGTGATATCTGTTTAGGGCATTGCTCAATACTCTTACTTTTGCAGTGCAGTTGCCAATTCTTTTTGGTTTAGAAACAAAGTATGTTGATATCTGGAGAAAGATTACTTTTTTAATTCTTTTGCTACATGGCTTGTATTTACTTATTTAACGCCTTCACTCCAACTACAGCTGTGGACCAGAGGCATGATGTTATCAACTGATATCTCAAGGTGTATCAGAAACGCTTTGAGGGAATTTCTGCAAATTTGGCACAAATGCTCACTTGGATTTTGGTGGTCAAAGGTCAAAAGTCAAGATCACCTGACAAAAGGTTACATTTTTTGTGCGATTTCAATAATTCTTTTTTTTTTTTTTTTTTTAATTAATTTGTCTGCATTTGTTCTCATTGTTTAACTCCACGAAAGGGTCAACATTGTATGAGATCGATGCATATTTTAGTCTTGCAGCCAAATATTTTAATATTTAGTGCATGTGTGTGACCATCACCAGCCCTCCCTGAAAGCTAAGCAGACATTCTTTATTAGAATTACCTATTATAAGCCAGGGAGGGCAGTGCTACACCTCAGTGATGTGTGGGGGAAACAAAGACTGGACAGGACGAACAGGACGAACAGGGATAGAAATTAACAGGCGGTGCTATTGCAATTAAAGATTGTAAGGTGGTGTGTTATTCCCAATTACTAACTGTCCATCAAAAAAAAAAAAAAAAGAAAAATTTGAAAAAAGAAAAGAAAACCAAACCAGCACAAAAGAAGAAGAAAATCAATAAATAAATAATTAAATAAACGGTACTGAGCACCATAATTGTGGATGTCTTGATAGTATAGAATAGAATAGAATAGGCCAGAAAAGGATACTAGTGCAAGAGAGAATGAGTTTAGGGTAGAGAGTCTGGAGAGATTCTCAGCACATTCTGGTGGGTCCCATCATTCGCTGACAATGGGACTCGGCAGTAGCTGGCGAGACCTGATCAAACATGCAAGTGTGAAGGACCCCGAAGTCCAGAACAGCAATCACGGCAAGGCAGGGCCAAGCCAACAGGGCACCTCTCCCCCCGGGCCGTAGGAGCCACAGGGCGGCACCCCCAGAGAGCCACTGGGGCCACCGTGAACGACGCGAACCCGGAGAACAAGAGGGAGCAGCTACCGACACCCCCAGCGCGACAAGACCGACCCAGATTTCAATAATTCATAGACTGATTTTGACATTTTATATCTAAAAACTTCATTGTGACATCATAAAGTTCTGCAAAAACACTTCCCTGGCTATCATTCAATATTGTAACTGAGGAACAGAAGAGAGGAGTTGGTCGAATACATCTTAAATGCACATGTTGAAACTGGTAATCGTGTAGATCCTCTGCACTGCTGGGTTAAAGATGTGTGTGAAACATCCACGTATTAGAATTTGGAGATTCCCTGAAGCAACATCCATGTTGGACATTGGAAAGTTAATGCTGCATAAAACTATTGTCAAGATCAATCACAGATATCCATCCGCCCATCCATTATCGATACACTGCACGGAGCCTGTCCCAGGGAGGGTCACAGATATACAGCCTAATGAAAATCTGTAGTATTTTTTTCCATATATATATATATATATTTTTTTTTTTTTATTTATTTATTTATTTTTTTTAATTTTTTTTTTTTTTTTAATTCCTTATTAATCCCATGAGGGGAAATTCTGATTTTCGCATCTCTCCCAATTGGGGGGAGTCAGAGCGACAGGTCAGCCATGGTACAGCGCCCCTGGAGCAGGAGGGGTTAAGGGCCCAACAGTGGCCGCATCGGGCCTTGAACCTCTGACCTTCTGATCAGTAGTCCAGAGACTTAACCGTTGCGCTACCACTGCCCACCCGCTGAGACCTCACAAACAAGTAATATATTTTCTATAGTAAAATTCTTAACTCCATTATCATGTCAATAAGCAGTTATGCTGTAATCAATGAAGTCATGAAATATCGAGTTTATAAAACAATGTTAAGTATGTTTTTAAGTTTCTTAAGAGGGCCCTCCATGACCCTAAACAGATCATTAAAGACAATTACCTCTGTCTCCTTTTTCTCCTTTCTCTCCATCCTTCCCATCAGGGCCATCCTTCCCTGGGGGCCCCATGGGGCCCATGGTCCCCTGTGATCCAGGGGCTCCAGGGTTCCCCGCAGGCCCTGCTGGTCCCGGGAGGCTGCAGACCAGCTGGGAGGAGTGGATGGTGATATTGCGACCTTTTTTGGATGAGGAATTTGTTGACTGCGAGACGACCACTGACAGCAAACAAATCATCACGCACATCTGGAGCATGATGGCCACTGTGGGGTCACAACAAGACAAAGGAAAACAACTGTTTATAACATTAAATTTCATTTGGGGTTTGCATGCCAGTCATAATCAGATGATGCAGTGGTCTGCTAACAAAAAAAGCTTGAATCTTCCAGAGACGGAAGTGAAAAGTGGTGGTAGAGTACATCCATACCATCAGATGAACAAACATGTCAGCATTTGTCTAAAAGTTGTGATCAGTTTCATATATGTCTATAATGTACCGGTTAAAGAAAACGAAAGGATGTAGCTTGCAGCATGTTTTACAAAGGGAGTGTATCAGCCATTTTAAAAACACAGAGAAACAACTCACCAGTTGAGGAATTATGACCCATGGGCATTTTTCAGCTCTGTCCGAGCCCCTTTTCTGCATGAGAGCACACAAACTTTCCTACATGATTTTCCAGTAATCGAGTGAGATAGCATTCTCCAAGAGGAGCACTGCAGAGTAATGTGCAGCCCAGAGAGTCATAGTCCGTAACATCCGCCCTATTTATGCAAGAGCTCTGCCAAAACATACTTTCACCATGATGTCATTAAATTCAGTGCAACAGAGTTGAACAGCTGAAACAGTGACGCATCACTTGTTCACAAGCTCTTACTGTGAGAAAATGTTATTTAACAAATGTGTTGAAAATGCAGCTGAGCTGTGTAGTTTTTAACACTGCACATTTTTAATAATATTCTGTGAAGAATCAACAGAACAAGGTGGTCTGCAGCACTGTATGAAATGAATTATGAATATTACTAATGTGCATGTTTGTCACTGATGAAGACCCAAGAACTGAGAGCAATAAAACAGTTGCAGCTGTTAGGTGAGGCAGTGCCTTATGCTTAACAGTCTACTAGTTTCATATTTAACTAGAACCATGTGAATGAATATTTAACAACTGGTTGTCATTTTGCTGTTTTCTATGAGAAACTATTTACCAAAAAATTATTAAAAAAAAAAAAAAAAAAAAAAAAGACACATGAACAAAAATCTTACAATCACTTCATATCTAATAATATTCAAGCTGTGACAGGAAATATTTGATATTAAAAGCAAGTGACCTCCACAACCTATTTGAACATTTATTTTCAGTTTGAGACAAGTACTATTTGTTTTGGCTTTTGAAATACTTGGTTTAAACACTCACAAATGTTTTGCTTATTGTTACTTGTCTCTCATGCTTGAGTTTCACTAGATGGAGTTTGACACTGAGTGATGTTTTCACATTGATCTGCTAGGGGAGTAAAACTTTCTCAGTGCTCACGTCTAAATTTAAATCTTACATAATGTATGAGATGATCATGTGGCACCAGAACTTGCTTGGAACACAATCATAGTCCAATATACGATTTACACTAGTGTTTTGCCCATCAGGTAGATATTTCAAATACGCTATGTTTGCATATTTGCATGGGCAATTCAATGTTAGACGAGTAGATAAAACTTCTAAGTCAACTGACCTTTTCATTTTTTTTGAAAAAGCACAAACATAATTCTAACTAGGTCTGCCACAAACGACGCGTCGACTAATCGCCTGAGCACGATACGTCATCAAAAGCGGAAGTGAGCGCGCAATGCAACAGAAATCACCGTCCGAGTGGAGCGCGGAACACGCATGGACATCCGCGCTGTATCGTGCATATATAGTATATGCATATATTATATACGCACAATACAGCGTGGACATCCGCGTTTACGATACAGCGCGGACATCCGCGCCGCATCGTGCATATACTATATATGCACGATACAGCGCGGATGTCCATGCGTGTTCCGCGCTCCACTCGGACGGTGATTTCTGTTGCATTGCGCGCTCACTTCCGCTTTTGATGACGTATCGTGCTCAGGCGATTCGTCGACGCATCGTTTGTGGCAGCCCTAATTCTAACAAATAAACCTGTGAAAAATGTGACTTTTTACAGACTTACAGTGATGTTGAGCAATGCGCACTATTGTAAAACAAAAGCATAGTTGTAAATTAAGACCTTTTTACACAACACAATGAATTCAAACATGATTTTAATAAAAAAATTAATAATCCAAAAAAAAGTAGTTATACTCCCCAAATTACTGCAAAGGCTGGCAGCATCTTCTTATTTGACTGAAATGTATGTAAAATGGACACCAGAGAAAAGTTTCTAGATTTTAACCCTTTGGAACTGAGTATAAACAAACAAAAGCACACTTCCTGTGTTTCCTATAGTCTGTTGACCCTTGGTTTTAAATACAAAAGGTGAGCATATTAAATTTACTAAATACTCCATGCAGCTTTTGTAGCATTTATAACCAAACAGCAGCACTGCTCTAAGTTTACCAGATTGAAGTTGAGTTTTATGAATCTGAGAAGTTATTTTTTTACCGAGCTGCTGCTCTGGTAGAGTTCGTGGGGGGAGATTAGGGGAGTCAGGAGAGAGAAAGAAGAGTTCACTGTCCAAGGAAGGAAGCCATAGGATCATCTGGCCGGCTGCGTTTCATGCGGAAGGCCTCCATCTCCTCCTCTGTAGGCGCCTTTACTTCCTGCAGACTGTTGTAAGGCCTCTTCCTCTCTTCCAGCTGCATTATTGCTTCTATGTGCTTCACCCGCCTGTCCTCTGCTTCCAGAGCCTGCACAGGAAGAAACGGGTTGGAGGTCAGTAACAGAGAAACTGAGCAAACTGCAGACGACTGCTCCACGTTGAGGCATTTAAAAACGCCAAAATGTTTACCTTCTTCAGCTTCTCCTTTTTCTTCTCTTCATCCTCTGAGTCACTGCTATCAGAGCCGTGTTTCTTGTGTTTTTTGTTCTTCTTTTTCTTCTTCTTCTTTTCTTTCATCTTATCTTGATGCATCTAGTGATTATAAATGGTGAAACAATGAACACACAATGAGATGTATATATATCACTTACATTAGATGAACTCCTTTATGTTCATCATCATTAACTGCTGCATTTTAAAATTTATCCAGTGTCACTCACTTCCAGCAGAGACTTGGGCTGTTCTTCCTCCTGAGGCTCAGTTAGTTCCTCTTCAAAGGGAACGCAGTCTGTGTTGTTCTGGGGGACATTAAAGATAGAAATGTTTTTGTTTTAAAATGGGCATTGACATTCTAAAAACTGATATCCTATGTGTATCAAACAGAATCTTTAAACAATGTCAGTGTATGTACTCACTACTCCAATTCCAGCCTCTCCTGTGCAGTAACTCTGTTTGACCATGGAGTGACAACACTTGTACCCCCAGCAACCATCTTTCCAGTAGGAACCCCAAATACACTGAAAACAAGAAACATTTCAAATTCACTGTGAATAAAATCTACCAGAACTAGCGAGACATTAATATGAGTTATTCTTCTGTTGCTCTTACAGTGTGATTGTTGATTAGGACATCCTCTTCATACTTGGACCGGGCAACAGCTTTTTCAAGTCCTTTCAGTACAGCACCGTGACGGGAGTACTCCACATAGTCCTCTGTTTGGGCCAACAGTAACTCTCTTGGTGGTGCATCCAAGTGCTCTTGACCGCCATACTGATAGTGACACACAAAGCAGGAATACTGTCAGTTAAGTCAGCACTCGGTATAAACACTCGAGGATACACACTGCAGGTTTGGCTGTTCTAGGCTAAAGATGAAGTCATAACAGAAACATGGTGACATCGTTATTCTAAAATAGTTCTTCTACACTAATTTAGAGCCTTGGCAACTACAGATAGTTGAGGTCAATATTCTGAAGATCTATGATCAAATTCTTAATATGTGACTGTTGCTGATTAACAAGAGTAAACGGTAGGAACCTTATCCTGTTGCTAAAATACACTGCCCGTCCAAAAAAAAGTCATAAAATATTTCATTGAACCGCCTTTAGCTCCGAGAATGACACAAATTCGCTGTTGCATCGTTTCAATAAGCTTCTGCAATGTCACAGCATTTATTTCTGTCATAAGATGCATTAATTTTATACCAGGATCTTGTATTGATGATGGGAGTTGGACCGCTGTGCAAAGTCTTCTCCAGCACATCCCAAGATTCTCAATGGGGCTGAGGTCTGGACTCTGTGGAGGCCAATCCATGTGTGAAAATGATCATGCTCCTTGAACCACTCATTCACAGTGTGAGCCCCATGAATCCTGGCATCATCATAACCCTCTACCTCTATCCCTCTACCCCTCCACCTCTTCTGTCCCTCTCAACCCAGCCCGGCCAGCAGGCAGATGGGTCCCCCCACATAAAGAGCCGGGTTCTGCTCGAGGGTTTTTTCCCTGTTAAAAGGGTGTTTTCCTTGCCACTGTCGCCTTTTGGCTTGCTCTGGGGGTCAGGCATATGGGTTCTGTAAAGCGTCTTGAGACAATTTGACTGTAATTGGCGCTATATAAATAAAATTGAATTGAATTGAATCATCTTGGAATATGTCCATGCCATCGGGGAAGAAAAACTCCATTGATGGAAAGACCTGGTCATTCAGTATATTCAGGTAGTCAGCTGACCTCATTCTTTGGGACACCGTACCGACCAGGAAAGTACAGTGTTTCTCTAATAGCAAACACTGTTAGAGAAACAACAAACCCTGGGTGACCCCAGAACTGAAGGCCCTGCTGAAGGAGAAGAGGAGGGTTTTTGGATCTGGGGACAGAGAGGAGCTGAGGAGGGTGCAGAAGGAGATAAAGAAGAAGATCAAGGCGGACAAGGCCAGCTACAGGACCAAGATGGAATCTCACCTGCAGGACAATAACACAAGGGAGGTCTGGAGAGACCTGAGATCCATCTCTGGTTACAGCAGAGGCCATGAGAGGGGAGCTGCAGCAGGAGGCCAGGAGTGGGCCAATGAGCTGAATCTGTTCTTTAACAGATTTGACTCTGCTCCCACTCCTCCCCCCTCTCATCAGGGCACCGACCAGCCAGCTCCTTCTTCACACCTCAGCTCTCTACCACCAACACCACCAACAGCACCCCTCCTCCAATCCCCGTCTTCCACCACCCCCGGCCTCTCCATAACAGCTGATCAGGTGAGAAGTGAGCTTAAAAAGATCAAGACCAGAAAGGCCGCAGTTCCTGATGGAATCGGCTCCAGACTCCTTAGAGACTGTGCAGACCAGCTCTGTCAGGTGCTGCTGCACATCTTTAACCTGAGCCTGATTCTGGAGAGGGTTCCTGTGTTATGGAAGACTTCCTGCCTGGTTCCTGTCTCTAAGACCAGGAACCCCAGGGAGCCTAACCACTTCAGACCTGTGGCCCTCACTTCTAATCTGATGAAGACCATGGAGAGGATCACCCTTAGGAACCTCCGTCCCCAGGTGAGCCCACATCTGGATCCACTGCAGTTCGCCTACAAACCGAACATGGGAGTGGATGATGCAGTGGTCTACCTGCTGCACAGATCGCTGACTCACCTGGAGAACATCGGCAGCACTGTGAGGGTCATGTTCTTTGACTTTTCCAGTGCTTTCAACACTATCCAGCCTTCTCTGCTCAGGGTGAAGCTTGAAGGAGCGGGAGTAGACTGTCACCTGGCTGCTTGGACCATCGACTACCTCACCAACAGACCACAGTACGTGAGGCTTCAGGACTGTGTGTCTGATGTGGTAGTCAGCAGCATGTCCCCTGTCCCCCTGTGGGGACAGGGGACAGTGCTCTCCCCCTTTCTCTTCACCCTGTACACATCGGACTTCCATTACAACTCTGGGAGCTGTCACCTCCAGAAGTTCTCCAATGATACAGCCATTGCCGGGTGTGTATCTGAGGGGGATGAGCAGGAGTACAGGACAGTCATCTCGGACTTTGTTGACTGGTGTGGGCTAAACCATCTGCAGCTCAACGCCAGTAAGACGAAGGAGATGATCGTGGACTTCAGCAGGAGGAGGACACCTCAGGCTGCACCGGTGAACATCCAGGGTCTGGACATTGAGATGGTGGACTCATACAAATACCTGGGTGTTCACCTCAACAATAAACTGGACTGGAGACACAATACAGAGATCCTGTACAAGAAGGGCCAAAGTTGTCTCCACCTGCTGAGGAGACTGAGGTCCATTGGAGTGTGCAGGACTCTGCTCCAGACATTTTAATACTCTGTGGTAGCGTCTGGTATTTTCTATGCAGTGGTCTGCTGGGGAGCAGGGAGCACTGAAAGGGACAGAAAGAGACTGAACAGACTGGTCAGGAGGGCCGGTTCTGTTCTGGACTGTTCCCTGGACTCCATAGAGGAGGTGGGTGAGAGGAGGATGTTGGCAAAGCTCACATCCATCATGGACAATCCCTCTCACCCACTGCATGACACTGTGGGGTCTTTAAGCAGATCCTTTGGCAGCAGACTGAGACACCCACCCTGCAAGAAGGAACGCTATCACAGGTCCTTCATTCCATCTGCTATAAGACTTTACAACATCAGCATCACTGGCTGATGTTAACATAAACTGGACTCATATCATATCACCCCAAACCATAAAAATTTGCATAACAATTATTGCACTGCTACATCTTTGCACTTTTTAAACTTATTTTTTCAAGCCACTTTATATTGGTGTTGTTTACAGTGTGTCAATACTGTACTATTTAATTCTCATTTCTCATCCCTGCACATATTGTAAATATTACTACTACTATTTTATTATTATTTTATTACTATGTTTACTGATACATAAGCTGCTGTAACAATGTGAATTTCCCCTGGTGTGGGGAGAAATAAAGGACTATCTTATCTTATCTTATTTTTGGGAACATAATGTTGCCGAACCCGACCAACCCCAGATCATAACCCTAACCCCCACAGGCTTGTAGGCACTAGCCATGATGAGTGCATCACTTTATCCTCCTCTCTTCTTACCCTGCCCCCATCACTTTGGAACAGGGTAGATCTGGACTCATCAGACCACATTTGTTCCTGGAAGATGATGGTTCACTACTAGCCTTCCAGGTTTTAATAATGTGTTGGACGGTTCTTAACCTGATTTTAGTAGTTTCAGAAATCTCCTTAGTTGTTTTCTTTGGTTGAAGCAGGCCAATAATTTGACCCTTCTGAGACACATTTCCATCCTTTCCATGACCACAGGATATGTCTTTCAACACGGTTGTTTAAGAAATGAGAAGCTTCTCACTGCATCAGCTACGGTTAAATAAGTTGTTGCAGCTGAAACATATTCATCACTGCAGTAATTACCCCATGGAAGGCTCTTACATACTTGCTTTTTTTGGACAGGCAGTGTATGTCGGCTGTATACAGAGTTTCTACATATTATTACCAATAACTTTTGGATGCCGTTGATGCAAATACCTATTCTCTGAAACAATGTATACATGAAAATAACAATAAAAATCTGTGTCAGTATGAAGTTATGTGGTTTGACACATGAAAAACAACTCAGTAACGCTGACATCAGTAAGATGTTTACACAATACAATGTCTCTGAGAACTCTGTAGCATAATCCAAATATACATTAATTACTTAGAGGCAAGTATGTTTGAAAAATAAGTGAGGGTAAGTGTCCATTAATACTGATGTAAACTTCAAAAGCTAGAAGTGTTGATACTTTGGCCAGAGTTAATTTCATAAAATAAGGACCCAGTACAGAAGTATATACATATTTCCACTTTTACAAAACTATCTGGGTTTCTTAATTTCTCCAGGTGTACCATTTTCCAGGGGTGTTTTTGGTTTTGTTTGTTTTTTTTTTTTTAACAGTCATATGAGCCAAGTGCATACCTTCTCTAAGATGCTCTCCCTCTGTTTTTCTTTAAAGTCCTCCTTCTTGACCTTGAAAGACTTGTGGAGCAGTTCCAGCTTGGTGGGGTCGGCCTGCAGATGCACCTCAGAGCCTCTCTCATAAGCCTCCCAGGCAAACACTGTCACAAGACAATAAAAATTATTGAAGGGGACAGTACACAGAAGTGCAACATTCCTGTTAGAGTGAATCTAATTTTGTGGTCCTATCAGATACGTAAATGTGGGGAACTGATCATACTTACTATAAAACAATGATCAATGCTGCCTTTAGTGTCTCCTCTCTTATCTACCATGCTATATCACAAAAGTAGACAAATTAAAGCTTGAATTCAGTAGTGTTCACAAGCTAAAGCAAGGAGGAAACCGTCAGGCAGCCAAAACTCAGTTACTGTTTAAAAATATGACAGGATACGGTTTAAACAAATTAAAGGTTGTAACTGCTATTGTAAGCAGGCTTTAATTTATTTAAGAGATCACTGTAGCTTTCAGTTACATGTAGCAGATGAGCCATAATATTCAGTAACGTAAGTACAAGAGGTTCAGTATTTTAAAAGCACCAACAGGCTTATAATCTCAGTCAACAACACGCTTGCCGCGTCCGCGAGATCCGTGCGGCTCTGTGTGGAACAATTACGTAATTTTCGCACCAACGCCCCCTCGAGCGGTCTTTCCGTGCGGAAAATTTCCGGTCCGCGCACCTTCACATTTTTCTAACCAACGCGGACGGAACCGCGCGGAAAAACATGGCGGAGGGCCAGGACCTACTCATAGCTGGTCTAGAAATACGTGCACTTATACGATTCGTCACACAGAGATCACCGTGGTAACCGGGTTATGAACTATTCATGGTGTGAAATTAAAACTAACTGCTGAAATGCTTTTATTCGGTAAAATGCCGTGTTGTAAGTGGTGTAAACAATGGCAAACTTCTTCTTCTCTAGTTTAGTACCAGAGTAGACCAGGTAGACGTGTGTTTGAGATACACTGACCCCTGCAGTTTGGAAGCAGACTTCTTCTTCTCTAGTTTATTACTAGAATAGACCAGGTAGACGTGTGTTTGCGATACACTGCCCCCTGCAATTTGGGAGCAGACGCCGCACGGAGTATAAATGCACACACATTCTCTCGCGCGGATTTCCGTGTGGCTGATTTCCGCGCGGCTCGTTCGTGCGGAAAGTATATTCCAGCCTTTAGGGCGATGACCATTACATTAGCAATAACATATGCATATTTATCAGCAAAATGCAATTTCCAAAACTGAAAGAGGAGGCAGTGAGGTGATACAGACAGAAGGCAAGTATGTTTTTGACTTACACTGTGTTTGAGCCATGGTGATCGTGTCCCCAGAGTAGCGAGCAAAGTTGTCTCCAGCGTACCCAACTCTGTAAGACATAACGGTTCAAAAATTATTGCAGTTTAAGTCGGTAAGAAACATAGTACAGTAGTGAAGTTTGGGGGGGGGGGGGGGGGGGGGGCTGTGGGTGGGGCGGCTGTGGGTGGGGCGGTTGTGGTTCAGGTGGTAGAGCAGGTCGTCCAATGATCGAAGAGTCGGCGGTTCGAATTCCGCTCTGTCCTAGTCATGTGCTGTTGTGTCCTTGGGCAAGACACTTCACCCACCTTACCTCCAGTGCGGCTACTCACACTGGTGTATGAATGTCGGTGGTCGGAGGGGCTGTAGGCGCGGATTGGCAGCCACGCTTCCGTCAGTCTGCCCCAGGGCGGCTGTGGCTTCAAATGTAGTTTACCACCACCAAGTCAGAATGTGTGAGTGAATGAATAATGGATCCATTGTACGAGCTTTGAGTATGCCTTAATAGAAAAGCGCTATATAAATCTAATCCATTATTAAGTAGTACAGTAACAGTAACTTACTCGTCAGGGTTCATGCCAGTGTTGGAGTATGGGTTCTCCCTCATAGCTCGAGTCTTGGGATCATAGTATGCTGAATTTGGATCCAGATTTCTCAAGTACTGTGAGATAAAAGATCAGATTATTGAGCATCTAAGTTCGTAACAGTTCTCACCTCACACTTAAAGCAACAACTTCTTTAACAATGGATGTTAGAGGCAACCAAATGTCGCCTCTGTGTTCATTTTATTCACCATCATCACCAGAGATAGAAAAAGTAAATAAACTGTCCATTATTAGTTCATGTGCCTCTTACTTTAGC
This sequence comes from Amphiprion ocellaris, assembly GCF_022539595.1. NCBI lineage: Eukaryota > Metazoa > Chordata > Actinopteri > Pomacentridae > Amphiprion > Amphiprion ocellaris. The sequence goes on from NC_072778.1 coordinate 21,657,910, forward strand.
TGTGTCTTCTCTGATACGTAGATTCCTGACAGTGATTCGTCTCTTGGAGTCAAAGTTCTGACCAGGCATGTCGATGTCATCTGCGTATTTGTCTTCATCCTCATCCTCACTATCATGTTCCCGCTCCTGCAAACAAAGGATTCAAAGAAATACATTTTAGTGTGATATCTGCCTCTAAAATTAGACAGTAACGCAATCCATTACTATCATTACTATTTGATATTACACTTACAGTTTGGTCCAGTTTTCCTGAGGCCAGCTCATCCTGAAGTTTTTGTGCCTTCAGGGTCCTTTTGGCCTGAAAAACAAAATATAAGAAATCAGTCATGTTGTACGCTGAAAGTCGATAACACAGACTAAACACAATGTTTTGACCTTGATGTTGTTGTTACACACACCAAGACAGTAAAGGGAACATGTCCCAGTACCTACAGGAAAGAAAATGATCTCTTGCAGTAAGCTATAGTAGTCTCTACAGACAGTCTTCAAGGGTGAAAAATAAATAAACATCTGTTGAGTTTGTTAGATGTAATTTTTTTAGGTATTCCAGACCAACATTTGATTGTTAGACTGAATAAGTTTGTCAATAATGTAATAGTGTTTATTCGGATTTTTTCAAGTGTCAAGCAAGAATGAGCATGGAAAGTGACAGCGTTGTCCACAAAAAATTTGTTTCGTTTTTCTTTTAAATAAGAATATTTTCTACTGGACTGCTTACCAGATCTACTTTGGCATACTCCTCAACAATGCGCTGGTGTTCCTCGGGGTCGTATCCATTCCAGCGATCACGTTTCCCATCGTAGTCTAACGACAGCTGGACCTGAGCATGTTCGTCTGGAGCTATGCCTGTCCCTGTGAACTTCGCCCCAACTTTTCGGGGTCTCTGATGTGACAAAGATCAGGTGTTAACATTATTTATACCATATATAACATTGCTTTAATGTACAGTGTATAGTATTAGGAAAAGAGTGAAAATGAATCTCCTCTGGCAGATGATTGAAGATTGTTTTATCTGTTTTACCTCCAAGCAGTCTTTCTTCTTGTGTGTCATGGCACCGCAGTTTTCACAAGCACCCTTACGGAATTTAGTGGCAACTGCATTCTGTGTGGAGACACAAAATAAAGATTTTTAATTTTATGTTGTTTTTTTTAATGACTAAAGGATGTAATTAATTGTTTCATCCTTGCCTCTTGCACGCCTCTCTTGTACCATTCTCCAATGGCTGAGTACTGCTGTTCACTTTCAGTCTGTGGTCTCTGATGCTTTAGTGTGGGCCTTTTTGAAGGGTCAATGTACCACGGCACTGATGAAATATACTGTGGGATGTGAGGGTTTATGTCCCTGGAGAAAAAAAAAAGACAATAGTTTTTAATGAATGTTAGAGCTGGTGTCTCACTGTGAAAATGACATTACAGTTAATTTTTTTTCTTCTGTTTTTCATAAAAGTATGGCATTAAATTGATCAATTATTTACAATTATGTTGCTTCAATTAAACATTTTGTCATGATAACCCAGAGTGTTAGAAATAATGGAGACATTTCTGTTTCAATTGCAGACATGTGTTATCAGTATTATAACTCTCAAATAAAGTGATGTTTTCCAAATCTTGTAATGTTGCACTTTTCTTGTAATGTTTTTAATTATACCTGTGGTTTTCTTACTTGATCAAATAGCAGCTGGGAAAGCGGATTGTTTTGGATTCAGACCAGGATATGTATGATTAACTTATTTCTTCCTGACTGTGATTTCATAGGTTTGAGTCTCCATCAAAAAATGCCTTTTATTCATCTATTACCCCTAACTGGAGACCTACTGGTGTGAGAAGTAGTCAACTGAACCATTTAGCAATGTCCCTGATTACCAAATGTAATGTCAATACTGTAATATCAGACTTCTCATCTTTCTCTTGAATACATCACTTTTGAAAATCACACGAGGATCTGGTTGACACACTTTCTCTCTGTGATAAAGACAGCTATTATCTGCTACCTACTGAATAATAAATGGGCTATGAGGTATTTGTAAAAACATTGTGAATAGTACCAACACTAAAGATTCTTTTGACAGAACAGCATGTGTTTTGGAATAAATATGATTAGTTGCTGGAAAATTCCCATAAAATTTCAGGAAAATTCCCATGAAAGTTGCTGGAAAATTCCCAAACAATTCCTGAAAATTTCCCACAAAACGTCTGGAAAACTCCAATCAAATTTCCTAAAAATTCCCATGAAATTATGGGGAAATTGCGGTAAAATTCCCATAAAATTCCTGGAAAATTCATATAAACTTCCAGAAAATTATCCATAAATTGCGATAACATTTGTGGAAAATTCATGGAAAATTCCCATAAAATTTCTGGTAAATTCTCAAAAAAAAGTTTTAAAATTGCAGGACAATTTCAATAAATTTCTGGAAAATCCATAAAATTGTCAAAGAAATTCCCATGAAATTTCAGAAAAATTCCCAGGAAAATTCCATGAAATTTCAGAAAAATTCATGGAAAACTCCACTAAAATACCCAGAACATTGTCATAAAATTTTAGGGAAATTTCATGAAAAATACAGGAAAATTCTAGGAAAGTTTGCAGAAATAGAATTTCTTTAATCATTCACTTTACAAAAATTAAATATACAAATACAAAAACCTGCAAATACAAATTTACTTATTTGCAGGCTATGATAGCTGGTGAGAAGGTGGCTGCGGTGTGCTCTGACAGTTGTGTGAGGAAAAACTTGTTTGCAAAGAGTGAGATAAAGTGTGCTGCTCTCAGATTTGTTCAAGATTAAACCAAGTGATTTCATGTACATGAGCTGTTTTCTACAAGCGGAGAAAACAGCTAACATAAGTGCGCTACACCTTTTATGAGCAGAGCACATTTCTTAATGTAAAGACCACAGTCGATCGTTGTTGTACGTTGAGGTTAGAAGCTTAAATCATGATTGTGATTCATGATTATTTAATTTTGCAGCCTTGCCGCTGAGCTTGCTATTGTAATTAGCTAGATCAGAGGTTCAGTATCTTCCTGCCTACACTTGCACTCTGATCATCAGGTGTATCTGACTGAATATCTCCCACTCTGCCTCCTCTGCCCTCAGTTTTGGTTGAGGAACGCATAACAGCTAAATAGCTCGTTCTATGCATCAGGCAGGAAAAGACTAACAGAGTCATTCTCAGTTGTACATCGCTTTAGATAAAAGCTTCTGCTAAACTGTAGAATCGTAGCCACGGAAGAAATAAAAAATACAATTTCTACCACTACGGGTAATGCAGTGGCTGCCTGTGCTAGTTAAAGCCTGGAGCCCTGCCTATGCCAGACAGACCTGTGTCTACATATGAAAAAGCAGAACACCAAGCTGGAGCGTTTCTTCAGCTGCGTGAAAGGACACACTTTCTGCTCAGACACACACACTTACTTCCCCTCCTCGTCCACCTCAGCTGGAGCATTTCCCAGCTTCCTCTGCTCCTCCAACTCCTTCTTCTTCCTCCAGTCCTCTCGCGTCAACTTCTTGGGCTCATCCAGGCCCACGATCCCCTCCGTGCTGGTGGCGGTGGCCTGCTCCGTCATGATTGGACCTGCCACCACAAACACATCGTGTTCAGGAATCATTACCACCGTGGGTTAAAGACATAACAGTAAAGGCTTTGTTTTTATAGGATTTTACAAGAACGTCGCAGTTTGTTGCAAACACAGAACCCACCAGAGAACTTTGGGGAACGTCCGTGTTCACTGGGATGTTCATCTGAGATAAATGTCTCCAGAAATTGCTTTTTCTATCGTCTTACACACTGCCTCTAAGCTATAAATGCATTTCATAACAGATATAAAAGCTAAGACATAAAGTATCGTCACTTTGACTGTAGCTAACCTCGCTGTTAACCAGCAAGTGATTTAAACGTAAAACTAAATATCACCTATTAAGTGAATTGACTTAGTTACCTTGACTAGACCCAACAAATAAAACTGCAGTTAATATTTCCTTCTTCGAAGCGTTAGTTTACGCTGTTTCTTGCTCCTTTTAAAGCTCGTCAGTTGTGTTTTGACTGAAACGCGACCGTCGCCATTTTACACAAACTGCAGTACATCACTTCCGTCTTCTTCTTCTTCTTCTTGTGGTTTCATTGACTATTTTTTTTATTACCACCCCCTGCCGGACTGGAGGGTGGAACAACACATTGACAGAAAAAGTGGATAAATTGTATTTTAAAATGAAAAGAAAAATACTAAAAACAACTAAATTCTACTCATTAATTCTGTTCCTTCAGGTGCATATTTAAGGGACTGTATATTTCCCATAATGCATTTCAGAACAGATTGTCAATAGTGACACGTAACTTAACTTTCTATAATGCTGATGCAAATTCCCTCCTTTCCTCATCATAACCCCGACCCTAAATACTTTTTTTTCTTTATCTTCTAATCACTGGTTTTCCCCCTTAGCTTTACTGAAGCAGAATTTTCTTGACAACCTCAACCAACAATCTGATTTCCTTCTACTCCTAAATGTGCAGGAACCCAAACAAAGCCCACCATCAGACTCTTATTGTACAGTCTGTATATTAGCTGATGAATTTCAAAAAGATGATCTTGACTATGTGATTTCTCAGATTTGTAAGTGCTGCTCAGCAATCAGATGCAATTTAGTGCACTACTTTTGTTGTTGTTTTTTAAGCATTTTAACACTATCAAAACAGCTGCAAGCTGAAATGAAAATGCTGATAGACGATAGGATGTTCTTTTCTTAGTAACTATGTCACATTGTAGCATGAAGACTGCAGCTCCTGTACGTCCAGTCTCGGGGGTTTTTGAGACACCTGTAAGTAACATGAACTTATCTCCTTAGCGTTGGTAAGTGTGATTCATTGCAAACCTCTCATTGGATGCCACATTTCAATGCATGAATGGCATCATAAATAACCTAGGTGGAATTGCTGAAGATGAGACTGTTGGACCGCACTGTATGTTACATAAACCTAAGCTTTTAAAACAGGTATCATTGTGCTCCCGTCTGTCCTGCAGGATGGTCTTTGTAAAATGTGAGATACGATGCCCCTGCAGATTAATTCAGCATACCAGAATAAGCTTCACTCTCCTTATCTGGAGTTCCTCTATTTCAACTTGCATGGCAGCTACTGGAGTTTTTAAATGCTCCACTGCATGGTCATAGTCCTTGTACTTGCTCTACATCTAGCTTCTTAAGGTGACTCTCTGGTGCTGACATAGAAGCTAAACATCCATAGTTTAACTTTGCTCTCATAAGGTCTAGTATACACCGATCAGCCACATTATGACCACTGACAGGTGAAGTGAATAACATCCATCATCTTGTTATAATGCACTGTTCTGCTGGGAAACCTTGAGTCCTGACATTCATGTAGATGTTTGACATGTACCACCCACCTAAACATTGCAGGTCAAGCAACCCCCCAACCCCCATGGCAACATTAGTTCTTGATGTTAGTTGCCACCCTTAGCAGGACAATGCACTCCGACACACCACAAAAACTGCTCAGAAGTGGCCTGGGGAACATGACAGAGCTAAGCTGTTCATCTGGGTCCCCCACTCCCCAGATCCACATCTTACTGAGCATCTGTGGGATGTGCCACCATAAGCCTGATCTAGGTAGGTCCCACCCTGCAACCCACAGGACCCACAGAATTCACTGCCACCATCCCCTTGCCAAAGGACATCCCCAGCGGAGCATAAAGGAGAAACACAATATTAGGCAGGTGGTCATAATGTTATGCCTCAACAGTGATACTCTGTTCGTTCAAAGTGTTGCCATGACAGATACGTCACGGCTTTCATACTTCAGAGCAGCATCGATTGGACACAGCTGTAAACTACTGTTTCCAACACTTATCTGTTTACCAGCAGTGGAATGCATCTCTGTGCATTTACTCAAATACTCTGTTCATCTGAGGTATTTGTACTAGCAAATTTCTACTTTTGCTTCAACTCTCTACATCACTACACTCATCTGACAGCAGTAGTTACTTTGGAAATATAATTTTTTTGTGAAAAGCTTACAAAAATAGGATCTTTATCATTAATTAAAGACCCCCTCCAGTAAAAAATTAAATGCTAACATGTCCACATGGTGTGTTTCATATGCAAGAAGATACATGATTATACAGTTGAGTTTTATTTAGTTTTATCAATGACTGGAATGGAAAAAAGATTATGTTTCTTATGTCAGATCTGACTGTAAGTGAATCAAATCCTGAATAGTGCAATCAAAGGTTTTCTTTACTTATTTGGTTGGTGGAATAGCGTTATTATATTGTAAAACCAATGTTAGCCATATCTGTGGAAGGTTGTGGAATGTTGTGGTGTTATTTTTGTTTCTCTGTGGCTAGAATCTAAAACACTGACCTTTCCTGTTCTGTGGGAAAAACAATGAACAACTTAAACTTAATAAGAACCGAGACCATTGTGTCGTGAGAAGAATCATCTATAACCTTGATGACTCCAGTGGGTTTATTTTTGCATTCCTCACAAGCACCAAGCTGTGCCTAACTGTAACACGGGCCAGTGAGAACTCTATTTTGATAACTCCAGTAATAAGTAAGACAAATTTAAGACAGTAACAACAATGGAAGATGCCCTCATGGTGACAGTTTGATCAGGTGGGACTTCTCACCTTTTTCTTATATTCTTTTTTTTTTTTTTTTTTTTTTTTACAAAAGGCCAAAAAATACAAACAATATTAAGAGAAACAAACAGCAGAACATAACAGCACCAGACACAAATGAACATATTGACAGAAGTATAAAGAGACTGAGTGAATCAGCCACCGAGCCTTAGCACCAGCACACATCCCCACTGTCAGTCCAGCAGCCTGGAGATGAGAAGGCAATGTTGTACCAAGGTGAAGGCAGTGTTGCATTCAAGTAGGTACCAAATATTAAACTCTGTACGTTCTTTGAAAGTCTACCGAGAGTTTTTTGCTGAGGATTAATGAATGGATGGACTGACTCACTTATCATCCTCCACTCTTCCCCACTCCTCAAAGTCTTCCACCTCCCCCTCCGTCTCCCCATCATCAGCATCTTCATCCACAAAATCATCCCACATGTCATAGACATCACCTCCCTTGTTCTCGTCTTCATCCTCCTCATCGTCTTCCTCCAGATGGCCGTCTCTGTACAGTCGTTCATCCTCCTCATCTTCCACTATCTCCATCTCGTCCATTTCATTCTCCTCCTCCTCTACGTCCTCCTCGTCGTCATCTTCTTCTTCATCATCTTCATCATCATCATCATCCTCCACCTCCTCCATGTCTAACCCACACACCTCCCCATCCTCCACCTCTCCGTCCTCTCTCTCATCCTTGGAGGAGGAAGTAGTGGAGAAAGATTTCCCGTCAGTTCTGTCTGCGAGGTAAGACCTGCTGAAGGGGATGAAGCTCGAGGTAGCAGTCTTTGTGTTGATGTAGAGACGAGGAGGAGGCTCAGGCCTGGATGGTGCAGCCTGGCTGGCAGGGGAGGAGACGGGAGAAGCAGCAGAGGAGGAAGCTCTTCTGGAGTCTGGGACCAGTGAGGGAGCCATAGACAGACCCATGGCCCTGGGCCTCACAGAGGCCACGTTGGGCACGTATTCACGGATCTCCCCTGGCTCCAGGGGATCGGGCCCACAGGGGTCGTGTTCACTGCAAGACAGCTTGCCGTCCAGCTTGGAGATAAAGAGCATACCTTCTCGATGCTCCTTACAGTATGAGCTGGGGCACATCTCACAGAAAGAAGCTGCTTCTTTACCACAGATGTCACACTGGTGCCATGGACACTCCCATCGGCCTGGAGATAAAGATTAGTGCAGTTAGTATATATCTTATTTGATATAAATATGTACAAATAGGAAAAACGAAAAAGTTCTAACAACAAGTTGATAAAAAATGATTTGGTTTTGCTTAACTATATCTCCTCAAAAAAAAAAAACAGGATACTAGGATCATAAAAAAACTCAAGGCAGTATTCATGAGGCTGTGTGTTTGAAGAGGTATGTCACTAGAAATGACATGTTATCACACGATTTAAAAAAAGGAAATGTTTTGTTTACTAAAATGTTGTCGTTTAGTGCACTGTCATCTATATTCAACCTAAAAATACCTATACGGTTGAATATCTCGCTTATCAAAGTATAACGATTTCACACAACTTCACACGGTGTTCCAACAACTATCACTTCCTTAAATAAGAACTTTATTATATATGTTTATAAACCCTAAATGTTGAATGGGAAAAAAAACGTCATCTGATACAGCTGCTGGTGATGGCATGACTATTGTTATGTGCACTTGAGGATGATAAAAAATTTTATGCAAATTTGAGGCTGGCTACACAAAAGTTTTGACTGAATCTTTATCGGTTTATGGTTTGTTTTTAAAGCCTTCCTCTCACCAACAGAAACAACCCTCCACCTCTACTTGCCTGCAGGCCTCTTGGCCAGATTGAGACAGTCAGCATGATAGACCTTCGGACAGCCTGGCTTCTTACAGGACACTATCTGCCCTCCATCGCCACAGCTGAAGCACTCATCTTCCCTCTCCTTAGTTACTTCCTGCTTGGTCTTCTTCTTCATGGGTACCTTCCTTTTTCCTTCCTTCAGTTTCATTTTCTCAGCTGGTGGCTGGTTCTAAACAAGGACAAAGAATGGGACGATTACAAGGCAGCTCTTCTTTTAAAGAGCCCATATTTTGCTCAATAACAAGTTCATTTTTTAGTATTTTTAGTATTTTAGGGTCCACTAGGATAGGTTTACTTGCTTTAATGTTTAAAAAAAAAAAAACATTTTGTCACACTGTACATTGCTGCAGCACCTTTTTTCACCCTTCTTAAAAGCCCGTTACCTGAAAATCCCAGTCTGCTCTGATTGGTCAGCTGGCCAGAAAACACTGGTCAACTACTGTAACTTTACATCTTTGAGTACAGCCTGAGACACATATTCCAAACAGAAGCAGCTCTGGTGAGGAAATACCTGGCAGACTGCTTGGTATTTGTTTGAGGGCATGTACAACTAGTCGGTAGTCAGGCGTTACGCAAATGTGCTACACAGTGTAAGTAACAAAAGAAAAGCCTAGACTTCAAATAAGATGTTTCAGGCAGGTAAGGAGCGGTGATTTGTGTGGGAGGGAATAAATCACTCAGGCGGAAACCTCGTAAGTTTGTGAACCTTTTACGTGCACCAAATACAGCCATATCACACATTCATCCATTATCTATACACCTCTTAATTCTCATTAGGGTCGTGGGGGGGCTGGACTCTATCCCAGCTGACTTAGGGTGAAAGCAGGAGACACCCTGAACAGGTAGCCACTCTAATGCAGAGCCACACGGAGAGACAAACAAGCAAGTTCACTCACATTCACACCTACGGACAATTTAGAGTCACCAATTAACCTCAACATGTTCAGAGTACCCAGTGAAAACTCACACTGCACAGGGAGGACATGCAAACTCCACACAGAAAGAAGAAAAAGGGACTGCAAATATTTGGCCAAAGAACAATTCTGCATCAGTTGTCACATCAGTCATTGCTGACACCATATCAAGAGCAGTGCTATTTGTGCTTCGCTGTTCACTGATGCAGCTTCTGCCACGCGACGTTCCTGCTTACAGTATTCATCAAGTTTTCTCTGAAAGAAGTCAAGTGGCTTCTTGACGTGACTGGGATGTAATGTCTCTGCGTCTCTTCTTAATTTGTTTGGTTTCATACTGACCACTGCGAGTTTTCTGACATAAAACACACGGGGGTCTCTCCCCACCTCCTACCACATTTGCTGTGAAGTCAAGAGCAAGATAAGCCTCGTCAAATTTTCTTGACTTTTTTCAGAAGGTTGTATCTTGTTCATCTCCTGCTCTATTTTCCCTTTCATCCCGGCTAAACATTTCTCCATTCTCTGCAACTATTGATAGGTAATCACTGTGGGCGGAGCAGAAGGAATTGGGGAATGGTTACCGTGACAGCGCAGTTTGAGTATTGTTGTGTGCCGTGAAAAACAGGCCGATGGTAAAACAATGGCTCAGCTAATTAGTTCCGTGTAGACGGACCTTTTCCTCTCAGTTGCTCGCGCCTCCCCCCCTGACATGCCCCACACTTTGAGAAACACTGGGCTAGTCAGAGCATCAACTGATTAAATATGAAATTTTACCTTTGGTCGAACACCCAGGAAACCGCTACAGTTGGATGCTCCACATTTACAGGCTGTCTTTCCATTGCCAAGACACTCCAGATTGTAGTTGAAAGTCAGCTCCACACCTAAAGTACATGTTGTAGTTGTTCACAGGAGTAAATAAATAAAATAATATGCATTCCCATTCCTACACAATGTTAACACAGAAATGAGATGTAGCTTGTCACTCAAACCTTTTGGGATGTCTTGTAAAGCAAACAGTCCGACTCTGGTGTCTCCATTCACAGTCCACTTTTGAGTTTCACAGTTTGGCTGGCAACTGTGGTTCATGAACCGAGCCTGGTTCCCTTTTGGCCCAGCATCAATGATCCGGTCCTGCCGTTTAAAAAAAAATAAACAAAAAAAAAGATAAGCTGCTTTGCACAAATCATCTGGTCTGCATTATGAATGGAGTGTGCTGCTAAGTCGGGCTAATTCCAGACTGTTTGTGGGTATCTGACCTTGTCCAGTGTAAGCATGTAGAAGTTACAGATGTCATTCTCCTGAGCGTGTCTGATCCTGGCTCGACATTCTTCTTCATCTATCACCTCTCCCACATATTCACTCACAAAAGCCCCCTGAGAAGCATCAGAGTAAAAAAAAGAAGAAAGAAATAATGAAACAGGAAAATACGTAAAAGAAGTAAAACCTTCGGTCTGATTTATTTCCAACTGACCTTCTTAATGTCTGACACTCCACGTAAACCCCACCCTCGGGACAATGTCCTGAAAATCTCCACAGGTGTGTACTGCCGCTTTGTGAAAGCCTGGTTCTGACATCGCTCCCCTGCCGCACACACCTGAGGGTGGCACTCATACATCAGCATGCGATTAATGCACTCTGAGTCGATGCCACACGGGTTCTCGTCAGAGGCCTTACAGTTACAGCGGGGGATCTCTGACAAGTCCGCAGTGATAATCTGCACCTTCCCAATAGGCCGGTTTACCTGAGAAACAGAGACAGGACCATGATTTTACAGCACATCTCAGCAAGCTGGTTTCACATCAGAGTAGGTTAGTACAAAAGTACTCAAACTCTGCATCAGGTGACACAGCGTACCCTAATGTGCCTGTATGGAGGAGGTTTCTTGTCATTCTTTCTGTCCTCCTGAAGCTGCTTCATTTCTTTTTCTGCCTGAAGCTCCCTGAACCGCTCTGCTGCTTCAGTCAGGGCTATAAAGACAGACATATATTTTATGGAGACTATTAAAAGTGCACCTTTCACCAAGAATCAAAACAAGAAGCATAAAAGACAAGCTGAACACTTGCAAAAATAAAATTAAGCGCATACCCTTTTTGTATACTGCATCTGCACCCTTGCCCATTTTTTCTATGTTGTGAGTGTCACCCTCCATGTAGGGAAAGACTCTAGCCTGGTATGTCCACACAAAATCTTTGGAGCCAAAGAATTGCACTGGGAACTCTCCCACCTCATGTTTCATCCTTAAGATGTTATTTGGGACATCTTTGGCCAGACAGACTTCAGCAGGCCACCACCTAAAGAGTCAGAGCAGGTTCAGAAATACAATACATTTAACAAAGTAAACAAAGGTTTACATACACTTGCAAAGACCATCGTAGCAGTCTTGACTCCTATAAATCTTACTTTTCTATGATGGAATTACTAAAACACATCACCTCTGTAATTATGCATTTTGGTTCATTCATAAATTTATTATAGTTCTTTTGGAAATATGACAAAATCTGCTGGATCAAAATATACATACAGCAACTTGAATTGGAAGTTTTGGTGATTTAGAAAGTTCATCTCATTAGTGACTACAATTACGCCCACACCTCCTGTTACTATTGTACACCAGCATCATACAACCCATCCTCTTATACTGCTCTCCCTGCTACTTCAACATGCTCTCCATCTCCAACAGAAATAGACTCACTAAAATAACACATATAGCATCCAAAATTATTAATCTGCCCACCATGGACCTCTCCCATCTCAACAATAGAGCTGTGACACGCATGGCTCGGACAGTCAGCAGGGACTCGGACCATCCCCTCCACACCCACTTCTCCCTACTGCCCTCTGGCTGGAGATACAGGACTCTGAGGTGGAAACGGGCACGCTTTAGCAAAAGTTGTCCCCTCCGCCATTGCTGCTCTTAATCACCGGTAGTGTGTCTCCCACCCATTCCTCACCAGCATGTGTGTTGTCCTATTGTCCTGTGCTCAATTGTCCATAATATGTGTATTTTTTATGTACCTGACAGTGCCTGTGACAACAAATATCCCCTTGGGGACAATAACGGTCTATCTATCTAACTACAGTTGGTGACTCCTCCAAGCCAATTTAAATAGACTACACTTATCAGTCTCAGTCACAAAGATTACAATGGGAAAGATCTCAACAAGATCTGAGAAATAAAATCTGTGACTTAAACAAGTCAGAAAAGTCACTTGGAGCCATTTCAAAGCATCTACAGGTCCCAAAATCATCTGTGCAAACAATTGTTTACAAGAATAAAGTGCCTTTTACAGTTGTGTTACTGCCACACTCAGGAAGAAAACACAAGCTATCCCCTTTTGCCAAGACAACTGATCAGTATGGTCAAGAGCCAACCAAAAATCACCAAAAAACAGGTCTGCAGAGAATTAGAAGCCCCTGGAGCTCAGGTGTCAGTGTCCACATCTAGTGTGTTCCAAGAAGGAAGGTCTGTCTTCAGAAACAGCATCTTAAGGTTTGACTGGAGTTTGCTGTTGATCACATGGACAAAGAAAAAGCCTTCTGGAGGAAAGTTTTGCGGTCAGATTAACAGCTATTTGGCCACAATGACCAGAAATATGTTTGGAGGAGAGAAGGGGAAATTTAACCCCAATAACACCAAAACCACCATCAAGCATGTGGTGGTGGTAGTACGATGCTCAGTCAAAGATACAACTGGAAGCTTGCCAGAAGCTTGTGGACAGCTACCAAAAGCTGCTAGTTAAGGTGAAAATGGTCCAGGGACATCCAACCAAATATTTGCATTGCATGTATGCTATTTTTGACTGAGCACCTTTTGTCATAGTTTAGGAAGGCCTATGTTAAATATATAAAAGAACTGCTGTGTGTACAGGAAAGACAATGCTGTGACCTTACCTATAGCGTCCCCATTTGACCCACAGTATGTCTTTAATATGAGGCTTCTTTCCAGCTTTGCAGTCATTGCAGAACCAGCTACCCTGAGGCATCTCCATATTCAAACATTCCCGATGGAAAGCAGCAGGACAGGCTTCACAGCACAGCAGACTGCCCCCTGTAGATTCACAATACACAAGTTTTGTTACTGTTAGTTTATTTAATAGTATTGTTTGGTCTATAAAATGCTAACAGTGATGAAAAATACCCACCACAACTGATTCCACAAGAAAAGAAATGGAGACAAACAAGCATTTGTATATATTTATTAGGCAAAACCAGTAAATCCATACCAGATCGTTGACTTATTATCAACACTATCATCAGTATTCTGGTGATCCACTAACTGACTTTTCATTAACATCACTAAATGACACAAAGCAGTGAAATGAAGAGACTAAAGACTCAATAAGATACTTCAGTGAATTCAAATGATTTCAGCTGTACCAATTCCCATTATCACTGTCAGTGATAATAGCATACCATTTTAAACATGTAGTTTTAGCAGACAGGTTCTGACACACTCCTTGAGGATGGCCTTGGTCTAATAGCTGCTGGGTCTCAGAGGCAGATTTGTGAGTAAAAACAGCATGCCAGTGGCAAGGAACGGTTGTATTTATAGCGAAATTTGCCCAGTGGGAGCATTTGTGTTGAAGAATAAAACGGAGCATAAAATTAATTCAGAACACATTACGCTGTCTTGAAGAACGCAGCACAGTTCATTTTCCAAAGCAGCAACTCCATTTGAAACATGAAGACAGTGTGCCAACAGGTACATTAGTCTAGTCAATTCCAAGGTGTTTAATAGTTTCAGACCTGAACTCATGATGAAATATGTATGTTATCTTAGTATCACACTGAAACTAGGCATGGCTCACCTTCAGAGCAGACAAAGCACCAGCTAACGTTGATGTGTTCGTGGTTCTTGCAGCCCTTGCGTGGAGTGAAGTGGTTTGGACACAGGAAACTGTTGTTTGCCAGCACCAAGCTGCCTGCTGCCATGCAGTTATCATTGGCATGATAGGCCACAGGACAGCGCACACATCGGGCCAACCGACCTACAACACACATACAAAGGAGGAAAGATGGTTTAAACCATGCACACCTGGACTGTTACCTGAGGACTGTAGACTTATTCAACAAAAGCAGAGCACTTTCATTTGTTTTACAGAATCTGGTTAGAGCAAATGTTGTATTTTTGGAGAATTTTTAAATGAGCCATTAGAATAAAATAATTTTGGTAAATTATCAGGGTTGAAAGCTTACATTTGGAGACAGAACCAGTAGTCACACATAATTAGTTCAGGGACCGTCAGAAACTTGAACACTGGACAATTGTAATTGTTTCACAGTTTTGTTTTTTTTTTTGCTCTGATCAATGGTGGAATTTTGGCTCTTTTGTTTTAAAGACAACATGCCTTTCAAACCATTTTTGAGTTTCAGAAGGTTAAACACACACACTCACTCCAAATGTTGGACACCTTACACCCTGACTGACCAAATAAACTCAACTTAATCTGACTATTGAAGAGATAGTCACACAAAGCACAAGAAAGCAGTTATTTAAATAAGCCAAGCTTAACTCACTGTTACATGAAACTATGCCAAAATGCTGTACAATCATGTTTAATGGAGCCACAGCAAATTTGCACAATCCAAGATAACATCTAAGGCTACGAGCCTTGAGTCTAATAACACATGAGCAAAGATGCCAGAGTTGCTGGTTACAGTCACTACACTGAGTAACTGCCTCTGCTTGAGTAATAATAATAGAAAGCTAAATACCTACATAAATCCTGATTATCTCCACAAATGAAACTGAACAACATGAATTGAAGTGAGGCTTTTAATACTTATCCAAAGCAACAAAAAATAAAATAAGCAATGATGGTATCCAAATTCCAGAACCTGCAACTAGTTTAGCAAAGGCATCATGAATCTGGTTTGCAAGACACTCAAACCTGAAACTGCTCAGGAATATTATATTAGACCATTAGTGCAGAGACACTGCACATAAACAGGTGAAATGTACTCTTGTGAACAAAAATATTCATACACGTAAAACACACACACACACACACACACACACACACACACACACACACACACACACACACACACACACACACACACACACACACATATGGCAGTCTTGTGTTTTCAATGATTTCAATTCATAGATTTATTATATATTTTGTGACAAATATGCATGTTTTAAAGACTCCATCATAACAGTTATGGGAGTCATTGAAAACTCAAGACTGCCATGATAAAGATGGTTTTTACAAGTGCATGTAAACTTTTGTTCATGACTGAAGCTAAGGCTACAGTACACTCTCTTTGCTAAGTATACATAGAAACATATATACAGCACAATTTTTTAAGTTCTAAGAAATATGAGTGCTTTTGTTTCACGGACACTTTGTTGCAAAAGCATGGACAGCCTCCAGCTCAATATAGCAGTAAATATATAAAGCTACGAAGACATGAAATGTAAACTCTGCATGTCATTTCTAATATGTCCCAATTTTCACATTATAAAACAGTGGAACTTACCTTTAGAGCTGCAGAGGTTTAGAGGGTTGGTAATGTGACAGGACAGACACACATGGAGGGGGCAGCGGAAGCCTTTGTTATGGGGCTGGGTGGCTGAGAATGCTAAAATACAGTCGGTGTGGTAGAACTTCCCACACAGTGGTATAATGCAGCGCTTCACCCCGTTGCCAGACTTCTTACACACAAAGCATGTGTGCACACCTGAGAGGAACACAAAATACAAGCACAAATTTGAATTTTTTTTAACTTATCTGTGTCAGGGTATTCATTTTAAGATCAAACTGCTTTGAGCCCTCGGCCTAACACGAGCTGTACCCACCAGTGTTGCATTCACGACAGAAGAATTTTCCCTTGGGAGCCATTGACAGGCCGATACACTGCGGGTGAAAGGCTCCGAAACAGTGGCCGTCACACACCACCAGGTCTCCTATCCTCTCACACACCTGCACAGACACAGTAAGAGACATGCTAACAATTGACCTGTTGCAAAACACGAACAAGCCACACACTTTCTGATCAACTGTTTCACCTGACAGACGTTCTCCTTCAAGGATGCAGCTCCTATTTTCCCTTTTACATCCACTTGAGAAGAGAGGCCATCATTCAGACCAACCGGCAGCACCTACAGAGATTAATGTCATCTGCTGTTACTCAAGTACAGTATCTCATGGATGCAAGCAAATGGAATATTTTCTTTTCTGACAGATGACCTATGACGTATTTAACTGAATGACACAACATGCACACCTCGGGTTTGGGAGTTAGTGTTCCAGTGTGTATATTTTGCTTCTCCTCAGTGCTGCAGGGCTCCATCTCTGCCTCCTGCTTGGGGGTCTTAGGTCTTTGAGGGCTGGGAGATCTGCTTTCTGAGGCTTTGGAGGTAACAGCAGGGGCAGGAGATGTGCTGGTGGCAAGCTTCTCTTTCCTCAGAGATCCAAGCTGTCCAATATGAGATTGTGTTTAGGAAGGTTAGACATAATTTTAGAATCATACTGTTTACTAGGATACAAGAGACAAAATTTTTTGATCTTGTGCTTTTGTACTACCTGAGTTTTCTTGACCAACACCTTCACCTCTGACGTAATTCCACTGTACCGCTTTTGCTCCTGGAGGACAAACAATAAAACGATTGTGAGAATACGGTCAAAATTTTCAGTGCTAATACAGAAAGCCAACTCGATATATCTTTGATCCCTCAGTCTTATCATACTTTCTTCTTAGCAGGAGCAGCAGACACTTCTTCTATGGTACATTCCAGCACCTTGTGTGACAGCTTTCTCGGCCTCTTTCTTTCTAGGCTTGATAATCCCGCATCTAAGGTAAAAACAATTCAATAATACATCATCTATTAAATCAGAAAGACAACATTTCAGTGACAAGCAAAACAGAAGATTGTGGAATGAAACATATGATTAAGTTAAATGCTTAGGATTCTGTACCAGATTCAGGAGGTAGATAGTTTTCTTCTGCTGTCTCTGTGTTGAAAGAGGGTTGAGTTGCAAGTGGAGATGCTGATGGTGCTACAGGAGAAAGCTCATCTTGAGATGGACTCAGTGCTGCTGGAGCCTCGGTGGACTCCACAGGTGATGGAGTTGAGGTAACAGTCCCTGCCGAAGTGTTGAGATCGTGGAGTGCTGTTATCCCTGAAGTGTGCTGCACATTTACATGAAATGAAGTAGGGTTTGAGCACATTAAATATCAAGTTTCAAATTAAACACTTGGGGTGTGTTTAGCTGTGTTGTGGTAAGAACATGTGGCCGTCTACAAGCAGGTACATGTACCTACAACGTGTTGCACTGATAGGTGGGTGTAGTGGGATGTACTAGGCATACTTAAAATATACATATTATGTGCATAATGATCCTAAAGGTTCCCTGGAAACACATTGTTTACTGTAAGCTGCTGTGGTGGAAAGCAACTAAGTAAATATACTAGGGCTGGGACTTTAACGCGTTAATTTTGATTGATTAATTAATTACTGTGGAAAATAACGCATTAAAAATAATAACACAATTAATTGCACCCTCTTCAGTTCCCTCATTTCTGGCACACCGGTAACGCTGATGAACACTCCAGCCCAGTAGGTGGCGGTAATGAACCTAAAATCTGTTTGTAGCCATGAAGAACAAGCACAGGAAGCACTGAGTGAAGTCAGGCACTGGTGAACAGTGAAAGATGATAATATTGAGCTTGTTGGGCAGAAAGTTTTCTTTTAAAAATTTTCCCGATGGCAGCTTGGATAAAAGCCTGGTTCTGTGCAAATTGTACAACAAAGAGTTTTCTGATCACTGCAGCACTTCAAGCCGACGGTATCACCTCAATGTAAAACATGTTGCTGTTAGCACCAGAGCTAACGTTAGCTACAAGCCATGCTAACGGCTAACGGTGTAGCCATCCCATAATAGACCATTTTTCTAGACAGTGCTTGAGTTTACAAAAAGTCTTAAAATGTTGAATAAAATCGCTATAATTGTACTTAGATTTACAGTAATCTGTGAATTTAGCAGACAGATAAATAATACCGATAAATAGAAATGAAACATTTTTGTGGTTTAAGTTTTTACTCCATCGAGACTCTGCCTCCTTGGAGGAGGAATAACCTAAACAACAAAAATATCTCTTTTAATAACTTAATTATGAAATTTTTTTTTATAAAAAAATACATAAATAAAAATTGATATTCCTATAAAAAGTACCATCAAATTTACACCATTTATCAGACCCACAAAAGATGAAAACAGAATAAATCTCTGGATTTTCAACTTTTTGAAGCTCCTTGAACTACTTATGCTGATTTTATGTGCCACACAGTGGAAAAAACAACTAAATTCAGGTTTAAGTCATCAAAATCACTTTTTCTATATGTCCCATTTTCCTTTTTTTTAAACATAAATTTTAAATTATAAACATGTATATGTCTATTCATTGATTCAACTGTCAACCACAATTTTATTTGAATTGAAAATTTTCACTTATTGTGTCAAATATTGCTATTTGACAAAACTGCAATTAATTGCGATTAATTAATGACAAAGCCTGTAATTAATTAATTTCTTAAATCGCGTCCCACCACTAATATTTACTCAAATACGTAAGTTCTATTTTGAGTAGGGCTGAATGATTTGGGGAAAATATCAAATTGCAACTTTTCTGACAGAGCTAGCAATTTCTATATGATTTGCAATAGAATTTTATTAATTTCATGTTTTTCTTTTTTTCATTTAAGTCAAGCTTCAGTTCAATGTTTTATAAATTTAATAGATGTGATGGAGCATTACCACATGATATACCATGAAAAGTGTAACTGTCGCACAAGGAGAATGTTATGAATTTGTAAAACTGTTGACGTGACTGTTCAAGTCCTGGGGCAGTCATGCTGCATAATGTATATCCTAAACTGCAGCCTTTGTGTTTTGGACTTGTTTCAAATTGTGATTTCAATACAGAATTGTTTATTGTTTAGCCCAAATTTTCAAGTATTTTCACTCAACTATTTGCACACAACACATTTTTAAAAGATGGCTTCATCCAAAAGTGTGGCTCACATTTCATGTCGTTGAGCTGTTAACAGCACCACCAAACAACGACTTTTTTCTTTTAAACTTTTTACATGGTTTCCTTTGAAGACATGTTCAAATGATCCAAGATCTCACCAAAACATTTCACAGATTAGCGAAAAACTCCAAAAATCGAAAACAGATTTGTGGCTCAGAACTTAGTTTCTTCTTTTGTTTTCTCTCATTATTTTATGGCCCCTCAGATATATTTGCTGTGCCGTATATAAAATTGGATGTAAAATAGCTCTAACTAGATCCACCTACAGCTGCTACAACAGTAACATTCTCCTGACACACAGAAGGTTCACTAATAATGGGCTCACAGTTTCATATATATATATATATATATATATATATATATATATATATATATATATATATATATATATATATATATATATATATATATATATCAGTCAGAGGGACCAAAGCAGAATTTTTACTTTACATTTGGTGTCTAGTTATGCAGTTAAGATTAATAATGCAGTACTTTCACTTATAATGGGCTACTTTTATGTTGCTGTATCTGTACTTTTACAGTTACAGTTACTTTTACAAGTAAAGGATCTGAAGACATGTTCCACCACCAACCAGGACAGATAACACTGTTTAGGCATATATAGATGATGCAGCCTGTTAAAAAAAAACTGTTTGAGCATAGAGTTTCCAAGTAAAGAAAATGATATGTGTACTTTAATGTATACTGTAAGAAAATTGAAATTTCTTACCACTTTGGAAGATTCTGAAGTGTGTTTCTTTGATCTTTTTTGGGGGGCAAATATTTGTTCATACTCCTCAGTCGACTCCAGGAGCCTTTTAGTTGGTTTCCGGAGTCGTTTGTTCTCTGATTGTCCTGTGCAAGAATAAATAATGAACATATCACTTTCTTTCTCATTTTACTTTCTTGCCAGACAAATTTAACTTCAGCTGTTTGCGTCTTACCAGCTGTGCTGCTTGTATCTGACAAATGTGAGTCATTCTCTGTGTGCTTCTCAACTCCTCCATCCAGATCTGGTGACCCCCTCAACTCACCAGACACCTTGCTCACACCTTCACCTTTCTTCTCAGCAGCCTCCTCAACCACCTGCCAACGCTTCTTTGGAGCCACTGTGGATTCTGAGTTCTTATCGACGTAGCTGGTGGACGGACTGGCAGCGATGTGAGAATCAGATCCAGCATCTGCTAAGTCAGCGTGGCCACTGACAAACTCCCTGCCATAGGCCATGTCAGCCAGGTCTGAAGACAGGCCAGGTATGCTAAGTTTCAGTTTGGCCGGCAGTCTTTGTTTTCTTCTCTGCTTGTCTGAGCTTCCAGGCTGAGAGTGAACAGGAAAGTCTTCACAATAGAAGGTGTCAGTTTTCATGATCGCTTTACTCCTAACCTTGCTTTTCACCACTGTATTTTGGGGTATTGAGGATTTTCCTGATTGGTCATTTTCTAATTTGATCCCATGAGTGAAACCACCACAAGAACCCTTCAGAAGGTCACTTTCTGTAGAAGTAGGGATCACTAGAGGTTCCTCCTTGATTAGCACAGGTGATGGTGGAATGATCAGGGGTTTTCCTTCTTTTTCTCTGGTATCATGCATGTCTTTCAGGAGCATCAGAAAAGTACTGAATTTATAATTGGAATCAGGCCGAAATGCAGTCACCTCAGCATCACTACTGTCCTCTTTCACAAGAGATTTAAATGTTAGTTCCTTGATGTCCTGAAAAGTTTCCAATGGAGAGAGAGAGAGGGATGGGGAAGTGGTTGATGTATCTGGGACAATGTTTTCTGTCTTAATCTTAACAGGTGGCAAAGTGGGTTCACGTGAGCCCACACACTTTGACTTAATCAATGAGCCATTACGAATTAGTTTCTTGCCCAGCTTCCTTGCACGTCTTTTTGGAGAACTGCGTTTTACAGTGGGTGATGCGTTGCTGGTGGATTCCCAGTTAGGAGACATTTCAGTTTTGATGGGAGCATGAGTAGGTGTATTATTATTATCCAAGGAGGTTTCGGTTGAGATTTGGCTTGTGGCCAGTGCATCTTTGAGATCTTTCTCCTCCTCTGCTTTTAGAGCCCTTGTCATTAGACGACTGCTGGCAGGAAGATCCACTGAGTGCTTTTCACTTGAACTGTATGACAGTTTCACACAGCTGCCCAAATTCTGTTCAGAGCTTGTATTTTTAGATGTCAATTTATTTTTATAAATGCTAGAGGAATCACATGAATCTGTGCATCGACTGGCTTTTTCATTACACTTTTTAGCTTTTGCTGAACCCTGTTCTTTCCTGACCAATCTGTCAATGTCCTCTATTAGAGGCATTGCTGTGCGTTTAGGACGATGCAGCATTGGGACTGAATCCAGGTCAGCATAAGGTGAGTCCTTCGGCTCCTCTTTCAGTGCATGCGTTGTTGTATGAAACGGGCCCGTTACGTTTGTGACACTAGATGATTCCTTTGATCCACCAACTATATGACCAAATATGTCTGATAAACATTTCTTTTTCTTCTTGCAAACTTTACTCTTATTGGCTTGAACAGTAGAGTTTTTAATGAGATGGTGCTCATTTCCGTTGGGAGCTGTATAGGGTGATAAAGGTTGACTGGGGTCCACAGAGACAGAGGCGACCTCCTGTGGCTTTTCAGTCGGGTGTGGGCTGGGTATACGCTCTTCGCCCTTAATGGAAACTGAAAGTATGCTTTCACTATTCCTTTGTCGACCTGGGAGCAGATACTCAGCTTCTGCCACACTGACTTTCCACGCAGTCAGCAAACTTTTGGGTATCTGCCAAGAGTAGAATTAACATTCAGAATAATGTTCACGGTGAGTAAATATAAGATTTTATAAGATCACTTCATGAATTTACCGTGTACTTGTAGTCTTTCTCCTTTTGCTTCCCTCTCCGCCTAAGCACAGGTAGGTCTTTAAACTGATGGCCTCCCTCAAATGGAAGAATGACACTCCCTGGGACCCAGGCGCATTCTCTAATCTCCCCAAATGTCTCCAGGTAATACACGCGACAAGGACGGGGACTTGGAACTGAAACCAAAGCACATTCATTAACTGACATACTCCCATAAGAATTCATCTGGTTGGTACTACGTGTCAGGTAAAGGCTAAGTTGTGGTAAACAATTTGATTTTAAATTGACATGAAACCTCACCTTTCATCTTAGTGTGAATCCCCTGGTCTTGGTCACAGGTGACTTGGCAGGGCCACCAGGGCCGTCTGTTAAATTTCGCCCACACCAAGTCCCCTTCCAGGTATTTCACTGCAGGAAGAGGCTTTTTCTTTGGGCTGTTGGACTGATCAGCACAATGAAAATGCTTTAAATATCTGATGCTGAAAACAGTGATACTGTTTACTGCTGACATTCTGAGTAATAACAGATTAATAGGGAAGGTCCTCATTTGAATTACAAATGCTGTTAGGGCCCAGTATCGTGCTGCACTGGCATTGAATTTAAACTGTTATCCGCTGTTGACATTTTAAAGCTTTCTGTCTATCCGTGGTGCAATTCATATCTGAAACATCAATTAAACTGTAATGAGGATGGCACACAGGTGTACAAGTTGTCCAAGTTTAACAAAGCTACGCATAATTATTAGGTGATAAAAAAAGCTTTCCGAATTAAGAAATACATAAATAGGATAAACTTATGTGAATTTGTTTATACAGAAGTCATAAAGTATTCCAGGTGATTTGGACTCACATTGGAGTTGGTGCCAGCTGGTGAGATAAGTCCAGGGTCAACTGGAGAGGTAAGTTCACCGTCACTGTCAGATTCCTCGCCAAAGCTCCACCCATCTCTCATAGTGATTTCTGGCAGTGCACTGGGGCTTAGTGTGGGGTTGAGTTCAGATATAGTTTTGGACATTAAATTAAAGACTGTAGGTTTGTATGTTCTTTTGTCCACCCCTGAGTTGCATGTGGCCTTGCCCTCAGTTCGGTCATGACTGTGTTTAGGGGAGTGGCGAAAAGACACAAGCTCCTCGCTGCTATCGTGCTCTCCATCCTCCTCCTCCTCCTCCTTTATGTCACTGCTGTCAAACAGTGTGGACTCAAAATGCAGGTAACCATTCTGGATGGGGTAACAGTGCTCAAAGCTGTCAGAACTGTGAGGGGAGAAGCCATTTCTGCTCATGTCCTGAAGAGTCTCAAAAGGCTCCAAGTCCTCATTGCTTGGAGAAGAAGGCACCTGGACTGTTGGTGCCTCAAACTCATCATCATCATCAGTGATTGGGCTTGCACAGTGCAGGTTGTTGTGAGGATAGAGGTCCTTCTCTGGGTCAGGTTTGCTGTCCTGCGGCCTCCTCAGCGCGTTGTAGTGGTGAGACCGGTCCGGCTGATTGTACCCCAGTAAAGCAGGTTGTTTGAGGCTGGACGATGGCAACTGCGCGGCCGACGGCTGGTCTAATCCTCGCTTGACAATGCCATAGGAAGTGCTCACAAGGTCATTGCGGGGCCTCAGCTCTGGCTGGCTTGAGCCAAACACTGAGCTAACCCTAAGACCCGGTCTATATGACTGATTCATGTTGTCATGCCTTTAGCCTGTCAAATAAAAAAGAGGCAGGGTCAGATGAGGGGAATGTGCCACGGAAGTTTAAATACAGTCTGTGGGTGTTACTGAGGCGTGTGTAGCCTTCTGTACAAGACTAGAAAGCATGCTGACATTGATACATTTCGTAAACAAAATCCAGTCGGACAGAAACCTGTGAAAAGAGCACACCAGCCATGGACTGTGCGCACACACATACACACACACCAATAAGCCGACACTGCATGGCCTCCATTCCAGAGGCCAGTCGGACGGCACAAGACAAAACACAACCGTGCACATATTTCATTCACAAATTATTAGAAAATAGCGCCGCTTTGTCTGCTGATCGCGGGTCATGGCGATCGCTGACTCGTACAGTCAATGGAGGAGCGCTGAGGCTGTAGTAGAGGTGGTGACTCTGAGCCATCACAGAAACACTGAGTGGCTCACACAAACAAGCTACAGCCGCACACCGACATAGGAAGCTACTATTCACTCACAAAAAAAGAGCTGATCGGCACCAAGTTCACCAACACGTGGAAAAACGTGAAAAACTCACCATTTGGAGGTCGGTCACCGTGAAACCAACAGCGGATCTTTGATAATGTGGCACAAAGCGAGTGTTTTTCTCGGTTTGTGAGAGCAGATCTGCACAATCCCAGCTGCAGCAGCACTAGTAGTAGGCCAAGGCACAGCTCTCATTCTCGGCACTTCATCGCCTCAGCGGCGGCCCTCTGAAAAAAAAACTGTCACACTAGATACAAAATAACAAGAAAATCCCCCTTTACGCTGCAAATCTAACAGCGGCGAAATTCAGTGTGCCATAACCGGTCCCCTAACAGCCACAGCGGCTTATTTACTACATGATTTTTGCCTGCTGTCGAAGTGCCCCCGGTTATGTTAAAACAAGCCCAGACTGCCTGTGTTGGTGAGCAGCAACCAATCGGCACTGCTACCCAACCCCCCGTCTGCAGAGGGCCGTGACACTCACCCTACGAACACACACACACACACACACACACGCCGGTACACGCACGCACTCAAGCACACACACGTACGTGCACGTGATTGTGCATCCAGGTGAAGTTTATAATAATAATAATAGTGACTGGTATCTAATATAAGCTTAAATCACTTATGAATGGCCAGATTTTTGGACATTCGGCCCTTTAGTGCGCATCTGCCCAATTCTTTAACTCAACTAACTGAACCAGGCCTGTCTATCTGTGTGCAGCGGGCAGGGAGATCGACAAAAAAGAGGCGATTGCAGTGCGCTAATAACCACACGGCCTTTCCGACTGAACCAAACTCTGTGCGCCATGTTGTCTCTGCACAGTGCTCTGACATGAGGAAACAGGCCGCTAGGCGCTCAGGAAAATAAGATAAAGACGGGGTGAGTCAGTGAGGCTGTGAGCGTGCGTAAAACCGAGGTTTGCCACGATTCCCCGCGGTCGTCTCCTAACTTGTCCTCATATAACACCATGGATTCGGTGTGAATCAAAGTGAAACACATCCACAGATGCGCAAACTTTACGCACAATAGGCTCGCTGCAGTGGGCCAGTCCTTAAAGATCAAACAAAGACCATTCACTTCCACGCCGAGCTGACAGCAGAGGAGCTTACCTCTCTGTGCAGTACTTTTAAAACATATGGTAGGATTGTTGGCTCAGATCTGCACGCGGTTTATTTCTCGTACGATTTTTGGTGAGTGATTTAGTAGAAACACCACATAAGAACGAGAGGTAACTTAACCATGCGCCATGTGAGATCAGCTGCACAGCGTTTGCATTAAAACGCGCCTCTGCTGTCTTTTTAACCAGTTGTTCTGTAAAACACCTGTGTAAGAACACCTCCAAAATGCAGGGCTATAAATGTCAGCACGCCTTAATTTAACTAAGTGTAAATAAAGGTATTATTACAAGATGATGACTATTGTCCGGGGACACAAGCCCTCTGGTGTCCGCAGGGAGAATTACATGCTTTTCGATTAGACAGAAAATAGTTGTGTGAAAAAGACATTTTCTCTCTTTTATTTTGGTTTCACATACAGAACATTAGCAGTTATTAGATATTCAACAAAGAATTTTATGAAGTCTTTTTTTCCTCTAATGATCAGCAACATACATGTAAAACTGGAAGTGCTTATCAAGTTTGGGGATGAAAACAGGCTGTTACATGATCAAAACTATATTTACAAAGTTCAGAAATAGCAAATATTGTGTCCAAAAGGATAATATGCATTGAGTTTTAACAGTTCAAGCTTATTAAAAAAAATGGATTGCAATGTTCCCATTTTAGATATGAAGCTGGATTACATCACTAAAATAAAACACATATTAGACAACACATAAAGGACAACCACACATTTACATTTTTATGCTTAGGACGAAATTGAATTGAATGATTGTACGAAGATGTTTATGAGTGTAGAAAATGTCACAAGACCTAGGCCACAGAAATGTTCGAGCAAAGTAAGACAGCATGTCACAACTCAGAGGAACAAATTGCTGTGGGGGAATAAAGAGAACTCTCCAGTGAGGTGTGAACCACAAACTGATATACTTTTTTTTCCTATACTGATTGGTATGATTAATTTATATGCATGCATCTCTGCCAAACCATCCTTTTAATTCAGTCGTTTATTATGAGAGGATGATGACAATGGCAAACACTGTACAGTGAAAAGTCAGACGAGGCCATTCTAAACAGAAAAAAGAAGTTCTTTCTGCCAACATTTCAGAAATGTGTTCCTCCGCATCCTCTTGCTCATGCAGCCAAATATTTTTCCGACACCGGGGAGTCCTCCTGCAGAGCTATTCACTGCTTTCATCCACTTTGCCACTGGGCTCACAGAGGTCCCTTTTCTCCATCATGTTGTACGGAAAAGGTGGAACATCACAGGCAGTGAAGTCCAGTTTTTTGGGAACACTGCAGTTACTAAAGTCAAGTTTCTTGTTGCCGTCAAAACCGAACTCTAGTTTCTTGAGCCGAGAGAGACTCTTGATGCTGCCTGGGGGCCTGCCGGGGCTCACCTTGTATCCTGCTGCTTTGGTGGTTCCTAGGGGCCTCCCTGGGCTGGTTTTGAAACCAGCAGCTCTAGTAGTCCCAAGAGGACGTCCAGTACTCGTACGGTACCCAGCTGACTTTGTGGTCCCTGACGGCCTACCTCTCCGTCCTGATTTCACTATGCCCTTCTTTTTCTTTGAGCCGTCGGGCCCCAGAGCCTCACCGCCCCTGATTCTCACCGTCTGTGGCTGGAAGTCAGTCTGGGTGTCCTGCAACTGACACGCCATGGCTTTGTGCATTCCCTGTGGCAAAGGGGCAAGGCCGGCAAGGGACAGCTGCAACCCAGGGTTTGTCGGAGAGGGGTAGAATTTGTGGGATTGTGTGCTACATAAATCAAAGTGGCTGGCAGGATGACAGTCCTCTGCCAGTCCACTCATACAATAGTCACTGCTGCTGCCGGTCACTTGATGCATCATTTTCTGTTGGGGTGCAGAGGAATATAAATATTAGATAAAAATGCAAAGAGTAAACCGATAAACATACACCCAAAGAGGCAGTTTTAAGAGCTTACTTTTTGTGGTGGAGAAAACAGGCCTTTTAGCGTTGCAACATAAAACACAAGTCATAACAAAACAAGCGGGTTGGAATACGTTTATAATATGCAAATAATATGACATGCGGAACAATAAATCTAAACGCTAACTGCCGACCAATGCTGCACTATTTTAGGAGCGTAAAATGAACGGTTCGTACCTCATTTGTTGTTGGATGCTGGACTGGGAAGGGTTAATGTCGAATCGTATCCATTTCCCTTCTCTGGCAGCAACAACATCTTTGTGAAGGCGCTGCACAAACTGCGCACTGCCGCCTGTTACTGTTGTCTTGAAGCGGGCTGTGATTTCTACTGCCTATTTCATTTCAGTTAATCCTTTATGCAGAGGTTTAGTTGAGAGTGGCAGCCATTTTCGCCCGGAAAAAAAATTAATAGAACAGCGAACGCCTAACACGCATGCGCACTAAAAGATTCCAGAAAACGTAAAGCAGAGCCATGGGACGCAATGAGGTTCAGCAAAATTAAGATCATATGAAACAAAGAAGTAGCCCGATGGGAAAGCGTGGACCTCTGGTTACAGTGGAGCCTCATTTCTAAACTGACAATACTGCAGCAACTATACAAATCATCTAGAGCCTTTCCTTACTCTAATCTACCAAAGACAGATTATGATGGCATGCTAATGGGTCTATATTGCATTCTTACTGACCATCATTAGGAAATATATGCGTACAAATGTGACAATGGCACAAACCATAAAAGACAACAAAACTCATTCTCCAATTTTTGTAGTTTTTATTAACATCTATATGAACGTGAGCACAAACACTGGATTTATGGAGCAACCACAGTGCCAGAGCAGGTAGCAATATACATTTATAAGCCCGATGGTCGTCTTTTAAATCCACAGGACTTAAGTTTCCTTGATGAGCTTGGTCAGCTTCTGGATCTTTGTTTTGGTGGACATGTCCACATACTTGTCTCCGATACTGACGATCATGCCACCCAGGATTGAAGGATCAGACTGTGAAGAGGAGACAATTTGAAATTACAGAAGAGTAAAAAAAAATCATTACATTAATGCAATTTGCCATAATTGGCACCAGAATAAGTTTAAAGTAAAATGCAACTGCAGAATGGTTATTTTTTGGTTCCTAGGGTCATGTATTACAACTGTACCTTTGTTTCCAGCTTGATAGTTTCACCCTTCTGAAGAAAGCCTTTCAGAGCTACTTTCAGGTCAGCAAGGTTTGCTTCATCCAACGGCTGAAACAGATAAACATTCATTGGGTGACTGTACACTACATCAACGGTGTAAATCCTGCAATTATTAGCTTTACTGATATATATATATAATAATAGGGGCTGTTTATATGAGGTGGCCAGTTTTGAAGTGTTGGAATGTGTTTCGCATGTCCACCCATTTTATACCTGAGCAGTAGTGACAGAGCAGATGACTTCTCCACGGTGTGCACTCATCATCTTGCCAAAAGCACTGATGACATCACCAGTTAGAGTGAGACGACCATTGTCAGCCAAAACATCTGATCAAACAAAAAACAAAGATATGTTTGAGCAAGATTTAAGCAACATTTTTTTGGTTCTTTACATTATCAACTGATAGTAATGACTGGAAAACTGTGGGGGTTTTGTGTTAAACCAGTTCAAAGACAACAGATAATGTTTGATTTAATCCAACTGGTTCTACTTTGTATTGTCTTTTCAGTTAAATGTCAAATTGTGACACAAACACTCTTTTATATTTATTTATCTTGGGATCAGAACTAATTCAGCTTTCCAGTGTTGACCAAACCATATGGTTTGTCGGAAAAGTAGTGCAAAGTTTACAACTGGCCAGTTGAAAAGTCATTTTCAAACATAGCATAAATATTGGAGGACAAAAAAATGTACAAAGCAGCTGTATAATGCTATTGTAGTCACACTTGTATAAGAATTCTTATCTCTATAGTCAAGAAAGACAAAGTGGGTAAAAACTGAATTTTCTGAATTAGATTGCATAAGATGTTTATTTTTATTTAGACTGCGACTGCTATCCTTAGCAACAGAACAGGGTTTGTGTTTACTGTTCTACCCAAGTCTGCTCAATTTGGCATCATCCATCCATCCATCCATCCATTATCTATACACCGCTTAATCCTCACTAGGGTCGCGGGGGGGGGGCTGGAGCCTATCCCAGCTGACTCGGGCGAAGGCAGGGGAAACCCTAGACAGGTCGCCAGTCTGTCGCAGGGCTACATACAAAGACAAACAAGCACTCTCACATTCACACCTACGGGCAATTTAGAATGATCAATTAACCTCAGCATATTTTTGGACTGTGGGAGGAAGCCGGAGTACCCGGAGAAAACCCACGCATGCACAGGGAGAACATGCAAACTCCATGCAGAAAGATCCCGGGAAAGCCGGGACGTGAACCAGGGACCTTCTCGCTGCAAGGCGAAAGTGCTAACCACTACGCCACTGTGCAGCCCCAATTTGGCATCAACCAGAAAAAAATGTTAATTAAATAAATATACCTGTTGGAGGCAAGGGAATCAAACTTTTTACATTTAGGCAGAAATTTCAAAACATTTCATGTTTATGTTCATTTCTGATACAACTGCATTCTACTTCTGAAAGTAAACAAAACTGTAAAATGTGAATAGGTTGCATTAGGAGTTGAACAGTTATTGTTTGTCCAATTATCAGATAGATCCAATAACATTTTCAGATTTTTCTTTTTTTTCCTGTGCTTCTTACTATCGATTTCCAGTACAACAATGTAATAATGCAGATGGTAATCTGACAAGTCATTAACCCTCGTGTTGTCCTGTGGGTCAAAATTGACCCGGTTTAAAGTTTGAAAATGTGGAGAAAAAAAAAAATTCACAATGAAATTGATGTCCACATTTTCAACATTTTTGGGAAATCTTTGAACATTTTTTGGTAAAAAAAAGACATGTTAAAAATGTTTCTTAAGAACATTCACAAAAAAGATTTTTATGTGAATGTTCTTAAAGAAAATATTAGAAGTTTTACTGATATGTATGTAGTCACTTTAGATATTTCTAGGATTTTTTTTGGGAAGATTTTTATTCATTTTTTGAAAATATTTACAAGAATTTTCTTGCCAAATTTGGGGGATTTAAAAAAAAAAAAAAACTTTTAAGTGAAACTTTTACAGAATTATTGGAATTTTCTACCTGAAGATTTTGCCAATTTTCAGAAATTTAGGGAATTTTTTTGCTGAATTCTTGGATTTTTTTATAGACAAGGAAACAGTATTTTTGGTGCCCATAAATGAGGACAACAGGAGGGTCAATAATAGCTAAGCCTAGAGTTTGCCCTATTTTAAATTTTGACACCAAGATTTTATAGTTTGCTGTATATCAGTTTTAAATATCAGATATCAGTTTTCTTACTTACTAATAATTGGTATTGGCCCTGAATAAAAACCCATGATGGTCAATTCTTAACTTGCATGCCATTTTATATAAGCAAAATGGAGAAAACAGGAGCATGTAAAACTTGTTTCTCACTTCGCTCTGTTTGTAGTAGTAGCTTTGTGGTATAGTTGCTTTGTATTTGGTGTGTGCACATGGACTACTGTCTTATTATCATATTATTCACCATGTTGATAAATGTTGTATTTAGTTTGAACCATGATATGCACAGACTCTACAGTACACATACATTTCTAGAACCAACTATAGCCTGCTTAGCTATTATTAAGACAACACCATGCTAACATAGAGGTCAAACACATTGCAGCGGTGGAGTCACTTAGCAATTCTAATAATTACTCACTGATCAGGTTGACGGTGATGGGTGAAACCTTAGCCTTTGCAAGAGCGTCGTTGAAGGCCTTCTGTTTGAGGTTACGCTTTACATGAGGATTCATCACAACACTGGAAATCTTGGGGTCTTTAATCAAGGCCTGGAAAAACAAGATGGCACACAGCAAACACCAGTTAAATGTATATACTAGAAGAAAGATAGGTTAGGCGATAAGCATTTCAATGATCAAAATTTGGCACTGATCCGATTCTTATACCAGTGCTTCAATTTTCAGATATACACATTTACATATTCTGTGAGGTCATTAAAATACAAAACAACATTATCCATCACACCTTGACATGAAATACTGATTAAAAACACTATTTGTATTAACCATTGGCATCTACATCATTAAACTGAAATTGTGTGTTGCTTTTTGACTTACAGACACTTTCCCCAACTCCTGCTCCACTTGGTCCAGTTTGTTCTGCTTACTGGCAGCTGAGAACAGAGCGGTGGCATATCGGCCCTCGACTCCATACACCTGGATTGGAGGCTAGAATGACATGCAAAGATATTAAATAAATGCACTGAACGAAATATCAGCTAATCCTGTTACAATCCGTTGATGAACGACTGTGCTCTGCCCAGTCTGAATGTATTTACCTTAACCAGTTTTGCTGCAGGTCTGATCACAGACGTGCTGAACTGGCGAGCCTAGAAAAGAAAAGATGCACAGTTTAAAAAACAGAGACACCAAAACTTGAGCTGATGAACTTCTGGCACGCTTTGTACCACTGACGTTAAAGACAGTTAGCTAGTAGGCTAACCCGTTAGCAGTCATTCAAGTGCAATGCCTCGTGTGAATTTAAAACACATTTAACTTTACTTTCTGGTCACCAGAACGAATAAAATACTTAATATAGGTGTTTAGGCTATACAAATTTCAGTTATATTTATTACACAACGTTTCACATCCGAAAATACAATTGAATGTCTTACCTGCTGTCCTAGCATGAATGCTGCCATTTTCTCCTACAGCTCTCTAGAATAGAACGGACTGCGCATGTGTAGTTGAACGGAAATGTGCCTAGCTGAGGGTAATGTAGTTTTTCCGGTGCGGCGCATTCTGACAGGCGCATACCTAAATAGACCGGAGGTTTTTGTTTTTATTTAAAAAAAAGGTTTTGAAAGGTGTTTTAAAGTTCAAAATATTATCCTTAAAGTGAGAAAAACTATCAAAAACCCGCTAAAACAATGTGCTGTATTTTTTAACGATTATACCGCTAGTAACTCAATCAAATAGGTATTATCTTCTTGAGTGACTGAGTTAATAAAATTTTAAAAATAAAAATAAATTTTAAAAATTTAAAAAAAACATTACCATCAGCCTAAATGTATTAATGTTACGAATTATTCTGATCACCTCTATGAGTTAAAGAACATCATCTTACAGTTAGGGTACACCATTTTGACTGTGTTGATTAGCATTTAAATACACATTCAAATGAAAGAGCCTCAGTTTGTGTTTACTATTATTTAGTACTTTTGGTTGTGTATTTGAGACTCAGAGACTGGCACACGTGAGTGAATTCTTTTTGTGTAGTTGTGACATTTATTTTTATTTTTATTTTTTGGCTTTGTTTGTGTTAAATGAAAGACATTTACATTTGTAAAAAAAAAAAATCAACAAAAAAGCAATGAAATTATCTGTAACAGATAGATAGATAGATAGATAGATAGATAGATAGATAGATAGATAGATAGATAGATAGATAGATAGATAGATAGATAGATAGATAGATAGATAGATAGATAGATAGATAGATAGATAGATAGATAGAAACTGTATTTTGACACACTATCAATGCTTATAGATATTGTACACTGATAAAAATACATTTGTTAATCATTTAGGCATTAAAACCTCTGCATTTGTACATCTCTCATTTAAGAAACAAATCTTTGTAAAATTACAGAACTGATTCTTCTTTATCTAACCAGTAGTGGGCCTCATTTTAGAAATTAGATTTGAATGAAATATCTCTGGAATAAAGATAAAATATTTGAGAAATTAAGATGAGTTTTGGAATGTATATTCAATTCTTTTTCCCCAACAGCATCATATTGATTTTCACAAAAATAAACAATAAATGCACATGTACATCCAGAAAGGAACACTTAGTAAGACAATACACTTAAAATCCAGGTCTGAAAAGTTAAAGGAGTACATCCATGACCCCAAAAACTATATAATTCTTCTTTTTTTTTTTTTTTTTTTAAAGGAAAAGGTAAATCAGGACAGTTAAATCAATAAAATTTGGACATATAATTTGGGATGCAGGTTTATCCCAGGTACATACAAATGCTGGGTGGCTGTTTGATCAGTTTGGACACTGCAGAGAGCCACTCTGCAAGTGTTTCCACCATCTGTACCAAGTGTATTCGCTTCAGATAGGCCATGAAGGGGCCCCAGATGTTTTGAAAGAGTGATTGCTTTCCCTTTGTGGCATATGTAATTTTTTCCTAATGTCAAAATCATAGATAACTCTGAAATCCATCTACCTACACTTGGCCTATCAACCTTTTTACATAGAGCTATGGCTCTTTGAACCAATATTAGGCTTATCTCTTAAAAAAACATGTGTTATGTTCTTCTAAAGTTAAAGTTGGCTGGGTACATGCCCAGTAAGAAGAGCTTTGGGTGTAGTAGTATTTGTATAGACAGAATGTCCTGAAAGTGCTCTGTAATGTGTGACCAGTACACTGCCAAAAGCAGCGGTAAAGTGTGCCTTTTTCTATCCCACATTTACACGTATCTGGTATAGCTCTGTTGTATTTATTAAGTTTTTCTGGGGCTATGCATGTTTGCATCAGCCAGTTATGCTGCAGTAATTTAATGTATTAACAATGTATTTAAAAAATATACATTTTCCTTAAAGGAAAATGTTATGGTTGTTTAGAGTTAGCTGTTTTTGTTTTTACATTACAAATGCAAAACTTTATTGGTATTTTCATGTAGTTTAAAAAAATCTAAAAAGAAAATGTAATAAAATTATTGTTTTTTTAATTCCACAAGACTACAGTGGTTTCCACTCGTTTGTTTAAAAATGTGAATAAAAAAACAGCACACAATGTAAATACAATGTAAATACTACACAAAACACAACACAAGGCATTACTTATTGGTTGTTATGCTTAACTTTCAGCCCCTCTGTCGCCGGTCACACATGTTTTGAGTTAAATTTTATTTTAGTTACTGTTACCACCTGTGGTTGATGGTGTGACCGTCAGGTGAGATATTAGTGAGGTGTAGCTACCTAGCAGCTAGCCAACCTGTAACGGTTCGTCCTAGCTTTTTGCTGCTCAGCCGTTGGTCCAGTTCCCAC
Organism: Amphiprion ocellaris; assembly: GCF_022539595.1. Classification (NCBI taxonomy): domain Eukaryota; kingdom Metazoa; phylum Chordata; class Actinopteri; family Pomacentridae; genus Amphiprion; species Amphiprion ocellaris. The sequence continues at coordinate 21,692,588 of NC_072778.1, forward strand.
CGGTTTCGTCCAGCAGGTGGCAGGTCAGCTAGTTCAACTTTTAAATAACGTTCAGGCAGAAAAAAATAACAGAACTAGCAAATAAAATAAAACCTAACACCCAGCAATACTGTACTACCAGAAATAAAATTAACTTAACGTTTTTAAAAAGAAGAAATAGCTTGACATGTTTGTTCAGGATGCGATGACGTAGTGTTAAATATGATTCGTTGATTAGCTACATCATGCCTCTGTGAGATGCTAACGGATACCTGAGTGACCTTGTTGATACCTCCACAAGATTTTCTGCCTCCTGAACTAAACACTTTGGTCGCCACCAAACTGCAGGGAAACAGGGCAGCTGGCGCATTGGTTTTCCCTTACCACACACACACACACACAATGATTGTGGCCACTGAGCTTGCAAGGAGGCATCGTAGTTGGGACACCGAAACGTCACAAAATAGCCAGAGGTTTTCCTGAGGTGTTTGTTGTTGAAGCTGCTCGGCTCGCTAGCTGACAGCAAACCAGGCATGGACGACAAGTCTTTCACCAAGGAGTTGGACGGATGGATTGAACAGCTGAATGAGTGCAAGCAGCTCTCAGAGAATCAGGTCAAAGTCCTATGCGAAAAGGTAAGGCTTGTGCAGGCAGTTGTTCGGTACCATACAGGAGCTTCCTACAAGCTAGCTGACCGTTACATGCTAGCATCTCCTGAGCAGAAGGAATATTTCTTAGTTATTGCATGTGGCCACGCTTTGGAGCACACCGTTTGACTGCAGCTGCATGCAGTACATTTCTGAGGGAAAACACTCGCCTAGAAGATGGAAGGGGGATGCCTGCAAATATGCTTTCCCAAGCTACGCCCACTGATGGTACCTCTTCACCACAGGGGAGCACTGCCACAGCCACAGCAAACTCTATGATGATCTGCTGTATGCTGCATAATATGAAAAGTGTTTGCTTTGACTAAGATTTGTTTAAAGTACCTGCCCACTCTGCACTCCCACTCTGCACCACACCGTGTTAAACCTGTTAACCAGCATCTTCTTCTGTTTTCGTGGTTCTCTGCTTCAGGCCAAGGACATTTTGACAAAAGAGTCCAATGTACAAGAGGTGAGATGTCCAGTGACGGTCTGCGGAGATGTCCACGGACAGTTTCATGACCTCATGGAGCTGTTTAAGATTGGGGGGAGGTCTCCAGACACTAACTACCTCTTCATGGGAGACTATGTTGACAGAGGCTACTACTCTGTGGAGACAGTCACACTCCTGGTTTCTCTTAAGGTAAAAAAAAATGACACCTTACTACTAATAGTAATAATACATTTTACTTGCATAACACTTTTCTGGGCACTCAAAGACACTTTACAGGGAGGAGATAAAAAATAAAAACAGTCAAATAAAAGAGCAGATATAAAAGCACAAAACAGTTAAACATTTAAAGCGATCTTGAAAAGGTGAGTTTTTATAAAATATTTAGATGTGTGGAGATCTGAGTAGTCTCACATGTGTAGTGGGAGAGAGTTCCAGAGAGTGGGAACAGCGACAGAGAAAGCTCTGTCCACCCAGGTTCAGTGGTGGCTCTGGGTGATGGGGCGACGAGGTGAGCATTGGAAGATCTGAGTTTGTGGGAGGGGGTGTGGGGTGGAGCAGGTCTGTGAGGTAGGGTGGGTCTGGTGATGGAGGGCTTTGTGGGTGAAGAGAAACATTTTAAATTCTATGCAATGCTATGATAAAATAACAACCGACTTTAGAGAGGAGGATTATGACTACATTTTCTGTATAAATGTCTTTTTCTTTGTAGGTAAGGTTCCGAGAACGAATCACAATTCTCAGAGGGAACCATGAGAGCAGACAGATCACGCAAGTGTACGGTTTTTACGACGAGTGCTTAAGGAAATATGGAAATGCAAACGTCTGGAAGTACTTCACAGACCTTTTTGACTATCTGCCCCTTACTGCACTGGTAGATAACCAGGTAAATCTGTGTCCTCAGATGTGTCATGTCAAATAAAACACAGAGCGAGGGACTCACATTTATTTATCCTTTATTTTCTCCTACTTTTTTCTTTTTTAGATTTTCTGCCTCCATGGAGGATTATCACCTTCAATAGACACACTGGAACACATCAGAGCGCTGGATCGCTTGCAGGAGGTCCCTCATGAGGTGCACACAGTCAACATAAATTCATAGTAACTGCATATTTGACTGTTTTTCGTTTGAAATACTCTCATGACTTATATAGATGTTTAGAGATTAATTTTAGGGAGCATTCAGGTAAAATGCTTTGCTGTGATCTGTGTAGATGCTGGGTTACTTTCAACAACTGTACATCTAGTTAATTCTGCCAAACATGCATATTAATGAAAAATTCATCATAAAGCCTGTAGCTATTATGCAGTATGCTGAAACTCTAACTTCGTCATGTTGAATAAAACTGGCACTTTGATGCACTGTACACTAAACTAAACCACACTGATGTTTTCTCCATGTTTAGGGTCCAATGTGTGACTTGTTATGGTCAGACCCAGATGACCGTGGTGGCTGGGGCATCTCTCCCCGTGGTGCTGGTTACACATTCGGACAGGATATTTCTGAGACTTTCAACCATGCAAACGGTCTAACTTTGGTTTCAAGAGCCCATCAGCTGGTGATGGAGGTACTCTTGACTTTGTTTACCTTCTGAAAGTTATTCTGTTTTCTCCTTGGTGAAGCTGCAGCTGTACCTTTGACATATTGCAACTTTAAAGTCGGTAACATGCAACAAATCTCTTGATACAGGGCTATAATTGGTGCCACGACCGCAATGTAGTGACAATTTTCAGTGCACCAAACTACTGTTATCGCTGTGGAAACCAGGCAGCAATCATGGAACTTGATGACACATTGAAATACTCCTTGTAAGTGAAGTTTTATCTATTTATATTTATACCTATTTTTTCTATCCTTCCTGCCACTTTCTTTAAAAATACCTATAATTTGATAATAAGTGATCACAGTTATTCAAAATGTGAGTTGATGAGGGGTCCTTCTCTTTGTTTTCTTAGCCTACAGTTTGACCCTGCACCACGCAGAGGTGAGCCCCATGTGACGCGGCATACGCCTGACTATTTCCTGTAAAAATCACTGGTGAGAATGGTAACAGGCTGTACAGAGGCTCCAGAAAATAAGCATTCAAGCTGTCAAAATCGTGTGCCATAATCACATAAAATGGAAACTGTCACATCTAGCTAAACACCACCGTCCTTTCAACTTTTTTCTCTCTGTGCATGATGTTTTAACTGCTAAAAATGATTGCTACTATGAACTATACGGTTGTAATACCTGCTAGTTTGTCAGGCAATGAACTAATGCTGAGAGTAATGACTAAATGTTAGTAATCTTTGTATTAGGGTGTTAATGATGACCACAATGTGTTGCCATATACAGTATATAAGCTGCATCTTTCACTTGGCATGGTCTCAGAGCAAAAGTTGCAGTAAATATAATGTGTACTCTTCTTTTTTGTAACGGAAGCGAAACTGTTATTTATTTTGCGAAGTGAGATCATAGGGTTCAATGTCAGAAATGTCCTCTTTGCACTTTTGTATTTGATTTTTGTCACATGGCACTGACAGACGATGTTCTTTATATACCCCGTTGTAGTGGAAGTAGTTCTTTCTTCTGCTGTCTCTTATGGGAGTTAATGTAATTCATTCAAGTAGGCAATACTGGTCAAAATGATATCAGATATGAAAGAAATAACTCAGTGTCTTGCAGACACAGCAGTACAAAATAAAGACTGAAGTTGCTTCGTCATTTGTTTCCCATAGGACGAGTTTGTGGTATTATTCCCCACAGCTCTCACTGATCACCACTAGATGGACACCCTGATGTGCTGATACCAGACAGCACAGTGGCTATCAGCCTTACTGTGAATGTGCACAGGGAACTATTTCTGTTTATTTTTTATTCCATTTAATATTTTAATTTTGTCTTTTCAACGAGGAAAACAACAAAACTGTTGGTTTGCAGTATGGCACTCCAAGCCATTTTAATTTAAATTAGTTTATTTTCTTATGTATCTATTTATTTTAAACATTTACCTACCTTATAATGTGAACCAAAGAATGATTGATGTGTTTTCAGGGACATTTACTTTCTCACAAGATGCTAGTAAATACCTGTAAATGTGTGTTTCTTGTGCACAGAGTCGCGTATGTGGAAATCCTGCAAAGTTTTACCAGATAGTAATGATTTACTGGCTGTAAATCAAGTCAGCGACAATGCACCGAGCACTGAAGGATGTTGGCTGCAGAAAATAAAGGCATGACTTAAAGGAGCAAGTGAGCCGAGGCTTATTTTCCCACTGTACGTGTCGATTTAAGATTTTACCGCTTTAAAAGGGAGCAGTACATTATTGTGCATGCTCGTAACGCATTTTTCTGACGCTCGTCTGTGATTGTAAAGGTTGTGTTTTTTGCAATGCGAGTCTTGGCAGGACTTTTACTCTCTCGGTGAGGCTCCTGACACTGGGGGATGTGCCTCTGTTCGCTCTCTGGCTGTGCTGACGCTGCTGCATGAAAAATTAGCTGGCTGCAGCCTTTCAGGGACACCTCTTGCGGACCGCCGGAGCCCACAGTGCAGTGAGTACCCTGAACATGTATTTATGTATTTCTCCTAAACTGATCCACATCAGAGACCGGCTTTGGGTGTGAAATCGGGGGAACAGCGTGCAGACAGTTGGGCTCCTGGAGAAGCCTGCTGCATG